>NW_028182046.1:0-498788 GCF_051167445.1 Perissodus microlepis | reverse complement strand
TCAGAATTCTCCAATAGATTTTTAGAAGAAAATTATTTTCTTTCATGCATCACCAATTGAACCTTTTATGTTAACGTCTCAATCTCCAGCCTAACCTCATTGAATTTTGCTTAGCAAAGTACTTTTCAACTCTAATAATTAGTAAGATTATATTTCTTATCATCTGTTGGTCGTCTGACCTGATAAACTTCAATGAACATGATAACACAGGAATGATTGTCTCTAAAAATGGGCTCCTGCACGCTTGCAGACATTTTTCCATCACAACTTATGGATGATGAATGATTTGATTAAAGCTGTGAAACATTACTGATAAACTTCATGTGATGTTACATTAAAGCCAATTTTCTATTAAAATCAGGGACTTTTCCTAACTGACCTCTGACCTTTGAGCAGTAGTGTGTACTGTATGCTTGTATGTAACTGTATCTGACCTGGATTTTATCACCAGTTTCAAATAAGAATCTTCTTTAAAGTCTGTCTTTCAATACAAATGAAGTTAAACTTTATCAAGGCTGATGGTAAACTGTCCCTAACAAGTCCACTTTATTGCGTGCTCATTGACTTTCTCCTATCAGAACTGTTTAACAAGTCCACTTTATACATGCTTATTAATCTATCACGCTTATCAGTGGCTCATGGTTGCTTAAAGCCTATGTCTGAACTTGAGCACAGAGGCAGAGCATCATTCAATCTTGGCAACAGCTCCAGGATGACAAACTCCACTTTCTCTGCATCAAGACAGCTCATAACTTTTTAACAGTCTCTCCTGATAGTCTCATATCATCTGCTCTAATCAATAACCATACACTATCATTACAATGTAGACTACAGCTCAAAAGTCTGAGGTGAATTAGAAATGTCTTGTTTTCTGAATAGACTCAAATTTGGTTTCAGATTGAATCACAGCAATTTATCAAAAGAATCATATAAATGCTTAATATTAACACTGATCACAAATCATGAATGATTTTTAATAGAATATCTACAGAGGTGTTCAGAGACCCATTTTCAGCAATAATCCCTCCTGTGTTCAGTGGTACATTGTCTTATCTAATGCAAGCTTAACACATTAAAGCCTAACTTATAACTCAAAACAGCTTTTTAAAGATTTTTGCACAAACTCAAACTATTGTGGTGATTAAAGAAAGAATAAATGTGTCTGGATCATCCCAGTGTTTGTTTTTAACCTCATGAAACCAAGTTTCCATTTTCCTCTAAAGGGGCTGCAACACCCAGCTGCACAAAACCTTCATTTTCTTTTTTAACAGTTTCACTCTTTGAATATTTTTCATTTCTTACAATCAGAATTCTCCAATAGATTTTTAGAAGAAAATTATTTTCTTTCATGCATCACCAACTGAACCTTTTATGTTAACGTCTCATTCTCCAGCCTAACCTCATTGAATTTTGCTTAGCAAAGTACTTTTCAACTCTAATAATAATAATAATAATCTTTAAAGTCTGTCTTTCAATACCAATGAAGTTAAACTTTATCAAGGCTGATGGTAAACTGTCCCTAACAAGTCCACTTTATTGCGTGCTCAGTGACTTTCTCCTATCAGTGCTTATCAATCTCCTCTACAGCTCAGCTATCTGAAGTCAGTTAGAAACGTCTTTTTATTTTAAAAAAAAACAAGATTCTTTTTTATATTTTATAAATTGGTTTTGAATGCAAATAAATATAATTGCTTAAAACTTGCATTCATCACCAATTATGATTAATGTTTGATAAAATATTAGCTGGTGTATGGATGCAACAATAATGCTGGTGTGTGGATTACAACAATAATAGCGAGTGTGCAGATTATATTACCTTCCCTCACTTTATCACATTAAATCTCATCTTACTAGTGACCCAGCAGTTTTTCCAAATACAGCCGCACTTACCAACATCATTTTTTCAAGTAATATAAAAATCATTTTTATATATTACCTTTTTAAACATCCCATTTTTTCTTTCTAATGTCATTAAATCAAGTTTGGACATTTGTATAACAACATTTGGACCTCCAGATCTTTTTAGCTTTCAGTTTTTCCTCAGTGTCACACATGGATTAGTTTTCGTCTCTTTCAATAAGAAAGTCAAATCTTCAAACCTTAAAGCAATCTTTGTTTCTTTGAATCATCCTAATATTTGTAATCTCCTGTAATATAATTGCAGTTAACCAGAGCTTAGCTACTCTGATCTACAGTGATTTTGGGGGTTTGGATTTGTTTTTCACAGGTGCAGAGCCTTTTTCTAGTACCATTAACCATGTAGACTGACAAGTAACTAAACATGCAACACAGTGATCAGTAGAGAAGAAAGAAAATAACCCATTTCAACATTTCTAGTTCAGATCAAAATTATTGTTCTGATTAAGGAAACAGTAAATTTGGCCACGTTATTGTCCTGATCCTCCAATTTTCCCTTTCCAATGTGACTAAATAAAATTCAACTTTTTTTAAAAAATAAAAGCAGATGCACACCCAGATATTTCTTACAGTAAGAATCCTCCAACAACCTTTCAAAAGAAACATTTTTTGTCTTTCCTCAATTTTGAGAGTAACTGAACCCACAAACCTGAAGCTGCAGACCCCAAACTAACCACATTTAATGTTTCCTTAATCAGCACAGTCATTTTTAACTTTTTGTGTGTTATGTTTACTCACAGTTTTGATGCTTGCTTCTTCGACTTGATCCATGATTAGCTCTGCACCATCGCTCTGCTGTTTCCTCTCTCCTCATGCTTCTCCTTCATGCGTCCTGTCCTCAAATATAATCCAACCTGCCTCCTTGTTTCCTCCTTGACTTGTATTAGCAAAATTTCCAGGTAAATTAAGAGAAATCCAAAAAAGTTTTCCTGTTTCAAAAGCTCTTCCAGTTGCCTGTCTTCTTGTCCTCCTTTAAATGTGCATTTTTCAACATTTGTATTCATTTGACTTCATATTGCCATGACAACACAACACAGAGCATCATGGTAGATTCAAGCAGGTGGTTCTGTCCTCTGCAGAAATCCTGGTGTTCCATAGTGATCTAAAAGTATGTTAATAATCTTTAAACAGACACTCACTGATCCTGTAACTACAAACCCTCATAGTTCCCATCAGTATCATTCATTCTGCTCTGCTTTTAAATGATGACAGACTCCACTTTCTCTGCAACAAGACAGCTCATAACTTTTTAACAGTCTGTCCCTGTCCTGATACTCCTACATCATCTGCTATAATCAAAAACCATGGACTCTCACTGCAATGTACGCTACAGCTCAAAAGTTTAAATACAATTAGAAACGTCTTGTTCTATGACTACAATTATTTTTAGTTTAATGGTGAGTAACACATAATTAATCAGAGAATTAAAGAAATATGAACACTTAATAGTAACACTGACCATAAATCATGAATGAGGTTTAATGGAATATTAACACAGATGTACAAAAGCCCATTTACAGCAACAATGTCTCCTGTCTTCCAGTGGTACATTTTGTTATCTACTGTAAGTTTATCATGTTAAATCCCAACTTATCAGTCAAAAGTTTTTTCCAAAGATATCAGCACAGACCAAAACTACTTTGCTGATTAAGAAAATAATACATTTGGACTCATTACTGTGTGGATCATCCCATTTTCTCTTTTCACACTGATTAAACCAAGTTGGCACTTTTCCATAAACAATGTGAACATTTGGGTGTGCCACTGCCTTCAACTTTTTATCAGCTTCATTTATGAAAGAATTTTCATGTCTAAACATAAAATTTTAAAAATCCTTTACTTCCACCCATTTTAAGACGTGACAACAAATTCAACAGATGCCAAATGAAATTATTATTTTTAAATTACAATTTCTTTTACGTTTGTTATTGTATTTCCTGTCGTTCAAAGGGCTAAGCAACATTGAACGACTTCAGAAGCTGTCTTTTTTTTTATGTTTGTCTTCAGAGTTTAGGAGCTGTGTCTCCATTTCACTAAGGCCTACAATTCTTCAAATAAACTACATTAATTAAATGTACCATTACCATGGAAGACTGCCGAGAACTGACTAAACATTTAACACACTGAGCATAAGGCAACCCATTTCCAAGTTTTTTTAGTTGAGACCTAAACTGTTGTGCTGATTAAGGAAACAAGACATTTTTTTGCCACATTATCATGTCATGATCATCCTATTTTCTTTTTCTGCTGTGAATAAACCACCCAGATCTTTAAAGCCTTCTGCACTTTCACATATAATATTTCTCCAATTCTTTTTGGAAATAATTTCATCTTCATCTTCAAAACAACTGAACCCACACAGCTGGAGCTTCAGAGCCCAAACTAACCAAATGTAACTTTTCTTTAATCAGCGCAACAATTTTGAGCTCTTAGTTTGTTTTGTCTGCTCACAGTTTGCTGTCTGCTTCTTCTACTTGGTCCACGATTATCTCTGCACCATCTTTCTCCTGTTGTATTTCTCCTCATGCTGCACCTTCATGTGTCCTGTGCTGAGATGTATTTTTCCTCATTGAAATCATCTGGGTAACAAATTAAACCTTCATACTTATCAGGCTGCAGGAGTGGGCTCATTAATGTGTTAGCTATCATCTCCATCTCATCCAAAGCTTACATAACACGGGCATTTTCTTCTTTTTTTTCTTGTTCATTTTAATTGACTTTCTTTACATGCACAAATCAAAAATGTTGTCAGGTCAATCAAATCTGGCTTGTTTAGAGCAATATTTGTCACCATGCTTAGTTACTCAACTGAGACTATATATGGACGTCTGCAACCTCAGTTTCTATCGCTCATTCTTCCAAGTCATTTGGGATTATTTGAATTTTATTTACTTCACATATTACAGACATTGACTTTGTTTTTTAAATACATTCATTTTTTCAGTGAGGTGTCCATTTCTGTCTTTCCCCTTCAGCCAGGGGTGTGACATGAATGGTGGATGATGCATGTGATGACAGTCACACATAATTAAGGGTAAACGCTGAACTTAATCACCTGAAATCATCATAAAACTTAGACTGAGAGGCAACAAAGACATTTATTATTTGTAGAGTAGTTTAAAAATATGTACAGCACCCTCATTTAATGTAATTAAAGGATGAAAGAGAGAGGGATTAGTTAATCCATAATGTTACAGATTTAGGGGCTTTCACACAGGACAGATCAACAATTGAATGACTCTATAAAATATAATGAGTCTTTGTATGCTCTAATGGAGCTCTGAGGTCTGCTGGATTTGATCACTGTCAATAGACACAATTAATCTGACTGACAGAGAGAAGGCCAAGACCTCAGGAGGACAGTTCATCATCAATCTTATTCAGCTTGTTTTAGAACTGAAGATGAAGATGAGAGGTGAAATGTCTGCATGCCCTCTGCTGGGAGTGAGTGAAAACACTTTTACTGACGGCTGGATCTAAATACTGAGTTTGGTGCCAAACGTACCATTAAACAGGGAACATGTCTATAGAAGAAGAAGATCTTGTCTTGTCTTGTTAGGAACTTAAATTGTAAATTTCGAGTGTTGGAGCTGTTTGCCTGTCAAACCACGGACCATGAGCATGGAGCGGGAGTCAGGAGCACCTTCATGGAAACCACTTCTTTCCTTCTGTTTCACGATTGTTCACATTTCTCACTGTAAATAAACACACCGACTCTGATGGGAAAATCCTGTATTTGGTCCCGGTTCTTGCCACGCATCTTGACATAAGTAATAAACACTTTGATTTAGAAACTGCATTTTGTGTTCACTTGTGTTATCATTGTCTTATATTTACATTTGTTTAATGATCTGAACCAGTTTTTCACATCACTGTACGTACGTAGAAATTCTGCTCAAACTCTATGAACAGAATCATTCTAACAATGTGAAACAAGCTGTCACTGCATCTGTACTAATGCTCAGTTTGTAAGAACAGACATGCTACAAAACAACCCCAAGACATGCGGGGTTCTTCAGAGGATAAAGTGCTGGTGCCGTGTTCCACCACCAGACTTGCACACAATGTTACAGAGATGTGCCAGCCAGGAATGCACAGGAGCCTTAAAGCCATTTCCAGAACTTTTCTTTTAAGTTAATTGTAATCAATCAATCATTTTATTACATGGTGTTTTGGAAATGTAATTAATGATCAAATGATAACTACAACAGCAATAATGATAATAATAATAATGTTACTAAGAGTTTTTAAAACAACCAGACCTTCATCCTTTGTTCTAAATCGGTGTGTAGAACACAAACATATTCATGTAATGAAATACAGATGAATCACTGACTTGTGACACTATTGTTTCTGTTTCTTTAGTCATATCTCCTCCTGTTTTCCTGCTTTAGTGATGCTGGCGTCTCTCTTACACCATCATCACTTTCTCCACTTCACCTTGAGGTAAACTTGCTTATTTGCAAAGAGAAGTAGAAGCATGACAGTATATGGATGATCCAGAGTCATTAACAAACACACAGAACAAAGTTTGCACAGGTTTTCTGTAATTTTGTGTGTGCACGTGTTTTTTGTTTGCACAGAATAACGATGTTTCCATACACATACTGAATGAGGACCAATGTTTTTGAATGAAAACTGGATCTACTTAGTTCTGCCTGTATTTTCTTCACATGCCTACACTGATATGACTGCACAATTTTAAGAGTTTAAGCAGCCATAGAGGGAACGGTGCCACTCCACCTTGGAAGATGAGGGCCGATTTAAGCTTTTTATATTTTGTGTTTAATATAACTGACAATGACTAGGAAACCTAAAAAAGATGATACAACACATTAACACACAGAGTACATAATAACACAAATAATCGTACTGGCGATGATTGCTCGTATCAGGTGAATTAAAATCCACCAAGAATGCATTTAAGGTTTTGTTTCTTTCATTACACTTTCAGTTGACATGTGCTTTTCAAACGTTATATTTAAACTGTTTAATATAGTGGTCATTCCATCCACTCACCTTTTATCTTTAATAGTTTTTTAGATGTTGGTGAAAAAAGTGTTCATGACAGTGTAGATTTCTGGTATTTTGTGTAAATTTAAACATGTAACAATTCAATTATTTCTAATAATAAAAAAGTGTGAAACTGACGTTAGACTTGTGTTTGGAAATGAACCACCCCATGTTGTGTAGCTTTGTGGATTTTATACTTACTGGATACATACTTATTTATTATATAGGCTGTACAGTACATAAAATGACAAAATTTCATGTTTTATGTAACTGAAATGTTTAATCATGTAGATTAAAGAAAATAAGAATGTTACAAAGTATATTTATATGAAACGTGTACACTTACTGCATTTGATCTATTTTAACGATATATAATGCGTATTATGGAATGTAACACCTGAATATGTGTAATTTTGCCACCACATTTGATTTCCATGCCACCCTAAGAAAATTTCTCTATCCGCCCCCTTCAGTGTTACAATGTTATGTCTTCTGTTCAGTACAGTAAAAAAAACCAAAACCATTTATTGTTGATCACTTAAGGATCCACTTATTGTTGCTCAGGGCCTCTGTGAGTTTGGTTTGCATGATCTCCTTAGTTGAATATGACGGCAGCTCCAAGGTTAAGAAGCACGTGTGTGTCTTTGACTTGCATCTTGATTTTGTCCATACTGAGAATAGGCACGCGGTCAAATCCTGTCACAAACCCCAGAGGAGGAAAAAAGTCAAACTCTGTGAGGGTTTTTTTATGTGTTAATTTTTGTGCACAACATCTGAAATCAGTCTGTCAATTCAGGCATTAGTGCTCAACCATCTCAGCTGTTGGTCAAACGCTTTTTCCATCAAACTCAGGTCATAAAACCCCAATATTTTACTTTATTAACTCCCTGTGATTCGTTGCTTTGTTGTGACTCTTGGGACATACTGAAGAATAAGATTCGCACTTATTGTTTTACACGTTAACATGAAATACAGTACTTACAAAGGAAAGCTTTCTTCTTGTTTTTAGTCAGTTCATCAAAAACCTCCCAAAACATCTGTATGGTGTGTAGAAACTTGAAAATTTGTGGTGTGCTTCAAGGATATGCATTCGACCTCTTTCTGTTAGATGCTTCACATTGGCCACAAAAGAGTTTATGTAATAAAGCTTTGTTTCTTTGTAGATGATATGCGGTTATATATTTCTGTAAGCTGACTTTACAGATCAGCTGCATTTGTAGGCTGATCTAGAGTTATTAGATTAGATTAGATCATAATAAGTGATGACTTGTTATTATCTATAGCATGAAATCTTTTTTTTTCAAATATATGTCCCAGCTTTCATCACTTGTGACTCTATTGTACTACTGTACTCTTTCTTCTTCAAATCGTGTTAAGGAAACCTCAGACTGCAGTAATTAGGGATTTACTGACACCAGGTAAGCAATGTTTAGTGTAAAATACACATTTTTATTGTTCCAACAAATAACCAATGTTACATATGTTAAACATTTATTATTGGAAATAATTCAACCCCACCAGAATTAAACAAAACACAAAGAATAAAGTGATAAATAATACAGAAGTGCTCTATTGGATTGTATTACATAGTCAGATGTTTATAGCAATATAGTAGTTATAAAGCAATACATTCTCCTGTTCATGTTTGTCTGAGCATAAAAATTAGATTTGATTCATAAGAATTATAATGCAGCAGTAACTTAAATTATTGGATAAATTATGACATATTAAGAAAAGTCAGATAATTCTAAAGTGCCTTATGATGCTGATGCTGTTACACAGCTATCTTATGTAGGGATGTTGAATTTTTTGCATTTGCTATAGTGTAATATTATTGTAATACACGGTGTAAATTATCCTGAGGTACCACAGGAAAAAAAAAAGATGAGTTCCCAGAGTAAAAATAAATCTCATCCCTCCTCCTCGGCTCAGACACAGTGCACGCTCCTTTAGAGCTGCATACGATTCACCATCACAGTGTGAAATCTGTATCTGCTAGCAGGGCCTCTGTCAGTCTGTCTCGCATGATCTCCTTAGTTGAGTAAAAAGGCAGATACAGATTAGAGTGACATGTCTCTGACTCAGGGAAGTGCTGATCACAGGTGCCGCTCTGAAACTGCATAGCAATAACCTTCATCTTGACCTGGTCGATGCCAAGAATAGGAGCTCTTCTGTAACCAGTCAGGAACCCTGAAGAACAACAATGGAAAGAAAATATAATTTTACTTAATTAATGATAGTTAGACAGCTATCAATGTCAGTATATTGTGAAAAAGCTCATCAATATCCAAAAAATTCTCACAATTCTACAGGAAGATAGCACTGCTCATCATTTTTGGTCATTTGGTTGGCTCACCTAAGGTAGCTTATACTAAAAATGTTATCTCATTAAGCAAATAATTAACAACTTTTTAGTGAATTTGAAAACTTTTACATACATCTTATCATCATCACATCACAGGAAAAAGTATTTTTGCATATTTGTCACATTTATGTGTAATAAGTAAATACAAAACACAATTGTTAATTTATAATTTCATTCATTACGGGAAAAAAATATTCAAGCCTAGCTGGCCCTATGTGACAAAGCAATTGACCTCTAAATGTATTAACTGGTGGAAGCATCCAGGCAGCAAGAACTGCAGTCAAGTGTTTGTGATAACTGGTAACGAATCTTTACATAGCTTTGGGAGGAATTTTGGCCCACTTTCCTTGGCATACGTTTTTGTACTTTGAACAAGCATAATAAAAACAGAATCAGGGCCCAGTGCAAAAACACATGGCTTTTTTAAAAGGCTTAACCAGGCTATGAAGAATCTTTAATTTGACTGAAATATTGTTATTAAGGTATATTCGTCAGATCTGCAATAAGCCGGGTACAGACCTATTCAAATTATAGTAAGAGAGTCACTACGTTGTCATTATACTTAAAATCATCTGTCAGAATTTGAGGTGTTGTGTCTCTTTTGCATTTGATGACTAACTCAACCATAAAGCAGCTTTACAGTATATTAATCAGAACAATGCTGCTCTCTAATATATCTTGGTAAAGTGCAGAAAAATCTAATGTTTTATATGATACAGTGTGATTTCAGTAACATATCATAATGGAGGCTTCAGCAAGTACTTACGAAGGAAATCTTTCCTCTGCTCTTCAGTTAGTTCATCAAATACCTCCCAAAACATCTGTATGGTGGGGTGGCGGTCATGATATTTACAACCATAACTTGTGTTCTGAAAACAGTGAAAATGACTGCTATAAGAGAGTTTTTAAAGTCAGGCATATATACACTATATTCCCAAAAGTATTCCCTAACCCATCCAAATCATTCAATTAATGTGTTCCAATCACTTCCATGGACACAGGTGTATTAAATCAAGCACCTAGGCATGCAGACTACTTCTACAAACATGTGTGAAAGGACGAGTCGCTCTCAGGAACTGAATGAATTCCAGCATGGTAATGTGATAGGATGCACCAGTGCAACAAGTCCAGTCATGAAATTAAATATTCCATAGTCAGCTGTTAGTGATATTATAACAAAGTGGAAGTAATTGGAAATGACAGCTAGTCAGCTGATGCTAAGGCTCATAGTGCACTTAAGTCACCAATATCTGCAGTCTGCTATTGTTACAGATGTCCAAACTTCATTGGTTTCCATGGCTGAGCAGCTGCATCCCAGCCTTACACTGACAAACACAATGCAAAGCGTCAGATGGAGTGATTTAAGCATCTCAACACTGGACTCTAAAGCAGTGGAGATGTGTTTACTGGAGTGACGAATCACACTTCTCTGACTGGCAATCCAATGGATGTGTCAGGGTTTGGTGGCTGCCAGAAGTACTTGTCTGACTGCACTGTGCCAAGTGTAAAGTGTGGTGGAGGGGCGGTTTTGTTGTGGGGCTGTTTATCGGGAGTTGGGTTCGCCCCCTTAGTGCAGATGAAAGGAACTCTTAATGCTTCAGCATATCAAGACAATTTCATGCTTCCAGTTTGGGGATGGCCACTTTCTGTTCCAACATGGCTGGGCACCAGTGCACAATACAAGGTCCATAAAGACATGGAAGAGCGAGTTTGGTGTAGAAGAACTGGACTAGCCTGCACAGAGTCCTGACCTCAACCTGATAGAACATCTTTGGGATGAATTAGAGCAGCAACTGTGAGCCAGGCCTTCTCCTCCAACATCAGTGTCTGACACCACAAATGCACTTCTGGAAGAATAGTCAAAAAATTCCCATAAACACACCTAAACCTTGTGGAAAGCTTTCCCAGAAGAGTGGAAGCACTTATAGCTGCGAAGGGTGGGCTGACTATTATATTATACTATCATACAAAAGTCTGGATTAAGACTGACATGTGACTCAAGTTCATATTTGTGTTAAAGCAGCCGACTGAATGCTTTTGGCAGTATGCAGTACACAGTTATTGTGCTACAGGACAGCTGTGAAAGTACAGCCTGTGTCTGTTTGGCTGACTGTACCTGTTTAAACTTTTCCCAGTCATACACGTCCTGGCCGACCAGCACTCCCTGCAGCTCCTCTGGTCGAAACAGCCTCACCAAATCCTGCTCACACACCAGGAAGAAGCCTCGCTTGAACTCCTGGAACAGACTCTCCACTGATGTGTTGAAGGCATGATTCACATAGGCCTCCACAAACTCCTTCCTGTTTAGGAGGGAAAATTTTAAATCAGCAAACATTTCACAGAGACAAAGGTGCTGCAGATGAACCTCACAAACCCTTCATGTTTTATATGCTTACTTATTTTGACCTGTCAGTGGCTTTCCAGGAGTTTGAGGATCCAGGTCAACATCTGTTCCATCCCAGTTTATCTGTAAATTAGTTATAAATCAGATGAGTTTAGCTGCAAAACCTGAGAATGAGACAGATTACTGATCATCTTCTATAGTAAAACACATACCAAAAAGTTGCCCATGAGATTATCCAGAACATCATCTTCATAGTTTAAGATGGTCTGCAGACTCCTTTAAAGAAATTAAAACAAAAAGTTGTAACAAAAGAAGTTCAACTATGTACATTTTACAGCAGTCACAAGTTACTGTAGCCTTTGACACATGACAACTTAAAATACATCCATCCATACATTTTCTTCTGCTTGTCCGGGGCCAGGTTGTGGGACCAGCAGCAGCATGTGTTACTGAAATGAAATGGATACTTACCGTCCTACAGTCGGGCTGAACTCCATCATATCCTCCAGTGTCGGCTCTAAACTGAGTAGCTTCTTGAACAGAACCAGTGGGAATGGTAAGTGTATGATACACTGGTTGTACAAGGCCAAGCCACACAGTAGTCCAAACAGGAAGAAGTTTCTCTTGCTCTCCTCTGTTGCCTGCATTAACAACACTTTGGTTTATTTTTGGTTCATTATTGCTTATCGTTTAAATTTTAATCCTTTAACCAATTTTATACAGTTGGTGGGCTCAGTTTTAAAGTCTTACATTGGAGGGAAACCATGCCAGGGTTTTGGAGTCATTGAGCATGAACATCCCAGATTCTTCTGACACCATTTTAAGAAACAGGTGGTGAAAAAGGTCTCGTTTGTAGACATCTTTGCTGTTTGGATCCTCATCAAAATGGACCTGAGATATATAAATATTAGAGATGCTTCTGGAAAGAACAGTTGCAGAAGAATGGCTATGCATTAATCATCAGGTGAAAATCAATCAAATATTCACCACAAGTGGCTTCTTGAAGTCGCTGTGAGGAGCAGCTGCCAGCTCTCTGAAGGTGCTTTCGAGAAGTGATGCGCGCTGCAGGTGCAGTTTAAAAAATTTGGGTTTTGACTGGGGAATCCATCCGTAAGGAAAAACAAAAACCATCTGTGGAGGCGCCTGCTGTTCATTCCGCAAGACAAAGTATCATGATTTTAAAATAAATTCTCTATTTAAATTCCAATTGTGATGTATATAAGGCAGCTGGTGAACCAAGTGAGCTAGACTGGCTCTTGCTTCTGTTCTGAGGTTCTGAAACTGACGCCTGCCTGAACTGTGAGTGAAAAGAGTGCTGAGAGAACTAAAACAAATAAAAAACAAAATGTTGGAATCTTTTGCAGCACTGAGGGCAGCTGCTGATTTATGATTGTATTCTGTTAGTTTATTTTCTGTTGTGACTCCTTTGTTTTTTATAGATGGTTGTTTTGTCTGTTATATAAAACTGCTGAATAGTGTAGCTTTAAAGTGCGATCACTAATACACACTAATGCAGACTGGAAAATTACAAATTCTGCTATTGTTTTCCTATAACAGGGTGGTGAAGTTACCCGAGTGAATGCAGAATTCATGTCAAAAACCAGCTTCTTTGATTTCAGATCCATCACAAATGGGTACTTGCAAAGAATCACAGGCAGATCATCTGTATTCTGGAAAAACAAAGAAACAACCCACATAAACAGTTAGTGAGCTTAACAGTGTGTTAACATGAATGAGTCATTTGGTGGGTTGACTGCCATCTTAGCAGGTTCAAAGTACTTGTTGTCAGCTGACCTCACCTTGAGTTTTGACTTTGTTCGCCAACGTTTGAGATCCTCCTTTAGAAACATCTGGCTAAGCTCGAGGCAAAAAGTTGTTTCTGGGATTTTCTTGTTTATCTCATTGGTCTTAAAACAAGAAGTGGTAGTATTTGTTATGCTGGCTGTGTGAAAATCCAACTTTTTTTGTTGAAAAGCTGAGCAGTAATACATTTAATTAAATTTTGATAATTTCTGATACTGACATTGTACATATGCTGGAGGATTAGCAGTACGTTTCTGGCTTGAGCGTTGCAAGAAGCAGACTTAAAGATTGGGATCCACGAGAGGGCCGTCTTCCACACCTGAACATATCTGATCGTGTCGGAGGGTGACAGTGAGGACCACCATTCCCATGAGGATGACAAAGTTACAGTCAGCTCTTCACTGGCTGATATCATGGATTAAGAAGTCTAGAGTGTTCGTTAGAATAAAATGCTATCATTTAATACATTGATGCATTTAAACAATATAGATTAATCCAATAAATACACTTTTAATAGACGTGCTGAAGATTTTAAAGTTGTTAAAGTCTGCCTAAATATATGCCTGAACAACAGACTTTAAAATTGCTTTAAAACAATTAAATTACATTAAATAATAATTGAGTTGTGACATAATTATGAGCTCTAAATCGCAAAGCTTCAGCAAGGTTTTGGACTAATTCCTCAGATTTGTTAAATTAGTTGTTAGTTTAGTGTTTTTTGCATAGGTGAGATTGTGTTATAAGAAATGCATTAACTGCTTTGAGAACTGTTGGAGTTGGATAGAATGATGTTGATGTGAGAACTGCACTAAAGTCGGGACAGCCAGTAAGCAAAATAGTAGGTGTCACTGTACCTAAAATCTGGACGCTTTCATTGGGGAGTCGTTGCATGGTAGCAGCGACTGCATCAGCAAGCTTTTTGCTCTGTTGCCATCTGCATTTCTGTATGCATGCATGCAGAAGTTCATTGAGAAGCAGGAAGATCCTCAATCCTTCCACTCCCACAGGGTTCATATCAACAGATGGAAGCAGCTGCAGAACAGCAGTCTCAGCCTGCTGATGCAACTTGTTATTAATTAAAGGTTTAATTAAAGTCCACTTCTTACTTTTTTAGTTAATTACTCATCAGGTTACAAACGTGTGTTAGTCACATTCCAGTTCAATACCTCTGCAAAAACAACATCTCGCATCACCAGCTTCTCAAAACCTCGCCGTGCAAGTGACAAGTCCAAACCGGAGTACGTTGGTGAAGTTTGGAAATGTTTATCTTTGCTGACATGAAGAAAATGACAAATGTGTATATTCAAATGTTAAATTCAACAGATATAAAGAAGTCATGGTCATGCTCATAAATGGTGTTCTTACCTCCTGTCAAGAAAGCTTTGATTCATACAGGATGGAGATGTGAGCATCCTGTGAATTTCCCTGTGAAGAGTTCAATTCAATTCAATTCAATTTTATTTATATAGCGCCAAATCACAACAAAAGTCGCCTCAAGGCGCTTCATAGATACAGAGAAAAACCCAACAATCATATGACCCCCTATGAGCAAGCACTTTGGCGACAGTGGGAAGGAAAAACTCCCTTTTAACAGGAAGAAACCTCCGGCAGAACCAGGCTCAGAGAGGGGCGGCCATCTGCTGCGACCGGTTGGGGTGAGAGAAGGAAGACAGGATAAAAGACATGCTGTGGAAGAGAGACAGAGGTTAATAACAGATATAATTCAATGCAGAGAGGTCTATTAATACATAGTGAGTGAGAAAGGTGACTGGAAAGGAAAAACTCAATGCATCATGGGAATCCCCCGGCAGCCTACGTCTATTGCAGCATAACTAAGGGAGGATTCAGGGTCACCTGGTCCAGCCCTAACTATATGCTTTAGCAAAAAGGAAAGTTTTAAGCCTAATCTTAAAAGTAGAGATAGTTTCTGTCTCCCGAATCCAAACTGGAAGCTGGTTCCACAGAAGAGGGGCCTGAAAACTGAAGGCTCTGCCTCCCATTCTACTTTTAAATACTCTAGGAACAACAAGTAGGCCTGCAGAGCGAGAGCGAAGTGCTCTAATAGGGTGATATGGTACTACAAGGTCATTAAGATAAGATGGGGCCTGATTATTTAAGACCTTGTATGTGAGGAGCAGGATTTTGAATTCAATTCTGGATTTAACAGGAAGCCAATGAAGGGAAGCCAAAACAGGAGAAATATGCTCTCTCCTTCTAGTCCCTGTCAGTACTCTTGCTGCAGCATTTTGGATTAGCTGAAGGCTTTTCAGTGAGTTTTTTGGACATCCTGATAATAATGAATTACAGTAGTCCAGCCTGGAAGTAATAAATGCATGAACTAGTTTTTCAGCGTCACTCTGAGACAGGATATTTCTAATTTTAGAGATGTTGCGCAAATGGAAGAAAGCAGTCTTACATATTTGTTTAATATGTGCGTTGAAGGACATGTCTTGGTCAAAAATGACTCCAAGGTTCCTCACAGCGTTACTGGAGGCCAAGGTAATGCCATCCAGAGTATGAATCTGGTTAGATACCATATTTCTAAGATTTTCAGGGCCGAGTACAATAACCTCAGTTTTATCTGAATTAAGAAGCAGAAAGTTAGCGGCCATCCAGGTCTTTATGTCTTTAAGACATTCCTGCAGTTTAACTAATTGGTGTGTGTTATCTGGCTTCATGGACAGATAGAGCTGGGTGTCATCTGCATAGCAGTGAAAATGTATGCTATGTCTTCTAATGATGCTGCCTAAGGGAAGCATGTATAATGTAAACAGAATTGGTCCTAGCACTGAACCCTGTGGAACTCCATAATTAACCTCAGTGTGTGAAGAGGACTCTCCATTTACATGCACAAATTGGAGTCTATTAGATAGATATGATACAAACCACTGCAGTGCAGTACCTGTAATACCTACAGCATGTTCTAATCGCTCTAATAGGATATTATGGTCGACAGTATCGAACGCTGCACTGAGGTCTAGCAGGACAAGCACAGAGATGAGTCCACTGTCAGAGGCCATAAGAAGATCATTTGTAACCTTCACTAAAGCTGTTTCTGTGCTGTGATGAGCTCTGAAACCTGACTGAAACTCTTCAAATAAACCATTCCTCTGCAGATGATCTGTTAGCTGTTTGACAACTACTCTTTCAAGGATTTTTGATATGAAAGGAAGGTTGGAGATTGGCCTATAATTAGCTAAGACTGCTGGGTCTAGAGATGGCTTTTTGAGTAAAGGTTTAACCACAGCCAGCTTGAAGGCCTGATTATTAGAGATAGGTTGATCATATTTAAGATCGAAGAATTAATTAATGGCAGGACTTCTTTGAGCAGTTTTGTAGGAATGGGGTCTAAAAGACACGTTGATGGTTTGGAGGAAGTAATTATTGAAGTTAACTCAGAAAGATCAATTGGAGAAAAAGAGTCTAACTTAACATCAATGGTACTAAGAGTAGCTGTAGATAATATTACATCTGTGGGATGATTACTGGTAATTTTTTCTCTAATGATAAAAATTTTATTTGTGAAGAAGTTCATGAAGTCATTACTAGTTAACGTTAAAGGGATGGTTGGCTCAACAGAGCTCTGACTGTTTGTCAGCCTGGCTACAGTGCTGAAGAGAAACCTGGGGTTGTTCTTATTTTCTTCAATCAGTGATGAATAGTAAGATGTTCTGGCTTTGCGGAGGGCTTTCTTATAAAGCAGCAAACTATTTCTCCAGGCTAAATGATGATCCTCTAAATTTGTGACACGCCATTTCCTCTCCAGATTACGAGTCATCTGCTTTAGGGTACGTGTTTGAGAATTATACCACGGAGTCAGGTACTTCTGATTAGAGACCTTAGTTTTCACTGGAGCTACAGTATCCAGAGTCGTACGTAGTGAGGAGGTGAAATTATTAACAAGATAATCGACCTCTGTTGGGGTAGCGTTCAGATAGCTGCTCTGCTCTGTGTTGGTACAGGGCATTGAAGATGATAACAGTGGGTGGATTATATTCTTAAACTTAGTTACAGCGCTTTCAGAAAGACATCTACTTTGATAAAATCTACTCTCCACCGCTGTGTAATCAATTATTGTAAATGTAAATGTTATCAGGAAATGATCAGACAGGAGAGGGTTTTCAGGAAACACTGTTAAATGTTCAGTTTCTATGCCATATGTTAAAACAAGATCTAGAGTGTGATTAAAGTGGTGGGTGGGTTCTTTTACATTTTGAGAGAAGCCAATTGAGTCTAATAACAGACTAAATGCCATGTTGAGGCTGTCATTTTTAGCATCTACATGGATGTTAAAATCACCCACAATAATTATTTTATTTGAGCTCAGAACTAAATTAGATATAAAGTCTGAGAAATCAGACAGAAACTCTGTGTAAGGCCCAGGTGGACGATAGATGATAACAAGTAAGACTGGTTTCTGAGTTTCACAGCTGGGGTGGTCAATGTTAAGCATCAGGCTTTCAAATGAATTAAAAGTCTGTCTTGGTCTTTCATTAATTAATAGGCTGGTGTGAAAAATTGCTGCCACACCGCCCCCTCGGCCTGTGCTTCGAGGTTTCTGGTAGTTAGAATGACTCGGGGGTGTTGATTCATTTAAACTAACATAATCATCCTGCTGCAACCAGGTTTCTGTAAGGCAGAGTAAATCAATTTGTTGATCAATTATTAAGTCATGTACTAACAGAGACTTGGAGGAGAGAGACCTAATATTTAATAATCCACATTTCACTGTTTTACTCTTTGGTTCAGATGTGGATACTGTACTGTTCTTTCTTTGTAATTGTTTATGTTTAAGTTGTTTGTTGCTGGTTTTTAGTTTGTTTTTTGTCTTTTTGGAAGCTGACACAGTCTCTATGGAGATGGGTTTTTGGGGGGGTAGCAGGAGGAGAGAAGCTGCAGAGAGGCGTGTAAGACTGCAACTCTGCTTCCTGGTCCCAACTCTGGATAGTCATATTTTTGGGGGTTTAATAAATTTGTCCATATTTCTAGAAATGAGAGCTGCTCCATCCAAAGTGGGATGGATGCCGTCTCTCCTAACAAGACCAGGTTTCCTCCAGAAGGTTTGCCAATTATCTATGAAGCCCACATCGTTTCTGGGACACCACTCAGACAGCCAGCAATTTAAGGAGAACATGCGGCTAAACATGTCGCTCCTGGTCTGATTGGGGAGGGGACCAGAGAAAACTACAGAGTCCGACATTGTTTTGGCAAAGTTACACACCGATTCAATATTGATTTTAGTGACCTCCGATTGGCGTAACCAGGTGTCATTACTGCCGACGTGAATTATGATTTTACTGAATTTACGTTTACCCTTAGCCAGCAGTTTTAATTGTTTTTTTTTTTCTTACAAAAGCTTGGATCGAGGGCTGACTTTCAATAGATCGCAGCGATTAGCTGCTCTGCTACGCACAAGACCCTGACCCAGAATCAGGTCGTTTACAAGCTATTTAGCACCAGGTTCTCCACAAACATGAGTGCGTGATTGGAGAGGGGCGACCGTCGTCGGGCCGTCCCCCAGCCCAGTCACGAATGGCTCTACTTCACCGGCGGGCCGGCTATCCGAGACCAACCGAAGATCCACAGCGCTACGGTATCACTGCGTCTAGGCAGGATTCTGACAGAGCAATACATTTATAGCATTAGATAAGAATGCCTAATATGAAACGGCAGTTTTCAAGGGCAAAAAGCTATCCAAACATACTTGGTCCTATATGAAAAAGTAATCGCACCGAAAACCCGATACCTTGTGTGTCACCTCTGACACCAAGATCTGCAGCAAGCGTTTGGTGCTAGAGGTCACATTTTGAGTTTGTGAAGATATTTAAGGTAGACACACGTAATTAGCGGCAGCTGTGTTGTTGATTGGGAGGAAGCAAACAGTTTGCGACCTCTGCGCTGCTGTTAAATCCTGGAAATAAAGAATCTGAAGGACAAGATGAGTAAGGCTGGAGTTATTGGACTGTATCAAGTTTAATAACTTCATGCATACCAGTGACATCGCGTCACCGTCGCCAACGAACACCCCAGTGGCTTCAAGCCTTGGCTTAGCCTCTACAGGAGAGGTTTCAGCCATGAAAAGTGTGTCCATCACAAGTCCACCACCATGATCTCAGGTCTTGAGGCAACAATCATGAAAACTAATCTTAACTGAGAGTGTTGGATGTCCTCATTGTTGCAGAGCACATGGACAGCATACTCACCTGGTTCTGTGGGCCAGCAGCACATGTCACACCATCCATCACCCTTGTCATCACATTCAATCTTGATCTGAGAGACACCTGAAGACAGAAACGTTCAATGATAAAAACACACAGTAGAGTAAAATTGTAAGACGTCATCAGTTGATGCAGTTTAAGGACACTTGTTCTTCTGTGCAGTCTCACCTGGAGCTCACGTTTCTAGTTCATGCCATCATAACCAAAGATTCTTCAATTAATAGTTTAAAGATGTCCATGAATGCACTGCTAACTGCTCTTCACCCTTATAAAAATCAACATGCATTTTGAATAAGAAACACTTTTACAAAACCAAAAGCTTCACTGTACTTAGTAATTTATATGTCTAAAAAACAGGTTCAGTTTGTAACTGAGGGAGCGGCTCGGTGGTGCTGAATTATATTTCCAATAGAAACACAGTTTCATATGTTGTAGTAACAAAACACTGCCACAAGATGGCAGCCTAGGCCTACTTTACCATGCTGTTCAAGTGAAAAAGAAAAAGTGACAGAGCCCTGAAAGAGTGACAGTGACACTTTTTATGAACTCATCTGTAATGTGTCTCCTTTTCTGTAGAATGAAGAAGTGCTTCCCTTCTTTTAAAGTAAATACAGGCTTACAAAGATCCTCTAAACATGTTTCTGAAATAATCCTAAACACAATCATTAAATCAAAAATGCAAGAAACAATTTATTTCATCACTCTTCTTAACTTAATTCCTTAACTTAGTAAAAAAAACAAAATAGACAAAAACTTTTCTGCTGTCTCACCTCTGTCAGTTTTCATGCTGTTGCAAGAACAGGTGGAGGTGCAGGTGGAACTTTGACTTCACTGTGGTTTGTATGTGCAGGCAGGAGTGTGACATCTCAGAACAGCAGAGGATTGTCGAGCACGGTGACTCCCGCTGCGACGCCCCCGTCTGACTGTCCTGAGCTCTTGGTCCTCAGCAGACGGCCCACTCATTCATCACCATGTCTTTACCCTGCCTGTAAGAAAACCAAGAAAAGGCTAACATTAGAAACAGCCACCAATCCCTTTTACTCCACCACCCGAAAACCAGTGAGAAACACTAGCTAGTATTAACTTGGAATCAAAGTCCACTAATCCCCAGGCTCCCAGCATAACATACAGTCCAACACAAACTCCACAAACTGTCTTGCTTCAGCTGACTTTCCTTCACCTTCTCTCCAGACAATCTGTTGTGCTCTTTTCAGCACAAAGTCACACTCCTGCTCACTGATCCTCACCTCTTTTTAACTTAGTCTCAGCAACTTTGTCCCATAGCTCGCACATCCTTTCCACCTCCATCTTTCTTCCCAGCCAACTGATACATACCTTTTCTCCTTCCTTAAAAGCCAGCCTAAGAAATACGATTTTATAAACGCCCGATAAATGAAACTGCCATTTTCAAAAATCGTATCATCCAAATTCATGCAGCGTGGCTAAATTAAGAATGAACTACAAACCCGAGCTTCCTTGCTAACATGATTAACAGCTAAATACTATCATAGTGGAGGTGTAAAATTACTGCTAAAATAGCTCATATGAACCCTGATACTGGACTATGTATTTATCAAAACAAATGATCTGATATTACAAAGAAAACTAATGATTGCTTTTTACAGTATTAGCCCAGAGTGATGTAAGGCAGGGTGGTTAGTCAGACATAACCTGCTGACAACTTGTATCTGGTAGCTTTTTCACATCCTGATCAATGTTGTTGTCAAGTGTGTCTCATATACACTATTATCTCAGTCACAGTACAGCATGCATGAATCACAGTAGATATACAGTAACGCAAAACAGCAGGCAGTCATGTATGTGTCGTCACTGTTTTGACTGAGGCTAGCTCATACATGGAATGCAAGAAAATGCTGCATGTGTGTGCAGATCCACACATGCACTGCTTAAACTTCCCTAGTTTAACAAATGGTGAGCAATAAACAGAAGTTTTCAACATTTTTAAAGACGCTTCTATCCCCCCGCTGTACCTCCTCCTTCTCGCTGAGACTTCAAGACAAACGGTTCTGCTGCTGACAAGGCCACTGATACTGTTTTGTCCCTCTGGACCCTGTAGACGAGCGCAACCACAGAGAAATAAATCAGAGGAATAAAATGCAAATGATATTGCTTACACTGAACAGCAACACCCAGGTGAGGATTATCTAATGCCAAATTTTCCAAACAATGAAAAAACCGTGCCCTTTTTCTCACCATGTCTAGAGTGTAGAGGTCAGCCAATGTCGCTCGGATCTGCTGCACAGCTTAAGGCTGGTCTGGGAAGAATCTGTCCAGGACTCCAGGTCTGGGGAGCACTTGCTGAACCTTCTTGATATCAGCCAGGTGAGCGCTGATATCTGGACACTTCACAGCTCGAGAGCGCTCCATGAGGAGACGAGCATCCCAGCTCTGCAATTGAAAACAGACAATGAATTCTCTGCTTGTCTTTTTATCATTAGATGTATTTCTGTATTAAAAAATTCAGTTTATTGGGCCACTTTGTGCTAGAAGAATTTTTCCAGCATAAAATAGCCTCTATCATTTCACTAACTTTTGGAATCTTATTTCACTGCTGCTAATGACGTTTCACAAACTGTCACAGGTTTTTTAGCTTCGTTCGTATAAACTTTCTTGTGGTTGAGATTCCCGAGAAAACAGCCAGCACACTGACCAGCAGAGGGTGACAACAGTTGGTTTATAATACGCTGAGATTTGACAGACAGAGACAGAAGAATGAAGGAGAACAACACAGAGTCACGCTATCAAGGAGAACCTGGACGGTAGATTCAGCAGTTTGGCTTGAAACTTGCAAACTGTTTTAACTTGTTATGTCCAATTAAGTTTTCCTTCCAGGATGCTCGCCAGTTTTCTTTCACTTGTTTCCTGTTCCTGCCAGCAGAATGCACACACAGCTGCAGTAACTACACACAATGTTGCAGAAAACATGGAGCAGCAACAAACATGTGTTGGTCTCTAATCACCCATTCAAACTGACACGGCGACAGGTCTGTGGTCACTTATATCAGCCAATCAGGGCTAGACTTGGTGTTGCTTAACAGGGAAAGAAATAAACTCAATGATAATGACGCTCCAGTTTCTCATGAATACGAATCACTTTAAGCAAGTCTGCAGGTTTCATTTTAGTGTTTTTAACTAAACTCTTTGATGTAATCATTCTGAGTGCAAATCAAAAGTTGGACCTGTACAGAAGTGTAGTTGTCAGGCATGTAACCGTTCCTGAAACACACCACAGTTTGCCGTCCCTGAAGTAAAAGTGACACAAAAGACACAATCTATGTCGACACACAGCGACCTCCATCTCCTCTTCATCCAGTTTGGAGGCCTTCCTTGAAGTCTCTCATGCTGCTGTCCACTGGGAATCCCCACATGTGCCTCTTCCCCGTGTCTACGACATGTAACAAATATAATAAAATAGCAAGAAATTATAAAGTAAATGACAAGATTTTCCATTTACTCTAATTTAACAGTAGTCATTTTGCAGAAGACAGTCATTTGGTTACTATAGTAAAAACTATTATGTCAAATTAACCAAAATGAAAAACAAAATCACCTAAACTTGCATTTTTCACTGCCTTCTGTAAAGTGTCAACAAATGCAGACATTTTGCTGTCTTCAGCAACAAAAACGCCATCATTTTTCCTTCTATTAGTCCCACATGTGATCGTTGTAAACTTTGAGAAGGCTCTCTTACTTATTTATGTTGGACTTGCCCCAAATTGCATAACTATTGGTTGGACATTTTTAAATGTTTTTCTGATATCTACAATTGCACATCAGAGCCGGACCCAATAACTGCATTGTTTGGATCTTCCTCTTCCCTTTTACACCTCAGCTCTGCTGCACAAACTACATTTTTGTTCGGGATGGTAATTGCTAAGAAAATGATCTTGACTCTCTGGAAGTCGGATATTGTAGCTCAATTCAAAATGTGGCTAACAGAACTGACTGCTCTGTTGCACGTGGAGAGGATTAGGTACACATCAGCGGACAAACTTAGTCATTTCTTTGATGTGTGGCAGCCATTTTTAGATCATGTATTAAAACAAAGTTCTCTTTGATCGATCGCAAATAATTCAGCGTACCACCTCAGCGTTTTATTTCTGTTTATTGCCGGTGCTGAAGTAGTATTTTTGTTGTTGCAGCGTAATATTTTGCCTTATTTGTGTGTTTTTGCCCTTGCTGTTGTGTTGTCTGCTTTGTTTTATTAGTTTTTTTGTTTGTTTGTTTGTTTGGTTTTTTTTGGGGGTGGGGGGGGTGTTGTGTCTTTTTTTTCTTTTTTTTTCTTATATCAAAAAATCTCAATAAACATACTTTAAAAAAAAAACGGCATCAAAAAAGTCACGGTCATCAGAGCAACATCAGAGAAACAATAAAGTCTAACCATGGAAGGTTTTTATAAATATGTGCATAAAAACACAAGCACAAAGAACATCAACAATGAGCACCTTTCTTTTTGCTTAAAGTGATATAGCTTTCTGTTACCATCAACTGAAACCGCCAACATTTCAGGTGTGCATGCTGGGCAGCTGAAGCTGACATCACAGCACAGCTGGTCTTCCTCATCAAGAAAGCTGTGCTGCAGTGCATCGCTTTTGGCACGCCCAGTCTGTATGTACAGAAATATAACAGAGGAATAAATATTTGCATCTGCTTATTGAAAAACAATATCAAAGAAATACTTCACTCACCCTTCCCCCACACTTGCAGCTGCTTGCAAAAGTATTCGCCCCCCTCAGATCTGTGGCAAGATCTGAAAACTGCTGTTCACAAACGCTGTCCATCTAATCTGACTGAGCTGGAGCTGTTTTGCAAAGAAGAATGGGCAAAGATTTCAGTCTCTAGATGTGCAAAGCTGGTAGAGACAGACCCTAAAAGACTGGCAGCTGTAACTGCAGCAAAAGGTGGTTCTACAAAGTATTGACTCAGGGGGCTGAATAATTACGCACACCCCACTTTTCAGTTATTTAAATGTAAAAAATGTTTGGAATCATGTATGATTTTCCTTCCACTTCTCACGTGTACACCACTTTGTGTTGGTCTTTCACGCAGAATTCCAATAAAATTGATTCATGTTTGTGGCTGTAATGTGACAAAATGTGGAAAAGTTCAAGGGGGCCGAATACTTTTGCAAGCCACTGCAGTACGATGCTCCAACAGTTTTGCAAAAGCTTCCCTGGAGAATCATGGAGAAAATACTTTTAGTTCCAGGAAGGAGCTCAAGAGGTCTAAAGTGTAAAGAGTAGACATGTTGACAGATGCTGGCCAATATCCACTCCTAATCAGGTCCTTTAAATCAGGGCTGCACTGCTGCTGGCATGTTTGACATCTGTGTATCGCCTGGTGCACATCATAACGTCCTTGGACCAAAAAGAAAAAGAAGCAACATGAATAATACACCACTGCCTTCACAGGTGACTTCTGTTAAAGTAATACCATGTTCTGATTGTACAGCAAGGGCAGAAAACATGCTCCATCACACTATGTTCAAATCCATCACAGAAACCTAAATAGCAGGTTGCTGTTTACTATTAATGTTGATTAAAATCACGATTTTTCCTGCTGACACTGTGAAGTTTACGCAACCCACAGGAGCAGTTTGAAAGCTTTACTGTTGGCAGAATGCGAGCTACCAAGAAAGAGAAAACCACTTAAATAGATTCTTTCTAACTGGCTGTAGACACATATGAAAACCAAAATTGAGTGAATCTCATGAGGAAATATTTTGTATATTGGTGCAATTTTGACCGTGGCTTTAAAAAACATCAATAACACTTTCTCTGTTGTGGAGTGGCTGATGTTTGTGATGTAGAACATCACAATCCCCACAGAACCATTCCTCTGGAAGACACTCTCTGCACATAGACAGGACTTTTAACAAATTAAGCAAAATTTGAACAACTGAAAGTAGTATGCACTCAGATCCAGCCACTCTTGACAAAGGTAGCAGCTTCTATTTTGATATTATAGCTCCGGGTGGCTCAGTGTACTTCACTATGAGCTGTCGGTTAAAAGGACATTTGTCAAATTCATGTGGTTTTATAATTATTAAAGTTCTCACACGCTCAAAGACATAAATGTCAGCCAACAAGGCATCGCTCATCAAGCTTAGCTATATAGAAATGTATGTTATTGAGACTTAATAACAGCAGGGTGAAGACAGTGGCAACACAGAGGATGGCCAACAGCTTCTGTGTCAGTGAGACCTTTCAGCTGGTGTGGCCGTGCTTCTTTCCAGCACTCAGCAGCTTTCTGCTGCCAAAAGGACCGTGACACTGCCCTACTTCTTTGAGCCTCAGGAGAACGACATCAATCCAAAACAGCAGACAGCCTTTTCAAATACTTTTCTCTAAAGAATCCAAATATGAAGTATTGTTGCTCCCCTTTGTTTCTGATAATGTCACTTTTACAAATCGTGTCCCATCAGCTCTCATGGCTGGTTTGGCTTTGAGGGTCGGGGAGGACAAAAAGCTATTAAGGACCTTTTGATCTGCAGTCCAGTTCTCCTCTAAAGTATTAAGGATGAAGCAACAGTGCTCCTCTTTGCTATTCTGAAATGTGTGTTAAACACAGTGTAGAAGGTAAGTAGAAGCTTACACAGCACCATCAGCCATCATGCTAAATTTGCATCTTCAAAAGTCAATGCAGCCAGACTCACACCTGATTATAAATGTTCAGGAGACACTGTTTAATGTTTAGTGTTAACTTAAATCACTCATCATTTACAGTATTACAGAGTTCGGGGTTATGGGTTAGCACTATCATGTTACCCGTAACTGTATTAACTATGGTAGCAACTTAGCTAGCAGTGTTGGTCAAGTTACTTGAAAAAAGTAAATCAGTAACTAATTACTTCCCCCAAAAAGTAATCCCATTAATTTACTGATTACTTATTTTCAAAAGTAATTAATTACTTAGTTACTTTTTAAAAACATGATTTACAACCTGAATAGGTAATAAAGCGATAGATCTTTCAGCCCAATTCTACTTTTTCTGCATAATCCATCATACAAAATGTAATCAAATGGAAAAGTCTGTTTTTAAAACTTGTTTTATTAGTTTGAATCTTTTAACTTTATGCATCAAGCAAAAATTTAATTATATGCAACATTCTGACTAGAAGAAATTTGTTTAACATTTAAACCTATTATCTGCACATTCCAGCACATAAAATATATATTTTTTGTGTTTACACTCAGTCTTTCAAATAAATGCAAGTGAAACACAGCAGAAAATAAATAAAATCAAAGACTCAGCGGTCCTGTTGCTCTATTTTCACCTGTATAGCAGGCGGATGTTTGCCCTGGACCTGGTGAAGGTGTGCTGCAGCGGTCAGTGGAAGAATCCGCGAGTCTCTCTGTGAATTTCCAATCCCGTAGTAGCTACTCGGTGCTTGCTCGGAAGTTAAGGGTTTTTTTCGCTGTAAAAAGAAGTTTCTAAAAGTTTTTGTTACTTTTTACGGAATCAAACTCAAAGTAAGGTCAGTACTTCAACGCTTTAAACGCTGCACGGTCATACTCTCTCTGCACTCCTTGATAGATTATCCATTGTTGATCTGCACACAGCTGTTATTGTCATGAGACACTCTGGCAAAGAAATTATGGTTTTAGTAACGCAATAAGGCAGCCTGCTTACGGGAAAGTAACAGTAATCTAATTACCTTTTTTGCAATAGTAATCCCTTACATTACTCGTTACTTGAAAAAAGTAATCGGATTACAGTAACGCTTTACCCCGCGTTACTGCCCATCTCTGGCTGTGAAACACTAATAAAAAATGATTAACTCAAGTTTTTGCTGCTAAAGTTGGTTCTATCAGCTGCTGAATCACAGGATGTACTTGGTTATAGTCATTTGTGCATTTTGGGTTGCTTTAAATAAATAATGATGTGTTGTAATCATCCAGATCTAGAACCTTAAACTGCTTTTTCACGTGTCTGTAAATGAATTTCTTTCTTATCATTGTCCCGATTGGTGTCGGCTGACACTTGACACTTTGTGGCTTCTGATTTGTCTGTTGTCAAGGTCTCAGCTCAGTGCGATTCCTCACGTTTTGTCATGATTAAAGGATGAATGTGAACACCGCTTCAGTCAGTGTGTTCACTTCCTGAACATGACACACTGCTGTAAACAGTGTGTCACATTACTTGAAAAAAGTAATCGGATTACAGTAACGCGTGGGCAGTTACTATCTCTATTAACTAGTCATGATAGAAGCCAATATTTCTGTCCTAACATGGTTTGAATATGTTTCACTACAAGCTAACATTTACAGCATGACTTTAAGCTAGCACCATATAAAGACGGTAAAAGACACTGTAATATGTAGAAATGCATGTGAAAAGTGTTATATTAGCAGTGGTTGTGCTACTCCACACAGCCACTTTAACATTACTGACACTGTATTTCTTACCTGTAAACAGTGTGATAAAAGCTTGTGCAGAAAGTAGCAGGTGTAGACTGGCCCATAGCACTGTATGAAGTGATAAGATGTGAAAGGACATATATAGGGTACCTTAAAGGGCGCCTTAAAAGTGTTTCCCTGAGCTTTTACTTGCAGCTTGATATCTAAATAAATGTAAATAAATGTGAATGAAAAAAAAAAAGCGAGAAAAAGGAGGAGCCCGGAGCTTCGTCTTTCGCTCGGCCTACCCCGCTATAGCAGACGGACCGTCAGAGACTCGAACTTGGCCGTTAAACTCTGGGGTCTGAATGCTGGCCTGTTAACGCTGTGCACCACACAGCAGGCCAGTTCATGGTATAAAAAAAGGACATTTATCTTGTGTTCTTCAACAATTTTTTTTTTCGTTTTTCTAAATCTATTTAGCTTCTTGTGCAGTATTGTTCCACACAAATGACACATGGAAACATAGCTATTTTTTTATTGGCTTTCACAAAATGGGACTGCCAATGTTGTAGGTGTTACTGCGCCAAAGTCTTCCTGCTAGCCTGAAACCTGCTGTTGGCGCCACTATGTTCTCACCACACTCTTCAGCGTCAGCTTTGTTGCCTCTTTTCGGCACACCTACCTTGTCCCACTCATCCACTTTATCTGCTCATGGCAGATTTCCCCACACTGACCACTCCTTGGATTAAGGTAAATTCAAGCAGGTCATTATAAAAAAGACACACAGCTTATCATCTTATCCTTGTGCAACACCTAAAAGCACTCTGTTCATTTGTTTGCTAGATTAGCCGCTAGCATACACACACTGTGTTAGAGGCTTGTTGCTACCTAGTTAGCGATGCTACACACCTGTTACTGTGTATTTTTCAATGATTCAGCACTCCTTGGATTTTTAGACAGTAATGAGATCATCTGCACACTCCACAGAGGTCCAGAGTCCAAATGTGACCTCTAGCACCAAAGGCTTGCTGCAGTTCTTGGTGTCAGAGGTGACACACAAGGTATGGTTTTCGGTGGGATTACTTTTTCATATAGGACCAAGTATGTTTGGATAGCATTTTTCCCTTGAAAACTGCCGTTTAATATTAGACATTGTTGTCTAATGTTATAAATGTATTGATGTGAAAGGTGTAAGTGTGACAAATATGGAATAAGATACGAAATCAGAAAGGAGGCAAATACTTGTTCACAGGGCTATAGTCTGTAAATGGTCTTCTTTTGGCTATAGTAGATCTTTTACTTGTTCATTTTTTAATTGTTTGTTAAAATAGTTTTTTCGATCATATTGAGTATAGAGGAATGCAACTGTGAGCTTTAGCGAATATCCCGTTTCAACAGGACCATGATCCCGATGTGTGAGACAGCAGGGTGTTGCCAACTCCTCAGTAAGGAAAATCGCTATTGGCTGTCCTAAAAGTCGCTAGAAGTCGCCAAATGACATCATCGCCTAATTTGCATAATTAGTCATGCTAATGTAATTGTAACCTACGTTGTTGGGGAGAGAAATAACATCATGGAAGAGACATAAAGTGAGTAAAAAACGTCCTAAATGCAGTTAGAATTTATTTAGAACTACAAATTAAATTTATTTTAGCAATTATTGTTTTTTTAATGTCACAATTCCAACCCTGCTCCTTTATCCAGGCCTGGACCGGCAAAAGTGACCCGAAACTGGCACTCTGGTGGAGTTACTTTGTGTGTGAGAGTGCGTGTTTATAAGTAGTTTTAAACCTTGTGATCCACAAAACAGCATAACAGTAAAGGAAGAACTGACTGCATTACAGTCAGTGCGGGAGCAGCGGCTTCGCTCATGCGCGATTCATTTGCCGTTTGGACGCACAGGCGTGAACGTCTCCTGCCCTGATAGCAGCGGGGGGAGGACTATCCTCCGCCTGGGAGCGCTTTGGCACGGGTGAGGTGCCCACCGCAGCACCGCTGCTTGTTGAGAGTAAGAGCCATACGCGTTTTCACGTCAAAAAGTCGTCATAAATAAGTCTCCAATAATACCAGAAAAAGTCGCCAGATTTGTCGCTAGTCGCTTTTTAGAAAAAAAGTCACTAAGGGGGTCTGAAAACTCGCTAAATATAGCGACAAAGTCGCTAAGTTGGCAACACTGGCTGCCACTGGTGTTGTAATGTGTGATTTAGTTCCTCCTAACATCTCAGTATGCTTCCAGTATCTATCCTCTGTGATTACTGGCTCTTTAGACAGATTTAAATTAACACGTTCAGTAGCTGTTGTGAGATGAACTGGCATTTATAGTACATCTGTTCCAACACAGTGAAGTCACATGCAATGTAGATAGTCATCACAAGATGTTTTACCAAAAGCTTTTGTAATTCTTTTCAGTCTGTCAGTGTGGCATCTGTGTATACACTTGGATTTGAAGTTTATAGAGGTTAAAGAGCACATTGTACACGGGCCTTGAAGAAAAGGTATGTAGTCTTAAGCTCGATGTTTTGGTGGAGTCAGGGGTCTGTAGCATTTTGCACTTCCAGTAGACTGACGTTTGGTCATCATCATCATCATCACTGAGTCACAACATCTTCTCCTTCACCCTCACACTTTAACTCCACTCTGTTCCCTTTCATACATCATATATACTTAGTCTGCTACAGACCAGGAGGCGTAAAGCAGGATAAAGTTAAAAGTTTGACCCATTGTGTAAACTAACTTGAATGATCAACAACCAGGAGGAGTCAACGATTATGGAGGCACGGGAGGTGAGGACCACGCAGGTGGAGGAAGTGAGGAATGTGATGGAGAAGATTAAGCTCAACAAGGGACAGGATGACCCACTGAGCACTTCAGAGGGGCAAGTGGAGCACGCAGGCAACAAGACCAGCAAAGGTGATTTGTATGTTTGTATGTATTGTATGCTTTATATTTGGAGTCCAGGCGGAATTTTAGAGGAGTACCTGATGGCTGAAATGACAGTAATTTATGTTCCCTGACCAAGGATCAAGGAACATGTATTTTACACCAGCTGATACATGTACAGTCAAATCTATTGAATGTTGATAATATTACATTTAATGTAACCATTTAAAATGATTTTGTTTTTGTTTCTCCCGAAATCACGTACGTCAACACAGGATCCACCAGGGGTAGAGTTTTTGGTGAAAGCCACAAAAAGACAAAGATGGGTATGTCATTGTTTGTGGAAGTATTTAGACTAGTTTGATACACTGTAGTAGAGTGTATATGGTAGATTTGATTCAAGGAACATTATCATATGAAGATGAAAACAAAAGTTGTGCGATCTCTGAAAGTGTTTTGTTTATTTGCTTTTTGTTTGTTTATTGTTTATGAAACTGGTGACTTGGCTGTGATCTTCAGTCCCAGAGGCATCAAGATCCAGACCTAAGAAGAAAAGGCCACTAGTAAGTATGCTTTTGCTGATGCTTTTAATCACCACAGCTCATTCCATTCAGTACAAATACCTGTAGATATGTGATGATTCCAAGTTTACATTACACTAATGGCAGGAAACTGCATACATGTGTCACCTTATACACATACCACATACTATATAATTCAATCCCCTTTGCTTTTTGCAGTCTTATTGCAATATATAAGTACTTTTAACAGATGATGCAAGTACAGTTAAATGCATTCACTCCAGTACAAATGCTTCTAACACAATGCTGTTGCAAGCAGCAGATTTTCTTTTTCTGTTGTCGATGTAGATTAGATAGAACGTTATTAATCCCTCGGGTGGTTCCTCCAGGAAATTCAGTTTCCAGTATCAGAACACTGACAGAAGTTGCATATTACAGAGTTAGAATATCAGGACGGGACCAGGTTGGTGGGGGTCAAACAGCAGATCCAGTCATGCAGTGATAATTCATATTTAATGCAGCAGATTTTGTTAGAAATGTGTAAACGATTGTATTCTAATCACATTGGCTAATTTTATATGCATATATAAATAAAAGGTATTTGTATTATGTCAACAGTCCTCCAACAGCATCCAGGAAGTACTATCCTATTCCCATGTCTCTGTCCAAACCAGGCGAGTGTTTCCATGTCACTTCAATGTGTTCTTTGCCATCAATAATTTTATGTTGATTTTTTGTTACATAAGCATGCCTCATGTGACCTTCCACTTTTTTTCCCTTGTCATTTCTCACCTCCTTTGGATATGTATGTATGTATGTATCTCTTATTTATATAATCCTCTTACCCAACTCTGTCCTCCTTCCTCTTCTTTTCCCCTTCAATCTCTCTCACCGTTCATCAATATCGCACATCCAGACTATACCCGTAAGATAGAGTTGATCCGCTACCTTGTGAGCGGCTATGTGAACGGCAAAGTGCTGGACACGCTGTCCGAGCACGCCAACTTCCTGGCGTCCTCTGCTGTGGCCAGTCTAGAGGACGAGGCTGACCAGCTCTCTCACTTCCCCTTCCTCCCAGTGACCCTGTGCTAACTGTCCCCAAGCATCATGGTTGGTACAGTGGACTCTGTTGTAGCTAATGAGCCAGACATTTGATGCTGGTTGCTGTAGTAATTAGAGTCGTGCTGTGCTCTTATAGTGCTCTGTGGCTGTAGGCGGTAGCATGGTAAAGCTCTGCTGTGGTTATGAGTGCTGCACCTTGCTGACATATCATTCACACCAAAAGAAGACGTGAATAGAGCAGTTTTCAAGTGTAATAACATTCCTTTCGATCATATTGAGTATAGACGAATGCAACTGTGAGCTTTAGCGTTTAGCCCGTTTCAACAGGACCATGATCCAGATGTGTGAGACAGCAGGGTGCTGCCACTGGTGTTGTAATGTGTGATTTAGTTCCTCCTAACATTTCAGTTTGCTTCCAGTATCTATCCTCTGTGATTACTGGCTGTTTAGACAGATTTAATAGAAGTGTGTGAGCTATTGGCTCAGTATAAAGGGTCAGTAGTGTTTTCACGTCACCTATCCATCCTCCATTTAGTCACCCAAAGCATGTAGTAAATACTCCTCACTTTTATTCATCTTCTCTTAAATTCAGACAAATTCCCACTTGTTAACGTTGAGCTTGTGTGTGTGTGTGTGTGTGTGTGTGTGTGTGTGTGTGTGTGTGTGTGTGTGTGTGTGGCAGTTGCAGCCACCAAGTTGAACACCATCACCAAATCCAACCTGGGTCAGTGTGTCAGCAAGTACGACCTGCTGGTCTGGTTTGAGATCAGTGAGCTGGAGCCCACTGGAGAGTGAGTATCCACCTGGAGTGTTATATTCACGCACAAGCTTTAAAGGAACCATAAAAATTATCTCCAGGAAGAATATTATACGTTGGGATGTTGTGTCACCTCCTCCCTCCATGCACAGGTACATCCCAGCCATCGTGGATCACAGTGGAGGCCTGCCCTGTCATGGTACCTACCTGCTGCACCAGGTACAGGATTGGTGCACATGTTGTTTTCTTATTACTCACACAGTGGTAACTGCTTCCTTTGTACACAGTTGAATATCTTCTTTTAAAGCGTAATGTTGCTCTAGCTGTGCTCACTGTGATCCTGAGCTCCTGTTATGTTTGCTGCAGGGGGTCCAGCGGAGGATCACAGTGACCCTCATCCACGAGAAGGGCAGCGAGCTCCATTGGAAAGATGTTCGTGAGCTGGTTGTAGGTGAGCAGCCTACCTTTAGGGTCTAGTCGTACTATACCTCTCTGTAGAAAACAAAAACCCCAAAGCACAGAAACAATGTTTTATAGTGTTTGTGTGCTTTTGATAGAGGAAGACAGGACAGAACATCATTAAAGGGATTTGACTTTGTGAGATCACACTGAAAACGCACCACTCGGTTCACTCTGAGATATTTTCAGTCTGGAAAGATGAATCTGTCGGGCTTTAGGCTGCTTCTCACTTTAAGCAGTTCATGCTGTAGCTGATGGACCAAAAAATGACATTTGATATTTTAGACATTCAGCTGCTGACTCTGAAGCCAACAGCCTCTTGAGTGTGGATGATTGTGTTGGTACTGGATGCTGTGATAAAACAGCTGTTCTGATCTGTCTTCATTCATGCCTGTCGATATTAAGCCTCCTAAGCTCCAAACCAGTAAAAGCAATCTTTGGAGGCAACACCCTTTTTAGTACTTTGCTGTATTTGTTTGTGATTGTGTGACACTGAACCACAGTGCTATGTATATCCTCTGTAACACTCAGACGTTTCCAGATCAGTGTTTTCCCCTCAGCTGTTTCTCACTATAAAGTCTTACCTCAGTAACAATGAGGCACCAGCAGAGCATATCTGGCTCTGAGTCTGTGGCTGATAGTGCCCCCTGCTGTTAGTAACAGGAACAGTGTAATCTTATATGGAGCTCATAGTGATGGTCTTACGATTGCTGCTGCAAGGCAGTAATTTGTATCCATGTGTGCTGTCTATTCTGAGCATATGCAGTTATGTGAGCTCTCAGGTTTTATGTATCAGGACATAAATTTAAAAATATCAGGTCCTTAGTAGGTCTTAATATGAGGTAAATGCAACCTCAGATGAACAACACAGAACACATTATACCAGGTCATTATTTATTTAACAAACACTGAGCCGAAATTCAGATGTTTAAAAAACTAAGTACATCCAAGACTATTTCCATAATTAGTTAAGAGGGTCAGTATCAGCCAAGTGCTAATCAAATGCACTAGATCATCAGTAAGTGTAACCACTACTGTCAGTTTGCTGGTGTGGTGTATTCAGGTAAGTGGTAACATACTGAGGAGAAGAGAAGCAGTTGTTGATACCCATGAATCTGGGAAGACTTTGAAGTCGATCATTTTACAGCAAGAAAGATTATTCTCAAGTTAAAAAAAATCAAAGACTGTTTCCAATCTTACCAGGAGTGGACGTCCCAGAAAATTCACCCCACACATCTGAGGCTCTACAGGCCACAGTTAGCATGCTAAATGTTGGAGTTCATGACAGTGCAATTAGAAAAAGACTCAACAAATATGGCCTGTTTGGAAAGACTTCCAGGAGAAACCATTTTCCCTCTAAATACAACATGGCAGCATGGGTTAGGTTTGCAAAGTTGAAAACCTAAGCCCTAATGCACAGCTTCAACATTGGTGAAAACCAAACACGGCATATCAGCACAAACACCTCATACCAACGGTTTTGCTCGGGTGATGATTATTTGGTCTTTTTTTGCTGCCAAAGAATCTGCAAAGTGTCCAGGTCACTGAAGTATTCAAGAGTCAAAGAGATCATCGTTGGGTCAGTGACCCCAGAGCGCAGCAGCAAAGCAACAACAGAGTGGTGCTGCATGGCTCAAAGTTGAGACTTCAACATGATTGAACGTTACGAAAGCTGTGAATGAATAAATATCTGCAAACTTCAATGAACCGAAGAAACATTGTAAAGACAAACGGGCCAGAAATCCGTCCACACTGCTGTGAAACACTAATAAAAAATGATTACCTCAAGTTTTTGCTGCTAAAGTTGGTTCCATCAGCTGCTGAATCACAGGATGTACTTGGTTATAGTCATTTGTGCATTTTGGGTTGCTTTAAATAAATAATGATGTGTTGTAATAATCCAGATCTAGAACCTTAAACTGCTTTTTCACGTGTCTGTAAATGAATTTCTTTCTTATCATTGTCCCGATTGGTGTCGGCTGACACTTGACACTCTGTGGCTCCTGATTTGTCTGTTGTCAAGGTCTCACCTCAGTGCGATTCCTCACGTTTTGTCATGATTAAAGGATGAATGTGAACACCGCTTCAGTCACTGTGTTCACTTCCTGATATGTCAGAACTGTGCTCACGTCACTCACTTTTTTTAACAACATGACACACTGCTGTAAACAGAGACCCTGTAATGTTAGCACCAAGTAGGACTTCATAAAAAATAATGCTGTCAAGCTAACTTTTCCTCTTTCTGTCTTTTTCAGGACTTTGAGGCAGTGTGGGACAGCTCCCTGCACAACTCCCTCCTGCTCAACTGCGTAACTCCCTATGGAGAGAAGATCTACATGACCTTATCTGCGTATCTGGAGGTCAGTCGCTGCTCCGCCGTGTTGTACCTGTTTGTATGTGTTTTTAAGTCTCTTGATGTCATCGTGTCTAACACACACCCTGTATCTCCTTTCTGCAGCTGGACCATTGCATCCAGCCTGCCATTATCACCAAAGACATCTGCACGGTCTTTTACTCCCGAGACGCCAAGATTTCCCCACCCCGTTCTCTCAAGAACCTCTTTGGGACTGAATACTCCAAAACTCCTGACTGGTAAATCTGGGCTGCTGCACTGTGGCCATCTCTGCTTCACAATCAAAGATATCTGCCCTGTTACAAAGTTTCCTTCTTCATAACTTCTGCTTCATTATAGCAACCGAGTGACTGGGATCTACGAGCTGAGCTTGTGTAAGATGTCTGACACTGGAAGCCCAGGTGAGTGGACATGAAACATGTTTAAAGAACGGCAGCTGTTTTATCATAATTCTGCGGAGAGCTTCATCCTAATGAGGGCTCATGTCCTGAGCAGGGATGCAGAGGAGGAGGAGGAAGGTCCTGGACACATCAGTGGCTTACGTGCGTGGAGAGGAGAACCTGGCCGGCCGGAGGCCCAGAGGAGATATCCTCATCCTAGAGCACCAGTGGGAGCTAGAGAAGATGGAGCAGCTGCAGGAGGTGGGGCCTTAAAAGATTCATAAAGAAATAAATCTGTTTAATATCGTAGAGGGAAAAATGACTTTTCAACTCAAAGACCAAAGTGCTATTCTAAAAAGTTTTTTCTTAGAGTACAGACTTTACATGACTAACCCCCCCCTCTTCTCCCCACCTCACATTCGCCCCCATCTTTCGTCCAGGTGGAAAAGATCCGTCACCTTCTGGGAGAGGCGGCTCCCGTGGGAACAGCTCCCACCACCAAGTCCCTGAGTGAGTCTCAGTCCCCCAGCGTGAGCTCCGGCACTCTGTCCACGTCCACCTCCATCTCCTCGCAGATCTCCAGCACCACCTTTGAAAGCGTGAGAAGGAGCTGGCCACCAAGGTGAGAAAAACGTCGGCTTAGTGGGCGTTCTTGTTGCTGCCTTCTTCCTTCTCTGCTTGGAGCTGATCGGTCTTGTTCCTGTTGTGTTGTAGTGCCTGCGCCTTCTGACACACACCTTCAATAGTGAATACAACCAGCTGGTGAACAGCATCAGTGACTGCAAGGTGAGAAATAATACAAATAAATAAAAAAATAGCCTTTCTGTGTCACATCAGGGAGTTCATATATTGACGTCTACCTCATCCTGCTGTTGTTTCACTTCAGCTTTCTGACATCTCACCGACCGGACGTGATCCATCCGTGACGAGCTTCAGCAGTGCCACCCTCACCCCTTCCTCTACCTGCCCCTCTCTCGGACTCCCGCTGAGGCTCCATGGGCCAGAAGTAAACATATTTTTAGGAACATTGACCTCGATCTGCAAACGGTTATTGACAGGTTATCTATTTGATTCTAACTTGGTGTGATTTGTGTTAAAGGACCCCTGAGAACAGCTCACGTGCCTCCAGTCCCTCCTGCTCAGACTATGAAAACTTCCTGATGGTTCCCACTCTGGAGACCTCCTACCTTGCGCGGGCTGCAAAGAACGAGTTCCTGAACTTGGTGCCTGATATTGAAGAAATGCGACCAGGGTGAGTAATGCCATATTAACCCAAATACTGTCACTATGACATGTGTCTCACAGACCAAATGTAAGTCGACACTCATGTTCTCTAGTTCAAGCAGAAATGATGTGGATCGATTCAAATTCCTGAGCCTGGATGATTTCAGCTGGAAACAAACCAACTCTGCTTCTTCCTTAGAAAAACAAGCGCTCTCTTAAAAAATAAATAAATGAATAAAATCTCTTCTTTTCAGATCTGTTGTGTCCAAGAAGGGTTTTCTGAGCTTCATGGAGCAACAGCGACCAGGACCCCGTGGAGCGAGGCGTCCTCAACTTCTCCACAGCACAGGTGGAATACAGTGAAGACCAGCAGGCCATGCTTAAGGTTTGAGGCAGGATAGACGTAAAACTCTCCCCATAGATCTAAGCTGGCGAGGCGGCGCAGCGGACTGACAAAGAACTGAGCGTGCGGAGCGGTACGCGGGAGAACCACCGCTTCCACCCTTTCTGAAAAGCCTTTGAAAATACCAAAAATATCAAGTGTTAAAACTTATTAATCATTGTGATTCTTGACAGTTTTCTCTTGTAAGTAGACTTGGGGCTTAAGTCTCTTTTCATGCGACTAAAACGTTTAAGTTCCTCAGAACTTTTGCCTCCCCGCCTTCCTCCAGCAACCCCGCTGCCAGCTTAGCTTTCCCCCTCTCTATTCCCTCCCCTCAGCTTTTTGTGTTTTCGTTTCGATGACAATGTTTGCGTCTAATTTTGTTCCGCTTGGTTGTCATTCCCAAACTCCCCTAACTAAGTAGCATGTTGTAGTAGTCTACTTGTGTGTGCACGACTCTTTAGAAACTTTCCGTTTGCCAATCATCTGTACAAAAAAATGTCTCTATCAGTGTTATTTGTCTCCTAAAATGAGTTTCATTTTTTTGTTGTTGTTGTTGTTGTTGTTGTTGTTGTTTTTTTATTAAATGAACATGCTTGCATGATACCTGCAGCCAGAGCTGGACTGGGACAAAAAATCAGCCCGGGCATTTTGACTAGAGACCGGCCCACCAGGTATTATAGGAAAAACCATAAAGCCTTTGAATGAAAACAAACGTCGTTGTGACAGTGATGTACACTGTCTTGTTGGTACATATATATCAATCTAATAAACTTAAACCTACACCATCCTCCCTATTCTGCTATTCTAAACAGTACTTAGCCGAAACCCAAAGACTGCTTGGTTGAGTTAACTTCCTGAACTATCTACAACATATGGTGGAAACCTGAAATTAAGACAGAGAAGACTAGAGGTGAGACATGACCATTACTGAATATTAAAAATAATAAATGACAGATTTAGTGATATTTTCATCAACTATTTATTTACCACATCAATAAACAGCATGGCAGGGCAAAATATTTTTTCTAACATGGCAACCTTTTAAAAGTGAAAGGAGACAGAAAGACAGGTGAGAAAGAATAAAACTTAACTGACTTTTTGATGGCATTTTACACAAAGTACTAGTACAGTATCTAGAAAATGTGGGAAAATACTGGCATCATGTACAGTACTTTCTTCTGAAGAAATTATGTTGGGACCCTGAAAAAAACTTACTATGTACAATAATGGATTTCTATAAATTTGACATCAGATGAAAACTTTGGTTGTAAGATTCGGATAATTATTTGTTAAAAGCTAGAAATTTTAAATGAGAATAAGAAAGAAAAGTATTTCTTTGTGCCCCCCTTTCCCTGTTAATGCTCTACCTGGCCTCATGGCAAAACTTTGCTAGACCCGCCCCTGCACAGTTACCAGCTGTCAGCTACATAGAAAAGGATCCTGGTGTAAGTTGTCTCTCAGAAACAGTTCATAGCTTTCCTTCAACCCATTCATGTCACCTAAAAGGTAAACCTGTTTCTCCATCACCTGTTCAGCTCTGATGATTCAGTAAGGACATCTCCTGGTTTCATCTTCATGTTTCCCTCTCACCAGATAACCAAACCGATATCATGACCAGCAGCTTTTATGGCCGTGGCTCCAACAAACATCAGCTGATACTAGAAAGTAATATTAAATAAATTCTAACAACAGCTGATCAAGTTTAAAGGCGCTTCTGCTGTTTAACGCGACCTCCACTAGTTTCCTCTTTCTGGCGCAAAGCGGGAGATAAACAAGCAAGAGAAACGGGACTTGTGGCAGAAACGCCGATCAGCTGATCATTGATCAGTTTCATGATTGAAGTAACAGCGGGAGAGGGAGGGGGGAGAGTGAGAGAAGAAGAGGCAGCTGACAGCGTAAAGACACAGAATAACTCCAGCTTTTTGTCTTTTTTTTATTGTAGCTGAAGTACGGGACAAATCGCGTTTATTTTCAGCTCAATACAAAACGCATAATATTAACTCTGAATACCAGAGGATTCCGTTTTTTATGGGACAGTAGGCAACTCTACTAACTAACCATATGAATAAAATAAAGTTCACCAGTAACATCATAGCACCCACCCAACTGTACAGAAACTCCATCATGCTAGCTAGTACACAGTTATTGTAACTGACTGTAAAAAGTTAGCACAACGAAAATAAACTACACCTAAACTTGGTTTGACCCAGATAGACTGCAGGTCATAACTTCTTACCTGAAGCTCATTTCACCTGACAGTCGGACTGGCGGCCGCCTTGGGTCTCTCCACCTCCAGTCCTTTCCCCCATCCACCTGCTGGCCTCCACCACTTGCTAATTTTACTGAATCTGTGAAAGCTCCACCATAGCCACTACCAAACAATTGAGTTATTTTTACACGTCTGCCAGCATCTGTCCAATCCGCCACCTTTCACTGTTTACACGGTTATGGAAAAAAAGACAACAACAACAAAACGTCAGCCCATTTAAAACGAAAAATTACCATCGGCCCACCGGGCAAATGCCCGGTATGCCCGATGGCCAGTCCAGCTATGCCTGCAGCAGTCCTCAGGAGAAGACCAGGTTTGCTCAGTTTAAAACAAAAACCAAATCACCCAGCTTACATTTGAAACCATGAAGGAAAAATCTACAGTTATCTCCAAGTGACGTGTTAGTTTACGCTCTGCTACCTAAACCATAGCTGCTAATAGATTTATAGGGTATTTTTCTTCTAGCAGTGAATTTACATCAGGCTGAACCGTCTCTGAAACAAAAACTCAAAGTGGGAATGAACTTTGACAGGAGGGCCACGCCCGATTTCCTCTGTCATCCACGTCATACTTAGATCCTCCTCAATCTGTGTACATACGCCGCCTCTAAACCGCCCATAGTGCCAGTGTCAGTTAGTGAGTCAGTAAAATACTCATGCATTTGTGTTAACATAAAAACTGCAGACTAACTAGAGACAAACAAGTGAGGATCGCTTCATATCTCAGCAGTTTAAAAAACAAACAATGACCGATTGTTCCTGCAGGAGTAGATTTGGGCCCCTTTTTGCTTTTTCATCCCAAGGAATAAAAACAGGGTTACAAGGAGATGAGGAGGAGGACTAGGAGGATGAAAACGAACTAAGGAGAGAACTTGATTTGTACATGCAGTCTGTTCTGGGATCAGTGTGTTAGTTAACCCTCATTTAACACATTCCTCTCTGCTCCTCTAGCTCGCTCTATCTCACTGAGAATCAGAAAGCCTTGACATTTACTGCTATTAACTTTACACTCTTGTTGTAAAGACTCAAAGAAAACACGGTGAAAAGGTCAGAAGGACGTAAGAAAAAAAGAATGAAGGTGCAATGTTTCTTTAGTTTTTTTGCTTTGACGGCAGTGGTTAGCCAGCAAAGCTGCTTTTAAATGGCCCACAGGACAGATTACGATGTAGTCCCATGACTCCCTTTGCTGTCACACCAGTGTCGGCTGAAATCTCTGAAGTGAAGTACTCGTGTTCAGCAGCATCACAGGGAACCATGTGTTCATTTTTTTATTCTTATTCTTGAATCAAAACCTCATCTAACTCTCATTGTGTTCAAATTTTTTATTTTAACATTGTTATTTTTTTTCTTATGCTTTTAATCATTCCACAATGAAGGTTTCTATGAAATGTAACAGAGGGCATTTATTTCTTAATTTATTTAACCTTATTTTGCACAATAACACATATCTATAGCAAGGACAGAGACACAGCCACATATGTTGAGTCCAGGATTGTATCTGAGCATCAGGAACAAATGATAAGAGCACATGTCAGAGGACACTGGATGGCTGTTTGTCAAAGGGTTTAATAGAAGGAAAGAAGTTAAAGGGACTACATATTCAAAGGTCTTATTTCTGATACTACCCCATGAAAATATTTGCTCTGTGTGCCGTGCTGCAGCTGCTACATTCGGCTCCGGATTCACTTTTTGGCACCTACGCCTCTCGAGAAGTGTTAATGCAGACAAGCACTGAAAAACTCTGGTCAACCAACCAGCAGTCTGCCTGCTGTGTGGTATGAAATGCGTGGAAGGAGAGCTACCAACTGTCTGTTACATATAGATAAAAAATAAAGCTCTGACGTGACCTCGGATCAGCCAGCCTGACGGTCAGAGAAACAGAAACGTGCTGGATTGTGGATCTCTGAGCTGCACATCAAAGATGCACCTATGCACAGATCAAATCTCAAAAGTGCCTCATATACATGTTGATGCGAAGCGCTGCAAGAGCAAACGTTTCCACTTTATTTGCAGAGGTGTTTTTATTTTGGATTGTGTATTTATTGTTTGCAATGTATATATATTAGTTTGCAGCTCTTTGCACATATTTGCAGTATTTACAGTTTATAGTAGGGATTTTAGCCAACAGCTAATGTTTTTTTTGTTTACTGGGAAATGAAATGCTGCCAATTCCCAAAGCTGTGTTTCAGCTGCACTTCCTGTTGTAGACTTGTGATGCACACAGGCTCTGTTCCAGCACTCAGCATGTTCCTAAACTATGACGTCCTGATAGGAGTGAACCAGGGAGAGGGGCTGAAGTTTGTGGACGACAGTGAGGACAACGACGGCATCTCAGCTGCGGCGTTCGACTACACCATCTCCAACTTTGTTGACAACCTCTACGGATACCCAGAGGGTGAGGAACGCCACCTCTGTACACTGCCACTTTTTCAGTTATTCCATTTTACAGCCTCCTCTCACTTAACTGCGTTTTGCAGCATCATCAGGTTTTGTCTTATTAGGAGCCGCGTTTGTAAATTTGTTAGTTTTTTTCTGTTTGCTGTATTCATTAAAATAAACGGATAATCGTCAAAATGACAAATGTGGACAATTATCAAAGCTTACATTACAATTCTGACAGCTTGAGTTCACATGAATTTTCAAAAGAATATAAAAACCCGTGAAAGTGCTTTAAGCGTTTAAAACATGCAAGTAAAGAATGGAATCAGTAAAATGTGAGCCCAGTGAAGTTGCTGTGACTTAAACATAGAAAAATGAGATTTTTTTTTTATTTCCCACACCTAATTAATTAGAGATTATTTTATTTAAAAGTATTTTATAGCATATAACACCTTTGAAAATATGCTTCGGTTCACATTTAACTCCAGAAAATCATCAATCAAAATATGGATATTACCTGACCACAGATTCATGGTGACGTCACTGCTCTTTTAACTGTTTGGTGTCTTTGCTTTGTTTGGTGGTTGTAGAAATGGTTTATTTGAGCTTTGAGCTGAGATTCAGAGGTTTCTGTGGACATTGCTCATGTTGGCACTTATATTTCTGACCTTTTCTTATAACCGATTAAACATGCCATTTTTGATGGTGTGGGTGCAAATGATCAGTCATGACATAATCTCATAATAAATAAGATACTGCAAATAATTATTTCTGCATTTGTGCGATTGGAGTGAATTGAAAATGTGTATGCAATGACACTGTTTTAAAGATTTAGCCTAAATAATTTTGGAGTGAATGAGCCTAAACATGATGACCTAACTAGTGATACCCTGTCACCTGTCTCACACACTCACACACACACACACACACACACACACACACACACACACACACACACACACACACACACACACACTCAAGCATGTTATGCCAGTTTCAGCTGAAACAATGTTTCAAACCATATTCCGGGGTTTTTAGTTCACCATTTATGAGGTTTCAAGAAGAAAATAAAAGACAGATCTGAATGTTTGAAAATGTTTTGGAAAAATTCTGTAAAGATGAGATGAAAAATACTCAAAGGATAAATTCAATTGGTTTTTAGATAAGTTGAAAAAAAAAAGTTAAACAAGCAAGTAAATAAAGAAACAAGGTAAAACGAAGTAATAATGAAAAAAGTTAAACAAGTAAATGAAGATAAAAGGCAGAGGAGAGAAAACCCCAACAATCCCCTCTGAGCACGCACCAGGTGACAGTGGGGAGGAAAAACTGCCTTTAAACGGGCAGAAACCTCCGGCAGAACCAGGCTCAGGAGGGGACAGTCAACTGCCGGGACTGGTTGGGGGGGTTAACAGAGGTGGAGCAAGACGAGGCTACATCAGGTGAGGAAGCAGTAGCGTCTCTCCTCCGGAACAAGTGGAACCATTTTTTCTTTTTTTTCATGCACTTTTCCACGAGCGCTTTTTTCTCCAGGATGAGATTTCTCAACTCATCGATTGTTTCTGTGTTTTGCTTTTCAAGTTTCTCACATCTTTGTTCCATCTCTTCTAATGTTGCTTGTTGTTCTTCAAGCTTGTCTTTGAGTTGTTTGGATGTTGCCTCCTGTATCAGCTTGTCCTTGTGCATGTCTGCATTTCTCTGTTGGACCTCCTTGTGCTTGTCTTCTAACTGCTCGTTTCTTTTCTGGATTTCTTGGAGTGTGAGCTGCAGGTCTTCACGTATTTTGTCTTGTTGTTGTTTTTGTGCCTGCATTTGAGTGTGTTCACGCTTCAAGTTATTGAATTCCACCAAAATCCCTGTGAGCATCTGTGAGCACCGTTTCTCCAGTTTGTCCTTTTCTTCTTCCACTTTAGTTGCTTTGTCCTCCGGCTGATTACAAAACTCTTGCAGTTTTAGATTTTTAGACTCAAAGTCCTGGACAATATGTTTTCCTTCTTTCAGTCTTTCTTGTTGTTGCTCTTTCTGTTGAAGAAGGTCTTTATTTTGGCGCAGTGTTTCATCCAGGCTTTCTTTCAGCATTCGGTATTTTTCCTGCATGCTCTTCAGTTCGTGCTGCATGTCTCTTTGCTTTTTGTCATGCTCTTCCTTCTGTTGGAGGATTTCTTTCTTTTCTTCCACAGCTTCATGGAGCTGTCTTTGGAGGAGCTGATTCCTTCGGTCCATGTATTGGAGATCCCATTGTATCTTATCAGTCATCGTTTTCTTGTCTTGGAGCTGGTTGGTCATTTGTTTTAGTTCTGCACTCTTTTGCTTGTTTTCTTTAATGAGGTGCACAATTTGCTCTCGGGTCTGAGCAAACTTGATTCCCCAGCCCTCATTAATAATTTTTATGTCCGGCTGGCGCTGTTGTCTGTCTTCCAGCTCTTTATTTTGGGCTTCCATTCGTCTACACTTGTCCTCCAGTTGAAGTTTCTCTTCTTCAATTTGTTGCATTTTTTTCTGGAGATGGTAGTTTTCCTTCCTACTCTCCTCTAATGCCCTTTGGAAGGATGAGACGCCATTTGGGGAAATTGGCCGGCCACGCCAGGAAGGAGAGGCGGCGTAATCTTTTTGAATTGGTTGTTTTTTTCTTGGAAACATGTTGGAGTTAATTAATTAAGAAATTAATTGTCACAAACATCCCTAATATTATATAACACACAACAGAAAACAAGACAGTTTTTGTTCTACGCAATAGAACTATAATACAAGTTTTTTTTAATTATCCTACTTTTTATAAAAGATAACATTTATTAAAGAATATGCATTTAATTAAAAAACTCTATTCATCTAAAGGGTAACAAAAAGGGGGAGCTTCCTGCTCGAAAATGAAATGTCCCCATTTTTCTGGGCGTGGGTGCTTAACTAGTTAAAAAGAACAAAAACAAACAAACATCTGTCTCCTATTTTTTATGTCACACAGGAAAGAAGCTTCAATATCTGATGAGAAGACATTAATTTGTTGGTGTTTGTGGTGTTTGGTGCAGTTTTCTTGTTTTCTGGGTTGTTGTTTATTTACAGTGGAGATGAAGATCTCTAACAAGTTGATTTGTTCACATTTGCACATCTTAATTTTTAAGAGGAATGTGTTTGTTGAGTTTGTACACTATATGCATGTAAGGCAACCGTTTCCTTTTTCAGTATTTTGTGAGGTGCATTTTTCTCTGTTTTAACAAAAAACAGACATAAAAGACATTTAAGTCGACCTAAGATGATTTGTTTAAATTTCTACATGGTCTTACTGAGGTGATGCAAAGTGAAACATGCTTTCTTCTTTTTTGGTAATGTGCTGGAAAAGCTTGAAAATGGACCTTGAATGTGCTTAAACAGTGCTTGAATTTGACTCTGAAAGATGTGTATGAACCCTGATATTAATAAAAGGTTGACCTAACTGATCAAATAAAGTCTGTGCGGTTTAGTTGTTCCACTCATATTAAACCAAATGATGGTGTGGCGGCCTGTTCTAGTGTGAACTAAGAGAGGGTTTGAATGTAAGAGAGAGAGAGAGTTAAAATGTAACCCCTGCACCTCGACTGAGGAGGTGAGTTACATTAGTGCTTCCTCTTTATTAGAAAGCGGTTTGAGTGAATTAGAAGTCTGTTGTTTTTTTTGGAGGATCTACTCATTAGTCATGCTAGGCATCCATCTGAACTCTATCAAAATAAAGGTGTATTTTAACTCATTTAAATTATTTCTAATATCAGAGATATAGGACTATACAAAGTAGCTGCTGACATCTAAAACGACAGCAGACTTATTGTGTCTTTCTTCACCTCATCACTTTTTTCTGTGTGTGTTTTTCTGTTGATGCCTTTCAAACAAAACTAGCCATGATATTTTCCACCTTCCTCCTCTGACAATTAATATCAGTTAACCCCAGATGTGTCATGCAGATATCCTAATTATGTGTATGGTAATCTTGCACCATTAAACTGTTAGTGAATGAGGCAACAATAAAAGTGTGAAACGTGCATTAGCAGATCAAGTGGTGCCTGCTTATTTCCTGCTTTATGTGAGCTTCTGCTGTAGTTTATTATGTGCTTTAGTCCCAAGAAACCACCCTTTTACTGTGGCACACAATAAGATCTTCTGATGTTTGGTGTCATCTTCCTGTGATCTCCTGTAAACAGGTGGATTAATTCACTTCAAGTTTATGTATGTAGCACCAAATCACATCAGGCGCTGAACACTGTAAAGACTCTAGAATAATTATGGAGGCACAACATTTAAAGCTCCTATCCTTCTATCCCACATACCTAAAAGTTAGTTATATGATAAATAGCCCCGTGTTTGTTTACTTGATTTGTAAAATGCAAAGTGGTGACTTTTTCTTTTCAAGTACGTCCTCATATGGAGACAGTTTTTTAATGGCATAAAACAAGTCATTGTTTACAAAAATTAGTACATTTTATTGGGCAGAATGAGGTAAACAGTGAAGAAAAGTATGAGAAAACAGAGCACGTCTCCGGAGACTATGGCAACTAGAATTATTGTATACGTGTGTGTATTAAGGACTGACACAGACAAAGAATGAATCAGACAATGAAGCAATGTCCTTTTTAAATGTTTATTTATAAACAGGATAAAACCATTCAAGTATTGAGTCATGAATAAAACAGCAACCTCTGATCTGCTAATTGGGAAACAGAGGATGTCAGTGTATTTTTCAGTGCTAGTCCAAATTGAGTGAGATGACTTGAAGGATTTGAATAGATTCGATTACAAGTTATATTTGGTTTTAAGTGAATGCAGTTCAATTTGATTTAAATCAAGCCAGTTCACAACATATAAACTTGAAATATATGGTAAGATAAAGGTTGTGCAATAGTACAGAGAAAGCCCCAACAATCAAATGACCCCCTATGAGCAAGAACTTGGCAACAGTGGGAAGGAAAAACTCCATTTTCGGCAGAACCAGAATCAGGGAGGGGCCATCTGCCTCCACCGGTTGGGGTAAGAAAATGAAACTAAACTACAGGAAGACAAAGAGGAAAGATGTTCATGATATATATGAAACTTTCCGCTAGCCCTGACTAAAATATTGTTTTTGACAGGAAAGTATTGTTTCATTCATGTTTATTCCACGAGGTGGACAGCAGGAATAAAACAAACCAGATACTAAGAAAAAAAGTATATAATGAAATATTCTCGATATGCTAAAATTCCCACTGAGACTGGATAAGATTATTCTAAAACTGGTAAAAAATACAATTCTCTTCATGCACAAAAATCCCACCACTGGGCCCATCACATCCCAGCCCAGTTCGCATTCTGCATTGGAGTCCGTCGCTCGATACCACCGCGGTCCGCGGCTCGCCTCACGTCATCACCTGTAAGTAAAAACAAACAGGAGCCAGAACCATCATCCCGGAAGTTGCCCTGGCTTATAGCCATGGCGACCCTCTCCCAACACGGCTGCACCCAGTGAAAAACAGTGAGACACTACTGACAAATGCAGGCAGTGGTATACATCTGCCCTGATGTCAATCACACACGTTGACTCCTACTGTCGCCGCGCCATTCCTGCTGTCGGGACTGGGTCACCACATCACGCTGACCGGTCTCCAGACGAGGCGTCGCACCCCCCCACAATCACGCAGCGGCTCCCTCTTTTCCACCTGGCCTTCATGCGTTCCTCTTCCAATCTAGGGCCTCTCTCCTTCCAGTGCTCAGCTTGCTTCCTTTTAATACGACCTTTAAACAGCTGAAAGGACACCTCTGGACACACCCATGCCTCAACATGTGATCACTATCAGCTAATTTGTCCCATTGCCAGCCAATCCACAGTGGATTAAAACAATGTAAAATAACACACTGAAACAATGTGATGCAAACAGAATAAAATCATGCAAATAAAAACTACACTCACGAATAAACACTAAAATCAGAAAAAAAAACCCAATATGAACGATGAATACAAATTTCTACTGTGTGAATCAGTTTCACTCTTTGAATATTTTTCATTTCTTACAATCAGAATTCTCCAATAGATTTTTAGAAGAAAATTATTTTCTTTCATGCATCACCAACTGAACCTTTTATGTTAACGTCTCATTCTCCAGCCTAACCTCATTGAATTTTGCTTAGCAAAGTACTTTTCAACTCCAATAATTAGTAAGATTATATTTCTTATCATCTGTTGGTCGTCTGACCTGATAAACTTCAATGAACATGATAACACAGGAATGATTGTCTCTAAAAACGGGCTCCTGCACGTTTGCAGACATTTTTCCATCACAACTTATGGATGATGAATGATTTGATTAAAGCTGTGAAACATTACTGATAAACTTCATGTGATGTTACATTAAAGCCAATTTTCTATTAAAATCAGGGACTTTTCCTAACTGACCTCTGACCTTTGAGCAGTAGTGTGTACTGTATGCTTGTATGTAACTGTATCTGACCTGGATTTTATCACCAGTTTCAAATAAGAATCTTCTTTAAAGTCTGTCTTTCAATACAAAATAAGTCAAACTTTATCAAGGCTGATGGTAAACTGTCCCTAACAAGTCCACTTTATTGCGTGCTCAGTGACTTTCTCCTATCAGAACTGTTTAACAAGTCCAATTTATACATGCTTGTTAATCTATCACGCTTATCAGTGGCTCATGGTTGCTTAAAGCCTATGTCTGAACTTGAGCACAGAGGCAGAGCATCATTCAATCTTGGCAACAGCTCCAGGATGACAAACTCCACTTTCTCTGCATCAAGACAGCTCATAACTTTTTAACAGTCTCTCCTGATAGTCTCATATCATCTGCTCTAATCAATAACCATACACTATCATTACAATGTAGACTACAGCTCAAAAGTCTGAGGTGAATTAGAAATGTCTTGTTTTCTGAATAGACTCAAATTTGGTTTCAGATTGAATCACAGCAATTTATCAAAAGAATCATATAAATGCTTAATATTAACACTGATCACAAATCATGAATGATTTTTAATAGAATATCTACAGAGGTGTTCAGAGACCCATTTTCAGCAATAATCCCTCCTGTGTTCAGTGGTACATTGTCTTATCTAATGCAAGCTTAACACATTAAAGCCTAACTTATAACTCAAAACAGCTTTTTAAAGATTTTTGCACAAACTCAAACTATTGTGGTGATTAAAGAAAGAATAAATGTGTCTGGATCATCCCAGTGTTTGTTTTTAACCTCATGAAACCAAGTTTCCATTTTCCTCTAAAGGGGCTGCAACACCCAGCTGCACAAAACCTTCATTTTTTTTTAAAAAGTTTCACTCTTTGAATATTTTTCATTTCTTACAATCAGAATTCTCCAATAGATTTTTAGAAAAAAATTATTTTCTTTCATGCATCACCAACTGAACCTTTTATGTTAACGTCTCAATCTCCAGCCTAACCTCATTGAATTTTGCTTAGCAAAGTACTTTTCAACTCTAATAATTAGTAAGATTATATTTCTTATCATCTGTTGGTCGTCTGACCTGATAAACTTCAATGAACATTATAACACAGGACTGATTGTCTCTAAAAATGGGCTCCTGCACGTTTGCAGACATTTTTCCATCACAACTTATGGATGATGAATGATTTGATTAAAGCTGTGAAATATTACTGATAAACTTCATGTGATGTTACATTAAAGCCAATTTTCTATTAAAATCAGGGACTTTTCCTAACTGACCTCTGACCTTTGAGCAGTAGTGTGTACTGTATGCTTGTATGTAACTGTATCTGACCTGGATTTTATCACCAGTTTCAAATAAGAATCTTCTTTAAAGTCTGTCTTTCAATACAAATGAAGTTAAACTTTATCAAGGCTGATGGTAAACTGTCCCTAACAAGTCCACTTTATTGCGTGCTCATTGACTTTCTCCTATCAGAACTGTTTAACAAGTCCACTTTATACATGCTTATTAATCTATCACGCTTATCAGTGGCTCATGGTTGCTTAAAGCCTATGTCTGAACTTGAGCACAGAGGCAGAGCATCATTCATCTTGGCAGCAGCTCCAGGATGACAAACTCCACTTTCTCTGCATCAAGACAGCTCATAACTTTTTAACAGTCTCTCCTGATAGTCTCATATCATCTGCTCTAATCAATAACCATACACTATCATTACAATGTAGACTACAGCTCAAAAGTCTGAGGTGAATTAGAAATGTCTTGTTTTCTGAATAGACTCAAATTTGGTTTCAGATTGAATCACAGCAATTTATCAAAAGAATCATATAAATGCTTAATATTAACACTGATCACAAATCATGAATGATTTTTAATAGAATATCTACAGAGGTGTTCAGAGACCCATTTTCAGCAATAATCCCTCCTGTGTTCAGTGGTACATTGTCTTATCTAATGCAAGCTTAACACATTAAAGCCTAACTTATAACTCAAAACAGCTTTTTAAAGATTTTTGCACAAACTCAAACTATTGTGGTGATTAAAGAAAGAATAAATGTGTCTGGATCATCCCAGTGTTTGTTTTTAACCTCATGAAACCAAGTTTCCATTTTCCTCTAAAGGGGCTGCAACACCCAGCTGCACAAAACCTTCATTTTTTTTTAAAAAGTTTCACTCTTTGAATATTTTTCATTTCTTACAATCAGAATTCTCCAATAGATTTTTAGAAGAAAATTATTTTCTTTCATGCATCACCAACTGAACCTTTTATGTTAACGTCTCAATCTCCAGCCTAACCTCATTGAATTTTGCTTAGCAAAGTACTTTTCAACTCTAATAATTAGTAAGATTATATTTCTTATCATCTGTTGGTCGTCTGACCTGATAAACTTCAATGAACATTATAACACAGGAATGATTGTCTCTAAAAACGGGCTCCTGCACGCTTGCAGACATTTTTCCATCACAACTTATGGATGATGAATGATTTGATTAAAGCTGTGAAACATTACTGATAAACTTCATGTGATGTTACATTAAAGCCAATTTTCTATTAAAATCAGGGACTTTTCCTAACTGACCTCTGACCTTTGAGCAGTAGTGTGTACTGTATGCTTGTATGTAACTGTATCTGACCTGGATTTTATCACCAGTTTCAAATAAGAATCTTCTTTAAAGTCTGTCTTTCAATACAAAATAAGTTAAACTTTATCAAGGCTGATGGTAAACTGTCCCTAACAAGTCCACTTTATTGCGTGCTCATTGACTTTCTCCTATCAGAACTGTTTAACAAGTCCACTTTATACATGCTTATTAATCTATCACGCTTATCAGTGGCTCATGGTTGCTTAAAGCCTATGTCTGAACTTGAGCACAGAGGCAGAGCATCATTCAATCTTGGCAACAGCTCCAGGATGACAAACTCCACTTTCTCTGCATCAAGACAGCTCATAACTTTTTAACAGTCTCTCCTGATAGTCTCATATCATCTGCTCTAATCAATAACCATACACTATCATTACAATGTAGACTACAGCTCAAAAGTCTGAGGTGAATTAGAAATGTCTTGTTTTCTGAATAGACTCAAATTTGGTTTCAGATTGAATCACAGCAATTTATCAAAAGAATCATATAAATGCTTAATATTAACACTGATCACAAATCATGAATGATTTTTAATAGAATATCTACAGAGGTGTTCAGAGACCCATTTTCAGCAATAATCCCTCCTGTGTTCAGTGGTACATTGTCTTATCTAATGCAAGCTTAACACATTAAAGCCTAACTTATAACTCAAAACAGCTTTTTAAAGATTTTTGCACAAACTCAAACTATTGTGGTGATTAAAGAAAGAATAAATGTGTCTGGATCATCCCAGTGTTTGTTTTTAACCTCATGAAACCAAGTTTCCATTTTCCTCTAAAGGGGCTGCAACACCCAGCTGCACAAAACCTTCACTTTCTTTTTTAACAGTTTCACTCTTTGAATATTTTTCATTTCTTACAATCAGAATTCTCCAATAGATTTTTAGAAGAAAATTATTTTCTTTCATGCATCACCAACTGAACCTTTTATGTTAACGTCTCAATCTCCAGCCTAACCTCATTGAATTTTGCTTAGCAAAGTACTTTTCAACTCTAATAATTAGTAAGATTATATTTCTTATCATCTGTTGGTCGTCTGACCTGATAAACTTCAATGAACATGATAACACAGGAATGATTGTCTCTAAAAATGGGCTCCTGCACGCTTGCAGACATTTTTCCATCACAACTTATGGATGATGAAGGATTTGATTAAAGCTGTGAAACATTACTGATAAACTTCATGTGATGTTACATTAAAGCCAATTTTCTATTAAAATCAGGGACTTTTCCTAACTGACCTCTGACCTTTGAGCAGTAGTGTGTACTGTATGCTTGTATGTAACTGTATCTGACCTGGATTTTATCACCAGTTTCAAATAAGAATCTTCTTTAAAGTCTGTCTTTCAATACAAATGAAGTTAAACTTTATCAAGGCTGATGGTAAACTGTCCCTAACAAGTCCACTTTATTGCGTGCTCATTGACTTTCTCCTATCAGAGCTGTTTAACAAGTCCACTTTATACATGCTTATTAATCTATCACGCTTATCAGTGGCTCATGGTTGCTTAAAGCCTATGTCTGAACTTGAGCACAGAGGCAGAGCATCATTCAATCTTGGCAACAGCTCCAGGATGACAAACTCCACTTTCTCTGCATCAAGACAGCTCATAACTTTTTAACAGTCTCTCCTGATAGTCTCATATCATCTGCTCTAATCAATAACCATACACTATCATTACAATGTAGACTACAGCTCAAAAGTCTGAGGTGAATTAGAAATGTCTTGTTTTCTGAATAGACTCAAATTTGGTTTCAGATTGAATCACAGCAATTTATCAAAAGAATCATATAAATGCTTAATATTAACACTGATCACAAATCATGAATGATTTTTAATAGAATATCTACAGAGGTGTTCAGAGACCCATTTTCAGCAATAATCCCTCCTGTGTTCAGTGGTACATTGTCTTATCTAATGCAAGCTTAACACATTAAAGCCTAACTTATAACTCAAAACAGCTTTTTAAAGATTTTTGCACAAACTCAAACTATTGTGGTGATTAAAGAAAGAATAAATGTGTCTGAATCATCCCAGTGTTTGTTTTTAACCTCATGAAACCAAGTTTCCATTTTCCTCTAAAGGGGCTGCAACACCCAGCTGCACAAAACCTTCATTTTTTTTTAAAAAGTTTCACTCTTTGAATATTTTTCATTTCTTACAATCAGAATTCTCCAATAGATTTTTAGAAGAAAATTATTTTCTTTCATGCATCACCAACTGAACCTTTTATGTTAACGTCTCAATCTCCAGCCTAACCTCATTGAATTTTGCTTAGCAAAGTACTTTTCAACTCTAATAATTAGTAAGATTATATTTCTTATCATCTGTTGGTCGTCTGACCTGATAAACTTCAATGAACATGATAACACAGGAATGATTGTCTCTAAAAATGGGCTCCTGCACGCTTGCAGACATTTTTCCATCACAACTTATGGATGATGAATGATTTGATTAAAGCTGTGAAACATTACTGATAAACTTCATGTGATGTTACATTAAAGCCAATTTTCTATTAAAATCAGGGACTTTTCCTAACTGACCTCTGACCTTTGAGCAGTAGTGTGTACTGTATGCTTGTATGTAACTGTATCTGACCTGGATTTTATCACCAGTTTCACATAAGAATCTTCTTTAAAGTCTGTCTTTCAATACAAATGAAGTTAAACTTTATCAAGGCTGATGGTAAACTGTCCCTAACAAGTCCACTTTATTGCGTGCTCAGTGACTTTCTCCTATCAGAGCTGTTTAACAAGTCCACTTTATACATGCTTATTAATCTATCACGCTTATCAGTGGCTCATGGTTGCTTAAAGCCTATGTCTGAACTTGAGCACAGAGGCAGAGCATCATTCAATCTTGGCAACAGCTCCAGGATGACAAACTCCACTTTCTCTGCATCAAGACAGCTCGTAACTTTTTAACAGTCTCTCCTGATAGTCTCATATCATCTGCTCTAATCAATAACCATACACTATCATTACAATGTAGACTACAGCTCAAAAGTCTGAGGTGAATTAGAAATGTCTTGTTTTCTGAACAGACTCAAATTTGGTTTCAGATTGAATCACAGCAATTTATCAAAAGAATCATATAAATGCTTAATATTAACACTGATCACAAATCATGAATGATTTTTAATAGAATATCTACAGAGGTGTTCAGAGACCCATTTTCAGCAATAATCCCTCCTGTGTTCAGTGGTACATTGTCTTATCTAATGCAAGCTTAACACATTAAAGCCTAACTTATAACTCAAAACAGCTTTTTAAAGATTTTTGCACAAACTCAAACTATTGTGGTGATTAAAGAAAGAATAAATGTGTCTGAATCATCCCAGTGTTTGTTTTTAACCTCATGAAACCAAGTTTCCATTTTCCTCTAAAGGGGCTGCAACACCCAGCTGCACAAAACCTTCATTTTTTTTAAAAAAGTTTCACTCTTTGAATATTTTTCATTTCTTACAATCAGAATTCTCCAATAGATTTTTAGAAGAAAATTATTTTCTTTCATGCATCACCAACTGAACCTTTTATGTTAACGTCTCAATCTCCAGCCTAACCTCATTGAATTTTGCTTAGCAAAGTACTTTTCAACTCTAATAATTAGTAAGATTATATTTCTTATCATCTGTTGGTCGTCTGACCTGATAAACTTCAATGAACATGATAACACAGGAATGATTGTCTCTAAAAATGGGCTCCTGCACGCTTGCAGACATTTTTCCATCACAACTTATGGATGATGAATGATTTGATTAAAGCTGTGAAACATTACTGATAAACTTCATGTGATGTTACATTAAAGCCAATTTTCTATTAAAATCAGGGACTTTTCCTAACTGACCTCTGACCTTTGAGCAGTAGTGTGTACTGTATGCTTGTATGTAACTGTATCTGACCTGGATTTTATCACCAGTTTCAAATAAGAATCTTCTTTAAAGTCTGTCTTTCAATACAAATGAAGTTAAACTTTATCAAGGCTGATGGTAAACTGTCCCTAACAAGTCCACTTTATTGCGTGCTCATTGACTTTCTCCTATCAGAACTGTTTAACAAGTCCACTTTATACATGCTTATTAATCTATCACGCTTATCAGTGGCTCATGGTTGCTTAAAGCCTATGTCTGAACTTGAGCACAGAGGCAGAGCATCATTCAATCTTGGCAACAGCTCCAGGATGACAAACTCCACTTTCTCTGCATCAAGACAGCTCATAACTTTTTAACAGTCTCTCCTGATAGTCTCATATCATCTGCTCTAATCAATAACCATACACTATCATTACAATGTAGACTACAGCTCAAAAGTCTGAGGTGAATTAGAAATGTCTTGTTTTCTGAATAGACTCAAATTTGGTTTCAGATTGAATCACAGCAATTTATCAAAAGAATCATATAAATGCTTAATATTAACACTGATCACAAATCATCAATGATTTTTAATAGAATATCTACAGAGGTGTTCAGAGACCCATTTTCAGCAATAATCCCTCCTGTGTTCAGTGGTACATTGCCTTATCTAATGCAAGCTTAACACATTAAAGCCTAACTTATAACTCAAAACAGCTTTTTAAAGATTTTTGCACAAACTCAAACTATTGTGGTGATTAAAGAAAGAATAAATGTGTCTGAATCATCCCAGTGTTTGTTTTTAACCTCATGAAACCAAGTTTCCATTTTCCTCTAAAGGGGCTGCAACACCCAGCTGCACAAAACCTTCATTTTTTTTTTAAAAAGTTTCACTCTTTGAATATTTTTCATTTCTTACAATCAGAATTCTCCAATAGATTTTTAGAAGAAAATTATTTTCTTTCATGCATCACCAACTGAACCTTTTATGTTAACGTCTCAATCTCCAGCCTAACCTCATTGAATTTTGCTTAGCAAAGTACTTTTCAACTCTAATAATTAGTAAGATTATATTTCTTATCATCTGTTGGTCGTCTGACCTGATAAAGTTCAATGAACATGATAACACAGGAATGATTGTCTCTAAAAATGGGCTCCTGCACGCTTGCAGACATTTTTCCATCACAACTTATGGATGATGAATGATTTGATTAAAGCTGTGAAACATTACTGATAAACTTCATGTGATGTTACATTAAAGCCAATTTTCTATTAAAATCAGGGACTTTTCCTAACTGACCTCTGACCTTTGAGCAGTAGTGTGTACTGTATGCTTGTATGTAACTGTATCTGACCTGGATTTTATCACCAGTTTCAAATAAGAATCTTCTTTAAAGTCTGTCTTTCAATACAAATGAAGATAAACTTTATCAAGGCTGATGGTAAACTGTCCCTAACAAGTCCACTTTATTGCGTGCTCATTGACTTTCTCCTATCAGAGCTGTTTAACAAGCCCACTTTATACATGCTTATTAATCTATCACGCTTATCAGTGGCTCATGGTTGCTTAAAGCCTATGTCTGAACTTGAGCACAGAGGCAGAGCATCATTCAATCTTGGCAACAGCTCCAGGATGACAAACTCCACTTTCTCTGCATCAAGACAGCTCATAACTTTTTAACAGTCTCTCCTGATAGTCTCATATCATCTGCTCTAATCAATAACCATACACTATCATTACAATGTAGACTACAGCTCAAAAGTCTGAGGTGAATTAGAAATGTCTTGTTTTCTGAATAGACTCAAATTTGGTTTCAGATTGAATCACAGCAATTTATCAAAAGAATCATATAAATGCTTAATATTAACACTGATCACAAATCATGAATGATTTTTAATAGAATATCTACAGAGGTGTTCAGAGACCCATTTTCAGCAATAATCCCTCCTGTGTTCAGTGGTACATTGTCTTATCTAATGCAAGCTTAACACATTAAAGCCTAACTTATAACTCAAAACAGCTTTTTAAAGATTTTTGCACAAACTCAAACTATTGTGGTGATTAAAGAAAGAATAAATGTGTCTGAATCATCCCAGTGTTTGTTTTTAACCTCATGAAACCAAGTTTCCATTTTCCTCTAAAGGGGCTGCAACACCCAGCTGCACAAAACCTTCATTTTTTTTAAAAAGTTTCACTCTTTGAATATTTTTCATTTCTTACAATCAGAATTCGCCAATAGATTTTTAGAAGAAAATTATTTTCTTTCATGCATCACCAACTGAACCTTTTATGTTAACGTCTCAATCTCCAGCCTAACCTCATTGAAATTTGCTTAGCAAAGTACTTTTCAACTCCAATAATTAGTAAGATTATATTTCTTATCATCTGTTGGTCGTCTGACCTGATAAACTTCAATGAACATGATAACACAGGAATGATTGTCTCTAAAAATGGGCTCCTGCACGCTTGCAGACATTTTTCCATCACAACTTATGGATGATGAATGATTTGATTAAAGCTGTGAAACATTACTGATAAACTTCATGTGATGTTACATTAAAGCCAATTTTCTATTAAAATCAGGGACTTTTCCTAACTGACCTCTGACCTTTGAGCAGTAGTGTGTACTGTATGCTTGTATGTAACTGTATCTGACCTGGATTTTATCACCAGTTTCAAATAAGAATCTTCTTTAAAGTCTGTCTTTCAATACAAATGAAGTTAAACTTTATCAAGGCTGATGGTAAACTGTCCCTAACAAGTCCACTTTATTGCGTGCTCAGTGACTTTCTCCTATCAGAGCTGTTTAACAAGCCCACTTTATACATGCTTATTAATCTATCACGCTTATCAGTGGCTCATGGTTGCTTAAGGCCTATGTCTGAACTTGAGCACAGAGGCAGAGCATCATTCAATCTTGGCAACAGCTCCAGGATGACAAACTCCACTTTCTCTGCATCAAGACAGCTCATAACTTTTTAACAGTCTCTCCTGATAGTCTCATATCATCTGCTCTAATCAATAACCATACACTATCATTACAATGTAGACTACAGCTCAAAAGTCTGAGGTGAATTAGAAATGTCTTGTTTTCTGAATAGACTCAAATTTGGTTTCAGATTGAATCACAGCAATTTATCAAAAGAATCATATAAATGCTTAATATTAACACTGATCACAAATCATGAATGATTTTTAATAGAATATCTACAGAGGTGTTCAGAGACCCATTTTCAGCAATAATCCCTCCTGTGTTCAGTGGTACATTGTCTTATCTAATGCAAGCTTAACACATTAAAGCCTAACTTATAACTCAAAACAGCTTTTTAAAGATTTTTGCACAAACTCAAACTATTGTGGTGATTAAAGAAAGAATAAATGTGTCTGAATCATCCCAGTGTTTGTTTTTAACCTCATGAAACCAAGTTTCCATTTTCCTCTAAAGGGGCTGCAACACCCAGCTGCACAAAACCTTCATTTTTTTTAAAAAAGTTTCACTCTTTGAATATTTTTCATTTCTTACAATCAGAATTCTCCAATAGATTTTTAGATGAAAATTATTTTCTTTCATGCATCACCAATTGAACCTTTTATGTTAACGTCTCAATCTCCAGCCTAACCTCATTGAATTTTGCTTAGCAAAGTACTTTTCAACTCTAATAATTAGTAAGATTATATTTCTTATCATCTGTTGGTCGTCTGACCTGATAAACTTCAATGAACATGATAATACAGGAATGATTGTCTCTAAAAATGGTCTCCTGCACGCTTGCAGACATTTTTCCATCACAACTTATGGATGATGAATGATTTGATTAAAGCTGTGAAACATTACTGATAAACTTCATGTGATGTTACATTAAAGCCAATTTTCTATTAAAATCAGGGACTTTTCCTAACTGACCTCTGACCTTTGAGCAGTAGTGTGTACTGTATGCTTGTATGTAACTGTATCTGACCTGGATTTTATCACCAGTTTCAAATAAGAATCTTCTTTAAAGTCTGTCTTTCAATACAAATGAAGTTAAACTTTATCAAGGCTGATGGTAAACTGTCCCTAACAAGTCCACTTTATTGCGTGCTCATTGACTTTCTCCTATCAGAACTGTTTAACAAGTCCACTTTATACATGCTTATTAATCTATCACGCTTATCAGTGGCTCATGGTTGCTTAAAGCCTATGTCTGAACTTGAGCACAGAGGCAGAGCATCATTCAATCTTGGCAACAGCTCCAGGATGACAAACTCCACTTTCTCTGCATCAAGACAGCTCATAACTTTTTAACAGTCTCTCCTGATAGTCTCATATCATCTGCTCTAATCAATAACCATACACTATCATTACAATGTAGACTACAGCTCAAAAGTCTGAGGTGAATTAGAAATGTCTTGTTTTCTGAATAGACTCAAATTTGGTTTCAGATTGAATCACAGCAATTTATCAAAAGAATCATATAAATGCTTAATATTAACACTGATCACAAATCATGAATGATTTTTAATAGAATATCTACAGAGGTGTTCAGAGACCCATTTTCAGCAATAATCCCTCCTGTGTTCAGTGGTACATTGTCTTATCTAATGCAAGCTTAACACATTAAAGCCTAACTTATAACTCAAAACAGCTTTTTAAAGATTTTTGCACAAACTCAAATTATTGTGGTGATTAAAGAAAGAATAAATGTGTCTGAATCATCCCAGTGTTTGTTTTTAACCTCATGAAACCAAGTTTCCATTTTCCTCTAAAGGGGCTGCAACACCCAGCTGCACAAAATCTTCATTTTTTTTTTAAAAAGTTTCACTCTTTGAATATTTTTCATTTCTTACAATCAGAATTCTCCAATAGATTTTTAGAAGAAAATTATTTTCTTTCATGCATCACCAACTGAACCTTTTATGTTAACGTCTCAATCTCCAGCCTAACCTCATTGAATTTTGCTTAGCAAAGTACTTTTCAACTCTAATAATTAGTAAGATTATATTTCTTATCATCTGTTGGTCGTCTGACCTGATAAAGTTCAATGAACATGATAACACAGGAATGATTGTCTCTAAAAATGGGCTCCTGCACGCTTGCAGACATTTTTCCATCACAACTTATGGATGATGAATGATTTGATTAAAGCTGTGAAACATTACTGATAAACTTCATGTGATGTTACATTAAAGCCAATTTTCTATTAAAATCAGGGACTTTTCCTAACTGACCTCTGACCTTTGAGCAGTAGTGTGTACTGTATGCTTGTATGTAACTGTATCTGACCTGGATTTTATCACCAGTTTCAAATAAGAATCTTCTTTAAAGTCTGTCTTTCAATACAAATGAAGATAAACTTTATCAAGGCTGATGGTAAACTGTCCCTAACAAGTCCACTTTATTGCGTGCTCATTGACTTTCTCCTATCAGAGCTGTTTAACAAGCCCACTTTATACATGCTTATTAATCTATCACGCTTATCAGTGGCTCATGGTTGCTTAAAGCCTATGTCTGAACTTGAGCACAGAGGCAGAGCATCATTCAATCTTGGCAACAGCTCCAGGATGACAAACTCCACTTTCTCTGCATCAAGACAGCTCATAACTTTTTAACAGTCTCTCCTGATAGTCTCATATCATCTGCTCTAATCAATAACCATACACTATCATTACAATGTAGACTACAGCTCAAAAGTCTGAGGTGAATTAGAAATGTCTTGTTTTCTGAATAGACTCAAATTTGGTTTCAGATTGAATCACAGCAATTTATCAAAAGAATCATATAAATGCTTAATATTAACACTGATCACAAATCATGAATGATTTTTAATAGAATATCTACAGAGGTGTTCAGAGACCCATTTTCAGCAATAATCCCTCCTGTGTTCAGTGGTACATTGTCTTATCTAATGCAAGCTTAACACATTAAAGCCTAACTTATAACTCAAAACAGCTTTTTAAAGATTTTTGCACAAACTCAAACTATTGTGGTGATTAAAGAAAGAATAAATGTGTCTGAATCATCCCAGTGTTTGTTTTTGACCTCATGAAACCAAGTTTCCATTTTCCTCTAAAGGGGCTGCAACACCCAGCTGCACAAAACCTTCATTTTTTTTTAAAAAGTTTCACTCTTTGAATATTTTTCATTTCTTACAATCAGAATTCTCCAATAGATTTTTAGATGAAAATTATTTTCTTTCATGCATCACCAATTGAACCTTTTATGTTAACGTCTCAATCTCCAGCCTAACCTCATTGAATTTTGCTTAGCAAAGTACTTTTCAACTCTAATGATTAGTAAGATTATATTTCTTATCATCTGTTGGTCGTCTGACCTGATAAACTTCAATGAACATGATAACACAGGAATGATTGTCTCTAAAAATGGTCTCCTGCACGCTTGCAGACATTTTTCCATCACAACTTATGGATGATGAATGATTTGATTAAAGCTGTGAAACATTACTGATAAACTTCATGTGATGTTACATTAAAGCCAATTTTCTATTAAAATCAGGGACTTTTCCTAACTGACCTCTGACCTTTGAGCAGTAGTGTGTACTGTATGCTTGTATGTAACTGTATCTGACCTGGATTTTATCACCAGTTTCAAATAAGAATCTTCTTTAAAGTCTGTCTTTCAATACAAATGAAGTTAAACTTTATCAAGGCTGATGGTAAACTGTCCCTAACAAGTCCACTTTATTGCGTGCTCATTGACTTTCTCCTATCAGAACTGTTTAACAAGTCCACTTTATACATGCTTATTAATCTATCACGCTTATCAGTGGCTCATGGTTGCTTAAAGCCTATGTCTGAACTTGAGCACAGAGGCAGAGCATCATTCAATCTTGGCAACAGCTCCAGGATGACAAACTCCACTTTCTCTGCATCAAGACAGCTCATAACTTTTTAACAGTCTCTCCTGATAGTCTCATATCATCTGCTCTAATCAATAACCATACACTATCATTACAATGTAGACTACAGCTCAAAAGTCTGAGGTGAATTAGAAATGTCTTGTTTTCTGAATAGACTCAAATTTGGTTTCAGATTGAATCACAGCAATTTATCAAAAGAATCATATAAATGCTTAATATTAACACTGATCACAAATCATGAATGATTTTTAATAGAATATCTACAGAGGTGTTCAGAGACCCATTTTCAGCAATAATCCCTCCTGTGTTCAGTGGTACATTGTCTTATCTAATGCAAGCTTAACACATTAAAGCCTAACTTATAACTCAAAACAGCTTTTTAAAGATTTTTGCACAAACTCAAACTATTGTGGTGATTAAAGAAAGAATAAATGTGTCTGAATCATCCCAGTGTTTGTTTTTAACCTCATGAAACCAAGTTTCCATTTTCCTCTAAAGGGGCTGCAACACCCAGCTGCACAAAACCTTCATTTTTTTTTAAAAAGTTTCACTCTTTGAATATTTTTCATTTCTTACAATCAGAATTCTCCAATAGATTTTTAGATGAAAATTATTTTCTTTCATGCATCACCAATTGAACCTTTTATGTTAACGTCTCAATCTCCAGCCTAACCTCATTGAATTTTGCTTAGCAAAGTACTTTTCAACTCTAATGATTAGTAAGATTATATTTCTTATCATCTGTTGGTCGTCTGACCTGATAAACTTCAATGAACATGATAACACAGGAATGATTGTCTCTAAAAATGGTCTCCTGCACGCTTGCAGACATTTTTCCATCACAACTTATGGATGATGAATGATTTGATTAAAGCTGTGAAACATTACTGATAAACTTCATGTGATGTTACATTAAAGCCAATTTTCTATTAAAATCAGGGACTTTTCCTAACTGACCTCTGACCTTTGAGCAGTAGTGTGTACTGTATGCTTGTATGTAACTGTATCTGACCTGGATTTTATCACCAGTTTCAAATAAGAATCTTCTTTAAAGTCTGTCTTTCAATACAAATGAAGTTAAACTTTATCAAGGCTGATGGTAAACTGTCCCTAACAAGTCCACTTTATTGCGTGCTCATTGACTTTCTCCTATCAGAACTGTTTAACAAGTCCACTTTATACATGCTTATTAATCTATCACGCTTATCAGTGGCTCATGGTTGCTTAAAGCCTATGTCTGAACTTGAGCACAGAGGCAGAGCATCATTCAATCTTGGCAACAGCTCCAGGATGACAAACTCCACTTTCTCTGCATCAAGACAGCTCATAACTTTTTAACAGTCTCTCCTGATAGTCTCATATCATCTGCTCTAATCAATAACCATACACTATCATTACAATGTAGACTACAGCTCAAAAGTCTGAGGTGAATTAGAAATGTCTTGTTTTCTGAATAGACTCAAATTTGGTTTCAGATTGAATCACAGCAATTTATCAAAAGAATCATATAAATGCTTAATATTAACACTGATCACAAATCATGAATGATTTTTAATAGAATATCTACAGAGGTGTTCAGAGACCCATTTTCAGCAATAATCCCTCCTGTGTTCAGTGGTACATTGTCTTATCTAATGCAAGCTTAACACATTAAAGCCTAACTTATAACTCAAAACAGCTTTTTAAAGATTTTTGCACAAACTCAAACTATTGTGGTGATTAAAGAAAGAATAAATGTGTCTGAATCATCCCAGTGTTTGTTTTTAACCTCATGAAACCAAGTTTCCATTTTCCTCTAAAGGGGCTGCAACACCCAGCTGCACAAAACCTTCATTTTTTTTAAAAAAGTTTCACTCTTTGAATATTTTTCATTTCTTACAATCAGAATTCTCCAATAGATTTTTAGAAGAAAATTATTTTCTTTCATGCATCACCAACTGAACCTTTTATGTTAACGTCTCAATCTCCAGCCTAACCTCATTGAATTTTGCTTAGCAAAGTACTTTTCAACTCTAATAATTAGTAAGATTATATTTCTTATCATCTGTTGGTCGTCTGACCTGATAAACTTCAATGAACATGATAACACAGGAATGATTGTCTCTAAAAATGGGCTCCTGCACGCTTGCAGACATTTTTCCATCACAACTTATGGATGATGAATGATTTGATTAAAGCTGTGAAACATTACTGATAAACTTCATGTGATGTTACATTAAAGCCAATTTTCTATTAAAATCAGGGACTTTTCCTAACTGACCTCTGACCTTTGAGCAGTAGTGTGTACTGTATGCTTGTATGTAACTGTATCTGACCTGGATTTTATCACCAGTTTCAAATAAGAATCTTCTTTAAAGTCTGTCTTTCAATACAAATGAAGTTAAACTTTATCAAGGCTGATGGTAAACTGTCCCTAACAAGTCCACTTTATTGCGTGCTCAGTGACTTTCTCCTATCAGAGCTGTTTAACAAGTCCACTTTATACATGCTTATTAATCTATCACGCTTATCAGTGGCTCATGGTTGCTTAAAGCCTATGTCTGAACTTGAGCACAGAGGCAGAGCATCATTCAATCTTGGCAACAGCTCCAGGATGACAAACTCCACTTTCTCTGCATCAAGACAGCTCATAACTTTTTAACAGTCTCTCCTGATAGTCTCATATCATCTGCTCTAATCAATAACCATACACTATCATTACAATGTAGACTACAGCTCAAAAGTCTGAGGTGAATTAGAAATGTCTTGTTTTCTGAATAGACTCAAATTTGGTTTCAGATTGAATCACAGCAATTTATCAAAAGAATCATATAAATGCTTAATATTAACACTGATCACAAATCATGAATGATTTTTAATAGAATATCTACAGAGGTGTTCAGAGACCCATTTTCAGCAATAATCCCTCCTGTGTTCAGTGGTACATTGTCTTATCTAATGCAAGCTTAACACATTAAAGCCTAACTTATAACTCAAAACAGCTTTTTAAAGATTTTTGCACAAACTCAAACTATTGTGGTGATTAAAGAAAGAATAAATGTGTCTGAATCATCCCAGTGTTTGTTTTTAACCTCATGAAACCAAGTTTCCATTTTCCTCTAAAGGGGCTGCAACACCCAGCTGCACAAAACCTTCATTTTTTTTTAAAAAGTTTCACTCTTTGAATATTTTTCATTTCTTACAATCAGAATTCTCCAATAGATTTTTAGAAGAAAATTATTTTCGTTCATGCATCACCAATTGAACCTTTTATGTTAACGTCTCAATCTCCAGCCTAACCTCATTGAATTTTGCTTAGCAAAGTACTTTTCAACTCCAATAATTAGTAAGATTATATTTCTTATCATCTGTTGGTCGCCTGACCTGATAAAGTTCAATGAACATGATAACACAGGAATGATTGTCTCTAAAAATGGGCTCCTGCACGCTTGCAGACATTTTTCCATCACAACTTATGGATGATGAATGATTTGATTAAAGCTGTGAAACATTACTGATAAACTTCATGTGATGTTACATTAAAGCCAATTTTCTATTAAAATCAGGGACTTTTCCTAACTGACCTCTGACCTTTGAGCAGTAGTGTGTACTGTATGCTTGTATGTAACTGTATCTGACCTGGATTTTATCACCAGTTTCAAATAAGAATCTTCTTTAAAGTCTGTCTTTCAATACAAATGAAGTTAAACTTTATCAAGGCTGATGGTAAACTGTCCCTAACAAGTCCACTTTATTGCGTGCTCAGTGACTTTCTCCTATCAGAGCTGTTTAACAAGTCCACTTTATACATGCTTATTAATCTATCACGCTTATCAGTGGCTCATGGTTGCTTAAAGCCTATGTCTGAACTTGAGCACAGAGGCAGAGCATCATTCAATCTTGGCAACAGCTCCAGGATGACAAACTCCACTTTCTCTGCATCAAGACAGCTCATAACTTTTTAACAGTCTCTCCTGATAGTCTCATATCATCTGCTCTAATCAATAACCATACACTATCATTACAATGTAGACTACAGCTCAAAAGTCTGAGGTGAATTAGAAATGTCTTGTTTTCTGAATAGACTCAAATTTGGTTTCAGATTGAATCACAGCAATTTATCAAAAGAATCATATAAATGCTTAATATTAACACCGATCACAAATCATGAATGATTTTTAATAGAATATCTACAGAGGTGTTCAGAGACCCATTTTCAGCAATAATCCCTCCTGTGTGCAGTGGTACATTGTCTTATCTAATGCAAGCTTAACACATTAAAGCCTAACTTATAACTCAAAACAGCTTTTTAAAGATTTTTGCACAAACTCAAACTATTGTGGTGATTAAAGAAAGAATAAATGTGTCTGAATCATCCCAGTGTTTGTTTTTAACCTCATGAAACCAAGTTTCCATTTTCCTCTAAAGGGGCTGCAACACCCAGCTGCACAAAACCTTCATTTTTTTTAAAAAAGTTTCACTCTTTGAATATTTTTCATTTCTTACAATCAGAATTCTCCAATAGATTTTTAGAAGAAAATTATTTTCTTTCATGCATCACCAACTGAACCTTTTATGTTAACGTCTCATTCTCCAGCCTAACCTCATTGAATTTTGCTTAGCAAAGTACTTTTCAACTCTAATAATTAGTAAGATTATATTTCTTATCATCTGTTGGTCGTCTGACCTGATAAACTTCAATGAACATGATAACACAGGAATGATTGTCTCTAAAAATGGGCTCCTGCACGCTTGCAGACATTTTTCCATCACAACTTATGGATGATGAATGATTTGATTAAAGCTGTGAAACATTACTGATAAACTTCATGTGATGTTACATTAAAGCCAATTTTCTATTAAAATCAGGGACTTTTCCTAACTGACCTCTGACCTTTGAGCAGTAGTGTGTACTGTATGCTTGTATGTAACTGTATCTGACCTGGATTTTATCACCAGTTTCAAATAAGAATCTTCTTTAAAGTCTGTCTTTCAATACAAATGAAGTTAAACTTTATCAAGGCTGATGGTAAACTGTCCCTAACAAGTCCACTTTATTGCGTGCTCATTGACTTTCTCCTATCAGAGCTGTTTAACAAGCCCACTTTATACATGCTTATTAATCTATCACGCTTATCAGTGGCTCATGGTTGCTTAAAGCCTATGTCTGAACTTGAGCACAGAGGCAGAGCATCATTCAATCTTGGCAACAGCTCCAGGATGACAAACTCCACTTTCTCTGCATCAAGACAGCTCATAACTTTTTAACAGTCTCTCCTGATAGTCTCATATCATCTGCTCTAATCAATAACCATACACTATCATTACAATGTAGACTACAGCTCAAAAGTCTGAGGTGAATTAGAAATGTCTTGTTTTCTGAATAGACTCAAATTTGGTTTCAGATTGAATCACAGCAATTTATCAAAAGAATCATATAAATGCTTAATATTAACACTGATCACAAATCATGAATGATTTTTAATAGAATATCTACAGAGGTGTTCAGAGACCCATTTTCAGCAATAATCCCTCCTGTGTTCAGTGGTACATTGTCTTATCTAATGCAAGCTTAACACATTAAAGCCTAACTTATAACTCAAAACAGCTTTTTAAAGATTTTTGCACAAACTCAAACTATTGTGGTGATTAAAGAAAGAATAAATGTGTCTGAATCATCCCAGTGTTTGTTTTTAACCTCATGAAACCAAGTTTCCATTTTCCTCTAAAGGGGCTGCAACACCCAGCTGCACAAAACCTTCATTTTTTTTAAAAAAGTTTCACTCTTTGAATATTTTTCATTTCTTACAATCAGAATTCTCCAATAGATTTTTAGAAGAAAATTATTTTCTTTCATGCATCACCAACTGAACCTTTTATGTTAACGTCTCAATCTCCAGCCTAACCTCATTGAATTTTGCTTAGAAAAGTACTTTTCAACTCTAATAATTAGTAAGATTATATTTCTTATCATCTGTTGGTCGTCTGACCTGATAAAGTTCAATGAACATGATAACACAGGAATGATTGTCTCTAAAAATGGGCTCCTGCACGCTTGCAGACATTTTTCCATCACAACTTATGGATGATGAATGATTTGATTAAAGCTGTGAAACATTACTGATAAACTTCATGTGATGTTACATTAAAGCCAATTTTCTATTAAAATCAGGGACTTTTCCTAACTGACCTCTGACCTTTGAGCAGTAGTGTGTACTGTATGCTTGTATGTAACTGTATCTGACCTGGATTTTATCACCAGTTTCAAATAAGAATCTTCTTTAAAGTCTGTCTTTCAATACAAATGAAGTTAAACTTTATCAAGGCTGATGGTAAACTGTCCCTAACAAGTCCACTTTATTGCGTGCTCAGTGACTTTCTCCTATCAGAGCTGTTTAACAAGTCCACTTTATACATGCTTATTAATCTATCACGCTTATCAGTGGCTCATGGTTGCTTAAAGCCTATGTCTGAACTTGAGCACAGAGGCAGAGCATCATTCAATCTTGGCAACAGCTCCAGGATGACAAACTCCACTTTCTCTGCATCAAGACAGCTCATAACTTTTTAACAGTCTCTCCTGATAGTCTCATATCATCTGCTCTAATCAATAACCATACACTATCATTACAATGTAGACTACAGCTCAAAAGTCTGAGGTGAATTAGAAATGTCTTGTTTTCTGAATAGACTCAAATTTGGTTTCAGATTGAATCACAGCAATTTATCAAAAGAATCATATAAATGCTTAATATTAACACTGATCACAAATCATGAATGATTTTTAATAGAATATCTACAGAGGTGTTCAGAGACCCATTTTCAGCAATAATCCCTCCTGTGTTCAGTGGTACATTGTCTTATCTAATGCAAGCTTAACACATTAAAGCCTAACTTATAACTCAAAACAGCTTTTTAAAGATTTTTGCACAAACTCAAACTATTGTGGTGATTAAAGAAAGAATAAATGTGTCTGAATCATCCCAGTGTTTGTTTTTAACCTCATGAAACCAAGTTTCCATTTTCCTCTAAAGGGGCTGCAACACCCAGCTGCACAAAACCTTCATTTTTTTTTAAAAAGTTTCACTCTTTGAATATTTTTCATTTCTTACAATCAGAATTCTCCAATAGATTTTTAGAAGAAAATTATTTTCTTTCATGCATCACCAGCTGAACCTTTTATGTTAACGTCTCAATCTCCAGCCTAACCTCATTGAATTTTGCTTAGCAAAGTACTTTTCAAATCCAATAATTAGTAAGATTATATTTCTTATCATCTGTTGGTCGTCTGACCTGATAAACTTCAATGAACATTATAACACAGGAATGATTGTCTCTAAAAATGGGCTCCTGCACGCTTGCAGACATTTTTCCATCACAACTTATGGATGATGAATGATTTGATTAAAGCTGTGAAACATTACTGATAAACTTCATGTGATGTTACATTAAAGCCAATTTTCTATTAAAATCAGGGACTTTTCCTAACTGACCTCTGACCTTTGAGCAGTAGTGTGTACTGTATGCTTGTATGTAACTGTATCTGACCTGGATTTTATCACCAGTTTCAAATAAGAATCTTCTTTAAAGTCTGTCTTTCAATACAAATGAAGTTAAACTTTATCAAGGCTGATGGTAAACTGTCCCTAACAAGTCCACTTTATTGCGTGCTCAGTGACTTTCTCCTATCAGAGCTGTTTAACAAGTCCACTTTATACATGCTTATTAATCTATCACGCTTATCAGTGGCTCATGGTTGCTTAAAGCCTATGTCTGAACTTGAGCACAGAGGCAGAGCATCATTCAATCTTGGCAACAGCTCCAGGATGACAAACTCCACTTTCTCTGCATCAAGACAGCTCATAACTTTTTAACAGTCTCTCCTGATAGTCTCATATCATCTGCTCTAATCAATAACCATACACTATCATTACAATGTAGACTACAGCTCAAAAGTCTGAGGTGAATTAGAAATGTCTTGTTTTCTGAATAGACTCAAATTTGGTTTCAGATTGAATCACAGCAATTTATCAAAAGAATCATATAAATGCTTAATATTAACACTGATCACAAATCATGAATGATTTTTAATAGAATATCTACAGAGGTGTTCAGAGACCCATTTTCAGCAATAATCCCTCCTGTGTTCAGTGGTACATTGTCTTATCTAATGCAAGCTTAACACATTAAAGCCTGACTTATAACTCAAAACAGCTTTTTAAAGATTTTTGCACAAACTCAAACTATTGTGGTGATTAAAGAAAGAATAAATGTGTCTGAATCATCCCAGTGTTTGTTTTTAACCTAATGAAACCAAGTTTCCATTTTCCTCTAAAGGGGCTGCAACACCCAGCTGCATAAAACCTTCATTTTTTTTTAAAAAGTTTCACTCTTTGAATATTTTTCATTTCTTACAATCAGAATTCTCCAATAGATTTTTAGAAGAAAATTATTTTCTTTCATGCATCACCAATTGAACCTTTTATGTTAACGTCTCAATCTCCAGCCTAACCTCATTGAATTTTGCTTAGCAAAGTACTTTTCAACTCTAATAATTAGTAAGATTATATTTCTTATCATCTGTTGGTCGTCTGACCTGATAAAGTTCAATGAACATGATAACACAGGAATGATTGTCTCTAAAAATGGGCTCCTGCACGCTTGCAGACATTTTTCCATCACAACTTATGGATGATGAATGATTTGATTAAAGCTGTGAAACATTACTGATAAACTTCATGTGATGTTACATTAAAGCCAATTTTCTATTAAAATCAGGGACTTTTCCTAACTGACCTCTGACCTTTGAGCAGTAGTGTGTACTGTATGCTTGTATGTAACTGTATCTGACCTGGATTTTATCACCAGTTTCAAATAAGAATCTTCTTTAAAGTCTGTCTTTCAATACAAATGAAGTTAAACTTTATCAAGGCTGATGGTAAACTGTCCCTAACAAGTCCACTTTATTGCGTGCTCAGTGACTTTCTCCTATCAGAGCTGTTTAACAAGTCCACTTTATACATGCTTATTAATCTATCACGCTTATCAGTGGCTCATGGTTGCTTAAAGCCTATGTCTGAACTTGAGCACAGAGGCAGAGCATCATTCAATCTTGGCAACAGCTCCAGGATGACAAACTCCACTTTCTCTGCATCAAGACAGCTCATAACTTTTTAACAGTCTCTCCTGATAGTCTCATATCATCTGCTCTAATCAATAACCATACACTATCATTACAATGTAGACTACAGCTCAAAAGTCTGAGGTGAATTAGAAATGTCTTGTTTTCTGAATAGACTCAAATTTGGTTTCAGATTGAATCACAGCAATTTATCAAAAGAATCATATAAATGCTTAATATTAACACTGATCACAAATCATGAATGATTTTTAATAGAATATCTACAGAGGTGTTCAGAGACCCATTTTCAGCAATAATCCCTCCTGTGTTCAGTGGTACATTGTCTTATCTAATGCAAGCTTAACACATTAAAGCCTAACTTATAACTCAAAACAGCTTTTTAAAGATTTTTGCACAAACTCAAACTATTGTGGTGATTAAAGAAAGAATAAATGTGTCTGGATCATCCCAGTGTTTGTTTTTAACCTCATGAAACCAAGTTTCCATTTTCCTCTAAAGGGGCTGCAACACCCAGCTGCACAAAACCTTCATTTTTTTTAAAAAAGTTTCACTCTTTGAATATTTTTCATTTCTTACAATCAGAATTCTCCAATAGATTTTTAGAAGAAAATTATTTTCTTTCATGCATCACCAACTGAACCTTTTATGTTAACGTCTCAATCTCCAGCCTAACCTCATTGAATTTTGCTTAGCAAAGTACTTTTCAACTCTAATAATAATAATAATAATCTTTAAAGTCTGTCTTTCAATACCAATGAAGTTAAACTTTATCAAGGCTGATGGTAAACTGTCCCTAACAAGTCCACTTTATTGCGTGCTCATTGACTTTCTCCTATCAGTGCTTATCAATCTCCTCTACAGCTCAGCTATCTGAAGTCAGTTAGAAACGTCTTTTTATTTTAAAAAAAAACAAGATTCTTTTTTATATTTTGTAAATTGGTTTTGAATGCAAATAAATATAATTGCTTAAAACTTGCATTCATCACCAATTATGATTAATGTTTGATAAAATATTAGCTGGTGTATGGATGCAACAATAATGCTGGTGTGTGGATTACAACAATAATAGCGAGTGTGCAGATTATATTACCTTCCCTCACTTTATCACATTAAATCTCATCTTACTAGTGACCCAGCAGTTTTTCCAAATACAGCCGCACTAACCAACATCATTTTTTCAAGTAATATAAAAATCATTTTTATATATTACCTTTTTAAACATCCCATTTTTTCTTTCTAATGTCATTAAATCAAGTTTGGACATTTGTATAACAACATTTGGACCTCCAGATCTTTTTAGCTTTCAGTTTTTCCTCAGTGTCACACATGGATTCGTTTTCATCTCTTCCAATAAGAAAGTCAAATCTTCAAACCTTAAAGCAATCTTTGTTTCTTTGAATCATCCTAATATTTGTAATCTCCTGTAATATAATTGCAGTTAACCAGAGCTTAGCTACTCTGATCTACAGTGATTTTGGGGGTTTGGATTTGTTTTTCACAGGTGCAGAGCCTTTTTCTAGTACCATTAACCATGTAGACTGACAAGTAACTAAACATGCAACACAGTGATCAGTAGAGAAGAAAGAAAATAACCCATTTCAACATTTCTAGTTCAGATCAAAATTATTGTTCTGATTAAGGAAACAGTAAATTTGGCCACATTATTGTCCTGACCCTCCAATTTTCCCTTTCCAATGTGACTAAATAAAATTCAACTTTTTTTTTTAAATAAAAGCAGATGCACACCCAGATATTTCTTACAGTAAGAATCCTCCAACAACCTTTCAAAAGAAACATTTTTTGTCTTTCCTCAATTTTGAGAGTAACTGAACCCACAAACCTGAAGCTGCAGACCCCAAACTAACCACATTTAATGTTTCCTTAATCAGCACAGTCATTTTTAACTTTTTGTGTGTTATGTTTACTCACAGTTTTGATGCTTGCTTCTTCGACTTGATCCATGATTAGCTCTGCACCATCGCTCTGCTGTTTCCTCTCTCCTCATGCTTCTCCTTCATGCGTCCTGTCCTCAAATATAATCCAACCTGCCTCCTTGTTTCCTCCTTGACTTGTATTAGCAAAATTTCCAGGTAAATTAAGAGAAATCCAAAAAAGTTTACCTGTTTCAAAAGCTCTTCCAGTTGCCTGTCTTCTTGTCCTCCTTTAAATGTGCATTTTTCAACATTTGTATTTATTTGACTTCATATTGCCATGACAACACAACACAGAGCATCATGGTAGATTCAAGCAGGTGGTTCTGTCCTCTGCAGAAATGCTGGTGTTCCATAGTGATCTAAAAGTATGTTAATAATCTTTAAACAGACACTCACTGATCCTGTAACTACAAACCCTCATAGTTCCCATCAGTATCATTCATTCTGCTCTGCTTTTAAATGATGACAAACTCCACTTTCTCTGCATCAAGACAGCTCATAACTTTTTAACAGTCTCTCCTGATAGTCTCATATCATCTGCTCTAATCAATAACCATACACTATCATTACAATGTAGACTACAGCTCAAAAGTCTGAGGTGAATTAGAAATGTCTTGTTTTCTGAATAGACTCAAATTTGGTTTCAGATTGAATCACAGCAATTTATCAAAAGAATCATATAAATGCTTAATATTAACACTGATCACAAATCATGAATGATTTTTAATAGAATATCTACAGAGGTGTTCAGAGACCCATTTTCAGCAATAATCCCTCCTGTGTTCAGTGGTACATTGTCTTATCTAATGCAAGCTTAACACATTAAAGCCTAACTTATAACTCAAAACAGCTTTTTAAAGATTTTTGCACAAACTCAAACTATTGTGGTGATTAAAGAAAGAATAAATGTGTCTGAATCATCCCAGTGTTTGTTTTTAACCTCATGAAACCAAGTTTCCATTTTCCTCTAAAGGGGCTGCAACACCCAGCTGCACAAAACCTTCATTTTTTTTTAAAAAGTTTCACTCTTTGAATATTTTTCATTTCTTACAATCAGAATTCTCCAATAGATTTTTAGATGAAAATTATTTTCTTTCATGCATCACCAATTGAACCTTTTATGTTAACGTCTCAATCTCCAGCCTAACCTCATTGAATTTTGCTTAGCAAAGTACTTTTCAACTCTAATAATTAGTAAGATTATATTTCTTATCATCTGTTGGTCGTCTGACCTGATAAACTTCAATGAACATGATAACACAGGAATGATTGTCTCTAAAAATGGGCTCCTGCACGCTTGCAGACATTTTTCCATCACAACTTATGGATGATGAATGATTTGATTAAAGCTGTGAAACATTACTGATAAACTTCATGTGATGTTACATTAAAGCCAATTTTCTATTAAAATCAGGGACTTTTCCTAACTGACCTCTGACCTTTGAGCAGTAGTGTGTACTGTATGCTTGTATGTAACTGTATCTGACCTGGATTTTATCACCAGTTTCAAATAAGAATCTTCTTTAAAGTCTGTCTTTCAATACAAATGAAGTTAAACTTTATCAAGGCTGATGGTAAACTGTCCCTAACAAGTCCACTTTATTGCGTGCTCAGTGACTTTCTCCTATCAGAGCTGTTTAACAAGTCCACTTTATACATGCTTATTAATCTATCACGCTTATCAGTGGCTCATGGTTGCTTAAAGCCTATGTCTGAACTTGAGCACAGAGGCAGAGCATCATTCAATCTTGGCAACAGCTCCAGGATGACAAACTCCACTTTCTCTGCATCAAGACAGCTCATAACTTTTTAACAGTCTCTCCTGATAGTCTCATATCATCTGCTCTAATCAATAACCATACACTATCATTACAATGTAGACTACAGCTCAAAAGTCTGAGGTGAATTAGAAATGTCTTGTTTTCTGAATAGACTCAAATTTGGTTTCAGATTGAATCACAGCAATTTATCAAAAGAATCATATAAATGCTTAATATTAACACTGATCACAAATCATGAATGATTTTTAATAGAATATCTACAGAGGTGTTCAGAGACCCATTTTCAGCAATAATCCCTCCTGTGTTCAGTGGTACATTGTCTTATCTAATGCAAGCTTAACACATTAAAGCCTAACTTATAACTCAAAACAGCTTTTTAAAGATTTTTGTACAAACTCAAACTATTGTGGTGATTAAAGAAAGAATAAATGTGTCTGGATCATCCCAGTGTTTGTTTTTAACCTCATGAAACCAAGTTTCCATTTTCCTCTAAAGGGGCTGCAACACCCAGCTGCACAAAACCTTCATTTTTTTTAAAAAGTTTCACTCTTTGAATATTTTTCATTTCTTACAATCAGAATTCTCCAATAGATTTTTAGAAGAAAATTATTTTCTTTCATGCATCACCAACTGAACCTTTTATGTTAACGTCTCAATCTCCAGCCTAACCTCATTGAAATTTGCTTAGCAAAGTACTTTTCAACTCTAATAATTAGTAAGATTATATTTCTTATCATCTGTTGGTCGTCTGACCTGATAAACTTCAATGAACATGATAACACAGGAATGATTGTCTCTAAAAATGGGCTCCTGCACGCTTGCAGACATTTTTCCATCACAACTTATGGATGTTGAATGATTTGATTAAAGCTGTGAAACATTACTGATAAACTTCATGTGATGTTACATTAAAGCCAATTTTCTATTAAAATCAGGGACTTTTCCTAACTGACCTCTGACCTTTGAGCAGTAGTGTGTACTGTATGCTTGTATGTAACTGTATCTGACCTGGATTTTATCACCAGTTTCAAATAAGAATCTTCTTTAAAGTCTGTCTTTCAATACAAATGAAGATAAACTTTATCAAGGCTGATGGTAAACTGTCCCTAACAAGTCCACTTTATTGCGTGCTCATTGACTTTCTCCTATCAGAGCTGTTTAACAAGCCCACTTTATACATGCTTATTAATCTATCACGCTTATCAGTGGCTCATGGTTGCTTAAAGCCTATGTCTGAACTTGAGCACAGAGGCAGAGCATCATTCATTCTTGGCAGCAGCTCCAGGATGACAAACTCCACTTTCTCTGCATCAAGACAGCTCATAACTTTTTAACAATCTCTCCTGATAGTCTCATATCATCTGCTCTAATCAATAACCATACACTATCATTACAATGTAGACTACAGCTCAAAAGTCTGAGGTGAATTAGAAATGTCTTGTTTTCTGAATAGACTCAAATTTGGTTTCAGATTGAATCACAGCAATTTATCAAAAGAATCATATAAATGCTTAATATTAACACTGATCACAAATCATGAATGATTTTTAATAGAATATCTACAGAGGTGTTCAGAGACCCATTTTCAGCAATAATCCCTCCTGTGTTCAGTGGTACATTGTCTTATCTAATGCAAGCTTAACACATTAAAGCCTAACTTATAACTCAAAACAGCTTTTTAAAGATTTTTGCACAAACTCAAACTATTGTGGTGATTAAAGAAAGAATAAATGTGTCTGAATCATCCCAGTGTTTGTTTTTAACCTCATGAAACCAAGTTTCCATTTTCCTCTAAAGGGGCTGCAACACCCAGCTGCACAAAACCTTCATTTTTTTTTAAAAAGTTTCACTCTTTGAATATTTTTCATTTCTTACAATCAGAATTCTCCAATAGATTTTTAGATGAAAATTATTTTCTTTCATGCATCACCAATTGAACCTTTTATGTTAACGTCTCAATCTCCAGCCTAACCTCATTGAATTTTGCTTAGCAAAGTACTTTTCAACTCTAATAATTAGTAAGATTATATTTCTTATCATCTGTTGGTCGTCTGACCTGATAAACTTCAATGAACATGATAACACAGGAATGATTGTCTCTAAAAATGGGCTCCTGCACGCTTGCAGACATTTTTCCATCACAACTTATGGATGATGAATGATTTGATTAAAGCTGTGAAACATTACTGATAAACTTCATGTGATGTTACATTAAAGCCAATTTTCTATTAAAATCAGGGACTTTTCCTAACTGACCTCTGACCTTTGAGCAGTAGTGTGTACTGTATGCTTGTATGTAACTGTATCTGACCTGGATTTTATCACCAGTTTCAAATAAGAATCTTCTTTAAAGTCTGTCTTTCAATACAAATGAAGTTAAACTTTATCAAGGCTGATGGTAAACTGTCCCTAACAAGTCCACTTTATTGCGTGCTCAGTGACTTTCTCCTATCAGAGCTGTTTAACAAGTCCACTTTATACATGCTTATTAATCTATCACGCTTATCAGTGGCTCATGGTTGCTTAAAGCCTATGTCTGAACTTGAGCACAGAGGCAGAGCATCATTCAATCTTGGCAACAGCTCCAGGATGACAAACTCCACTTTCTCTGCATCAAGACAGCTCATAACTTTTTAACAGTCTCTCCTGATAGTCTCATATCATCTGCTCTAATCAATAACCATACACTATCATTACAATGTAGACTACAGCTCAAAAGTCTGAGGTGAATTAGAAATGTCTTGTTTTCTGAATAGACTCAAATTTGGTTTCAGATTGAATCACAGCAATTTATCAAAAGAATCATATAAATGCTTAATATTAACACTGATCACAAATCATGAATGATTTTTAATAGAATATCTACAGAGGTGTTCAGAGACCCATTTTCAGCAATAATCCCTCCTGTGTTCAGTGGTACATTGTCTTATCTAATGCAAGCTTAACACATTAAAGCCTAACTTATAACTCAAAACAGCTTTTTAAAGATTTTTGTACAAACTCAAACTATTGTGGTGATTAAAGAAAGAATAAATGTGTCTGGATCATCCCAGTGTTTGTTTTTAACCTCATGAAACCAAGTTTCCATTTTCCTCTAAAGGGGCTGCAACACCCAGCTGCACAAAACCTTCATTTTTTTTAAAAAGTTTCACTCTTTGAATATTTTTCATTTCTTACAATCAGAATTCTCCAATAGATTTTTAGAAGAAAATTATTTTCTTTCATGCATCACCAACTGAACCTTTTATGTTAACGTCTCAATCTCCAGCCTAACCTCATTGAAATTTGCTTAGCAAAGTACTTTTCAACTCTAATAATTAGTAAGATTATATTTCTTATCATCTGTTGGTCGTCTGACCTGATAAACTTCAATGAACATGATAACACAGGAATGATTGTCTCTAAAAATGGGCTCCTGCACGCTTGCAGACATTTTTCCATCACAACTTATGGATGTTGAATGATTTGATTAAAGCTGTGAAACATTACTGATAAACTTCATGTGATGTTACATTAAAGCCAATTTTCTATTAAAATCAGGGACTTTTCCTAACTGACCTCTGACCTTTGAGCAGTAGTGTGTACTGTATGCTTGTATGTAACTGTATCTGACCTGGATTTTATCACCAGTTTCAAATAAGAATCTTCTTTAAAGTCTGTCTTTCAATACAAATGAAGATAAACTTTATCAAGGCTGATGGTAAACTGTCCCTAACAAGTCCACTTTATTGCGTGCTCATTGACTTTCTCCTATCAGAGCTGTTTAACAAGCCCACTTTATACATGCTTATTAATCTATCACGCTTATCAGTGGCTCATGGTTGCTTAAAGCCTATGTCTGAACTTGAGCACAGAGGCAGAGCATCATTCATTCTTGGCAGCAGCTCCAGGATGACAAACTCCACTTTCTCTGCATCAAGACAGCTCATAACTTTTTAACAATCTCTCCTGATAGTCTCATATCATCTGCTCTAATCAATAACCATACACTATCATTACAATGTAGACTACAGCTCAAAAGTCTGAGGTGAATTAGAAATGTCTTGTTTTCTGAATAGACTCAAATTTGGTTTCAGATTGAATCACAGCAATTTATCAAAAGAATCATATAAATGCTTAATATTAACACTGATCACAAATCATGAATGATTTTTAATAGAATATCTACAGAGGTGTTCAGAGACCCATTTTCAGCAATAATCCCTCCTGTGTTCAGTGGTACATTGTCTTATCTAATGCAAGCTTAACACATTAAAGCCTAACTTATAACTCAAAACAGCTTTTTAAAGATTTTTGCACAAACTCAAACTATTGTGGTGATTAAAGAAAGAATAAATGTGTCTGAATCATCCCAGTGTTTGTTTTTAACCTCATGAAACCAAGTTTCCATTTTCCTCTAAAGGGGCTGCAACACCCAGCTGCACAAAACCTTCATTTTTTTTTAAAAAGTTTCACTCTTTGAATATTTTTCATTTCTTACAATCAGAATTCTCCAATAGATTTTTAGATGAAAATTATTTTCTTTCATGCATCACCAATTGAACCTTTTATGTTAACGTCTCAATCTCCAGCCTAACCTCATTGAATTTTGCTTAGCAAAGTACTTTTCAACTCTAATAATTAGTAAGATTATATTTCTTATCATCTGTTGGTCGTCTGACCTGATAAAGTTCAATGAACATGATAACACAGGAATGATTGTCTCTAAAAATGGGCTCCTGCACGCTTGCAGACATTTTTCCATCACAACTTATGGATGATGAATGATTTGATTAAAGCTGTGAAACATTACTGATAAACTTCATGTGATGTTACATTAAAGCCAATTTTCTATTAAAATCAGGGACTTTTCCTAACTGACCTCTGACCTTTGAGCAGTAGTGTGTACTGTATGCTTGTATGTAACTGTATCTGACCTGGATTTTATCACCAGTTTCAAATAAGAATCTTCTTTAAAGTCTGTCTTTCAATACAAATGAAGTTAAACTTTATCAAGGCTGATGGTAAACTGTCCCTAACAAGTCCACTTTATTGCGTGCTCATTGACTTTCTCCTATCAGAGCTGTTTAACAAGTCCACTTTATACATGCTTATTAATCTATCACGCTTATCAGTGGCTCATGGTTGCTTAAAGCCTATGTCTGAACTTGAGCACAGAGGCAGAGCATCATTCAATCTTGGCAACAGCTCCAGGATGACAAACTCCACTTTCTCTGCATCAAGACAGCTCATAACTTTTTAACAGTCTCTCCTGATAGTCTCATATCATCTGCTCTAATCAATAACCATACACTATCATTACAATGTAGACTACAGCTCAAAAGTCTGAGGTGAATTAGAAATGTCTTGTTTTCTGAATAGACTCAAATTTGGTTTCAGATTGAATCACAGCAATTTATCAAAAGAATCATATAAATGCTTAATATTAACACTGATCACAAATCATGAATGATTTTTAATAGAATATCTACAGAGGTGTTCAGAGACCCATTTTCAGCAATAATCCCTCCTGTGTTCAGTGGTACATTGTCTTATCTAATGCAAGCTTAACACATTAAAGCCTAACTTATAACTCAAAACAGCTTTTTAAAGATTTTTGCACAAACTCAAACTATTGTGGTGATTAAAGAAAGAATAAATGTGTCTGGATCATCCCAGTGTTTGTTTTTAACCTCATGAAACCAAGTTTCCATTTTCCTCTAAAGGGGCTGCAACACCCAGCTGCACAAAACCTTCATTTTTTTTAAAAAGTTTCACTCTTTGAATATTTTTCATTTCTTACAATCAGAATTCTCCAATAGATTTTTAGAAGAAAATTATTTTCTTTCATGCATCACCAACTGAACCTTTTATGTTAACGTCTCAATCTCCAGCCTAACCTCATTGAAATTTGCTTAGCAAAGTACTTTTCAACTCTAATAATTAGTAAGATTATATTTCTTATCATCTGTTGGTCGTCTGACCTGATAAAGTTCAATGAACATGATAACACAGGAATGATTGTCTCTAAAAATGGGCTCCTGCACGCTTGCAGACATTTTTCCATCACAACTTATGGATGTTGAATGATTTGATTAAAGCTGTGAAACATTACTGATAAACTTCATGTGATGTTACATTAAAGCCAATTTTCTATTAAAATCAGGGACTTTTCCTAACTGACCTCTGACCTTTGAGCAGTAGTGTGTACTGTATGCTTGTATGTAACTGTATCTGACCTGGATTTTATCACCAGTTTCAAATAAGAATCTTCTTTAAAGTCTGTCTTTCAATACAAATGAAGATAAACTTTATCAAGGCTGATGGTAAACTGTCCCTAACAAGTCCACTTTATTGCGTGCTCATTGACTTTCTCCTATCAGAGCTGTTTAACAAGCCCACTTTATACATGCTTATTAATCTATCACGCTTATCAGTGGCTCATGGTTGCTTAAAGCCTATGTCTGAACTTGAGCACAGAGGCAGAGCATCATTCAATCTTGGCAGCAGCTCCAGGATGACAAACTCCACTTTCTCTGCATCAAGACAGCTCATAACTTTTTAACAATCTCTCCTGATAGTCTCATATCATCTGCTCTAATCAATAACCATACACTATCATTACAATGTAGACTACAGCTCAAAAGTCTGAGGTGAATTAGAAATGTCTTGTTTTCTGAATAGACTCAAATTTGGTTTCAGATTGAATCACAGCAATTTATCAAAAGAATCATATAAATGCTTAATATTAACACTGATCACAAATCATGAATGATTTTTAATAGAATATCTACAGAGGTGTTCAGAGACCCATTTTCAGCAATAATCCCTCCTGTGTTCAGTGGTACATTGTCTTATCTAATGCAAGCTTAACACATTAAAGCCTAACTTATAACTCAAAACAGCTTTTTAAAGATTTTTGCACAAACTCAAACTATTGTGGTGATTAAAGAAAGAATAAATGTGTCTGAATCATCCCAGTGTTTGTTTTTAACCTCATGAAACCAAGTTTCCATTTTCCTCTAAAGGGGCTGCAACACCCAGCTGCACAAAACCTTCATTTTTTTTTAAAAAGTTTCACTCTTTGAATATTTTTCATTTCTTACAATCAGAATTCTCCAATAGATTTTTAGATGAAAATTATTTTCTTTCATGCATCACCAATTGAACCTTTTATGTTAACGTCTCAATCTCCAGCCTAACCTCATTGAATTTTGCTTAGCAAAGTACTTTTCAACTCTAATAATTAGTAAGATTATATTTCTTATCATCTGTTGGTCGTCTGACCTGATAAACTTCAATGAACATGATAACACAGGAATGATTGTCTCTAAAAATGGGCTCCTGCACGCTTGCAGACATTTTTCCATCACAACTTATGGATGATGAATGATTTGATTAAAGCTGTGAAACATTACTGATAAACTTCATGTGATGTTACATTAAAGCCAATTTTCTATTAAAATCAGGGACTTTTCCTAACTGACCTCTGACCTTTGAGCAGTAGTGTGTACTGTATGCTTGTATGTAACTGTATCTGACCTGGATTTTATCACCAGTTTCAAATAAGAATCTTCTTTAAAGTCTGTCTTTCAATACAAATGAAGATAAACTTTATCAAGGCTGATGGTAAACTGTCCCTAACAAGTCCACTTTATTGCGTGCTCATTGACTTTCTCCTATCAGAGCTGTTTAACAAGCCCACTTTATACATGCTTATTAATCTATCACGCTTATCAGTGGCTCATGGTTGCTTAAAGCCTATGTCTGAACTTGAGCACAGAGGCAGAGCATCATTCAATCTTGGCAACAGCTCCAGGATGACAAACTCCACTTTCTCTGCATCAAGACAGCTCATAACTTTTTAACAGTCTCTCCTGATAGTCTCATATCATCTGCTCTAATCAATAACCATACACTATCATTACAATGTAGACTACAGCTCAAAAGTCTGAGGTGAATTAGAAATGTCTTGTTTTCTGAATAGACTCAAATTTGGTTTCAGATTGAATCACAGCAATTTATCAAAAGAATCATATAAATGCTTAATATTAACACTGATCACAAATCATGAATGATTTTTAATAGAATATCTACAGAGGTGTTCAGAGACCCATTTTCAGCAATAATCCCTCCTGTGTTCAGTGGTACATTGTCTTATCTAATGCAAGCTTAACACATTAAAGCCTAACTTATAACTCAAAACAGCTTTTTAAAGATTTTTGCACAAACTCAAACTATTGTGGTGATTAAAGAAAGAATAAATGTGTCTGGATCATCCCAGTGTTTGTTTTTAACCTCATGAAACCAAGTTTCCATTTTCCTCTAAAGGGGCTGCAACACCCAGCTGCACAAAACCTTCATTTTTTTTTAAAAAGTTTCACTCTTTGAATATTTTTCATTTCTTACAATCAGAATTCTCCAATAGATTTTTAGATGAAAATTATTTTCTTTCATGCATCACCAATTGAACCTTTTATGTTAACGTCTCAATCTCCAGCCTAACCTCATTGAATTTTGCTTAGCAAAGTACTTTTCAACTCTAATAATTAGTAAGATTATATTTCTTATCATCTGTTGGTCGTCTGACCTGATAAACTTCAATGAACATGATAACACAGGAATGATTGTCTCTAAAAATGGGCTCCTGCACGCTTGCAGACATTTTTCCATCACAACTTATGGATGATGAATGATTTGATTAAAGCTGTGAAACATTACTGATAAACTTCATGTGATGTTACATTAAAGCCAATTTTCTATTAAAATCAGGGACTTTTCCTAACTGACCTCTGACCTTTGAGCAGTAGTGTGTACTGTATGCTTGTATGTAACTGTATCTGACCTGGATTTTATCACCAGTTTCAAATAAGAATCTTCTTTAAAGTCTGTCTTTCAATACAAATGAAGTTAAACTTTATCAAGGCTGATGGTAAACTGTCCCTAACAAGTCCACTTTATTGCGTGCTCAGTGACTTTCTCCTATCAGAGCTGTTTAACAAGTCCACTTTATACATGCTTATTAATCTATCACGCTTATCAGTGGCTCATGGTTGCTTAAAGCCTATGTCTGAACTTGAGCACAGAGGCAGAGCATCATTCAATCTTGGCAACAGCTCCAGGATGACAAACTCCACTTTCTCTGCATCAAGACAGCTCATAACTTTTTAACAGTCTCTCCTGATAGTCTCATATCATCTGCTCTAATCAATAACCATACACTATCATTACAATGTAGACTACAGCTCAAAAGTCTGAGGTGAATTAGAAATGTCTTGTTTTCTGAATAGACTCAAATTTGGTTTCAGATTGAATCACAGCAATTTATCAAAAGAATCATATAAATGCTTAATATTAACACTGATCACAAATCATGAATGATTTTTAATAGAATATCTACAGAGGTGTTCAGAGACCCATTTTCAGCAATAATCCCTCCTGTGTTCAGTGGTACATTGTCTTATCTAATGCAAGCTTAACACATTAAAGCCTAACTTATAACTCAAAACAGCTTTTTAAAGATTTTTGCACAAACTCAAACTATTGTGGTGATTAAAGAAAGAATAAATGTGTCTGGATCATCCCAGTGTTTGTTTTTAACCTCATGAAACCAAGTTTCCATTTTCCTCTAAAGGGGCTGCAACACCCAGCTGCACAAAACCTTCATTTTTTTTAAAAAGTTTCACTCTTTGAATATTTTTCATTTCTTACAATCAGAATTCTCCAATAGATTTTTAGAAGAAAATTATTTTCTTTCATGCATCACCAACTGAACCTTTTATGTTAACGTCTCAATCTCCAGCCTAACCTCATTGAAATTTGCTTAGCAAAGTACTTTTCAACTCCAATAATTAGTAAGATTATATTTCTTATCATCTGTTGGTCGTCTGACCTGATAAACTTCAATGAACATGATAACACAGGAATGATTGTCTCTAAAAATGGGCTCCTGCACGCTTGCAGACATTTTTCCATCACAACTTATGGATGATGAATGATTTGATTAAAGCTGTGAAACATTACTGATAAACTTCATGTGATGTTACATTAAAGCCAATTTTCTATTAAAATCAGGGACTTTTCCTAACTGACCTCTGACCTTTGAGCAGTAGTGTGTACTGTATGCTTGTATGTAACTGTATCTGACCTGGATTTTATCACCAGTTTCAAATAAGAATCTTCTTTAAAGTCTGTCTTTCAATACAAATGAAGTTAAACTTTATCAAGGCTGATGGTAAACTGTCCCTAACAAGTCCACTTTATTGCGTGCTCATTGACTTTCTCCTATCAGAACTGTTTAACAAGTCCACTTTATACATGCTTATTAATCTATCACGCTTATCAGTGGCTCATGGTTGCTTAAAGCCTATGTCTGAACTTGAGCACAGAGGCAGAGCATCATTCAATCTTGGCAACAGCTCCAGGATGACAAACTCCACTTTCTCTGCATCAAGACAGCTCATAACTTTTTAACAGTCTCTCCTGATAGTCTCATATCATCTGCTCTAATCAATAACCATACACTATCATTACAATGTAGACTACAGCTCAAAAGTCTGAGGTGAATTAGAAATGTCTTGTTTTCTGAATAGACTCAAATTTGGTTTCAGATTGAATCACAGCAATTTATCAAAAGAATCATATAAATGCTTAATATTAACACTGATCACAAATCATGAATGATTTTTAATAGAATATCTACAGAGGTGTTCAGAGACCCATTTTCAGCAATAATCCCTCCTGTGTTCAGTGGTACATTGTCTTATCTAATGCAAGCTTAACACATTAAAGCCTAACTTATAACTCAAAACAGCTTTTTAAAGATTTTTGCACAAACTCAAACTATTGTGGTGATTAAAGAAAGAATAAATGTGTCTGGATCATCCCAGTGTTTGTTTTTAACCTCATGAAACCAAGTTTCCATTTTCCTCTAAAGGGGCTGCAACACCCAGCTGCACAAAACCTTCATTTTTTTTAAAAAAGTTTCACTCTTTGAATATTTTTCATTTCTTACAATCAGAATTCTCCAATAGATTTTTAGATGAAAATTATTTTCTTTCATGCATCACCAATTGAACCTTTTATGTTAACGTCTCAATCTCCAGCCTAACCTCATTGAATTTTGCTTAGCAAAGTACTTTTCAACTCCAATAATTAGTAAGATTATATTTCTTATCATCTGTTGGTCGTCTGACCTGATAAACTTCAATGAACATGATAACACAGGAATGATTGTCTCTAAAAATGGGCTCCTGCACGCTTGCAGACATTTTTCCATCACAACTTATGGATGATGAATGATTTGATTAAAGCTGTGAAACATTACTGATAAACTTCATGTGATGTTACATTAAAGCCAATTTTCTATTAAAATCAGGGACTTTTCCTAACTGACCTCTGACCTTTGAGCAGTAGTGTGTACTGTATGCTTGTATGTAACTGTATCTGACCTGGATTTTATCACCAGTTTCAAATAAGAATCTTCTTTAAAGTCTGTCTTTCAATACAAATGAAGATAAACTTTATCAAGGCTGATGGTAAACTGTCCCTAACAAGTCCACTTTATTGCGTGCTCATTGACTTTCTCCTATCAGAGCTGTTTAACAAGCCCACTTTATACATGCTTATTAATCTATCACGCTTATCAGTGGCTCATGGTTGCTTAAAGCCTATGTCTGAACTTGAGCACAGAGGCAGAGCATCATTCAATCTTGGCAACAGCTCCAGGATGACAAACTCCACTTTCTCTGCATCAAGACAGCTCATAACTTTTTAACAGTCTCTCCTGATAGTCTCATATCATCTGCTCTAATCAATAACCATACACTATCATTACAATGTAGACTACAGCTCAAAAGTCTGAGGTGAATTAGAAATGTCTTGTTTTCTGAATAGACTCAAATTTGGTTTCAGATTGAATCACAGCAATTTATCAAAAGAATCATATAAATGCTTAATATTAACACTGATCACAAATCATGAATGATTTTTAATAGAATATCTACAGAGGTGTTCAGAGACCCATTTTCAGCAATAATCCCTCCTGTGTTCAGTGGTACATTGTCTTATCTAATGCAAGCTTAACACATTAAAGCCTAACTTATAACTCAAAACAGCTTTTTAAAGATTTTTGCACAAACTCAAACTATTGTGGTGATTAAAGAAAGAATAAATGTGTCTGGATCATCCCAGTGTTTGTTTTTAACCTCATGAAACCAAGTTTCCATTTTCCTCTAAAGGGGCTGCAACACCCAGCTGCACAAAACCTTCATTTTTTTTAAAAAGTTTCACTCTTTGAATATTTTTCATTTCTTACAATCAGAATTCTCCAATAGATTTTTAGAAGAAAATTATTTTCTTTCATGCATCACCAACTGAACCTTTTATGTTAACGTCTCAATCTCCAGCCTAACCTCATTGAAATTTGCTTAGCAAAGTACTTTTCAACTCCAATAATTAGTAAGATTATATTTCTTATCATCTGTTGGTCGTCTGACCTGATAAACTTCAATGAACATGATAACACAGGAATGATTGTCTCTAAAAATGGGCTCCTGCACGCTTGCAGACATTTTTCCATCACAACTTATGGATGATGAATGATTTGATTAAAGCTGTGAAACATTACTGATAAACTTCATGTGATGTTACATTAAAGCCAATTTTCTATTAAAATCAGGGACTTTTCCTAACTGACCTCTGACCTTTGAGCAGTAGTGTGTACTGTATGCTTGTATGTAACTGTATCTGACCTGGATTTTATCACCAGTTTCAAATAAGAATCTTCTTTAAAGTCTGTCTTTCAATACAAATGAAGTTAAACTTTATCAAGGCTGATGGTAAACTGTCCCTAACAAGTCCACTTTATTGCGTGCTCATTGACTTTCTCCTATCAGAACTGTTTAACAAGTCCACTTTATACATGCTTATTAATCTATCACGCTTATCAGTGGCTCATGGTTGCTTAAAGCCTATGTCTGAACTTGAGCACAGAGGCAGAGCATCATTCAATCTTGGCAACAGCTCCAGGATGACAAACTCCACTTTCTCTGCATCAAGACAGCTCATAACTTTTTAACAGTCTCTCCTGATAGTCTCATATCATCTGCTCTAATCAATAACCATACACTATCATTACAATGTAGACTACAGCTCAAAAGTCTGAGGTGAATTAGAAATGTCTTGTTTTCTGAATAGACTCAAATTTGGTTTCAGATTGAATCACAGCAATTTATCAAAAGAATCATGTAAATGCTTAATATTAACACTGATCACAAATCATGAATGATTTTTAATAAAATATCTACAGAGGTGTTCAGAGACCCATTTTCAGCAATAATCCCTCCTGTGTTCAGTGGTACATTGTCTTATCTAATGCAAGCTTAACACATTAAAGCCTAACTTATAACTCAAAACAGCTTTTTAAAGATTTTTGCACAAACTCAAACTATTGTGGTGATTAAAGAAAGAATAAATGTGTCTGGATCATCCCAGTGTTTGTTTTTAACCTCATGAAACCAAGTTTCCATTTTCCTCTAAAGGGGCTGCAACACCCAGCTGCACAAAACCTTCATTTTTTTTAAAAAAGTTTCACTCTTTGAATATTTTTCATTTCTTACAATCAGAATTCTCCAATAGATTTTTAGAAGAAAATTATTTTCTTTCATGCATCACCAACTGAACCTTTTATGTTAACGTCTCAATCTCCAGCCTAACCTCATTGAATTTTGCTTAGCAAAGTACTTTTCAACTCCAATAATTAGTAAGATTATATTTCTTATCATCTGTTGGTCGTCTGACCTGATAAAGTTCAATGAACATGATAACACAGGAATGATTGTCTCTAAAAATGGGCTCCTGCACGCTTGCAGACATTTTTCCATCACAACTTATGGATGATGAATGATTTGATTAAAGCTGTGAAACATTACTGATAAACTTCATGTGATGTTACATTAAAGCCAATTTTCTATTAAAATCAGGGACTTTTCCTAACTGACCTCTGACCTTTGAGCAGTAGTGTGTACTGTATGCTTGTATGTAACTGTATCTGACCTGGATTTTATCACCAGTTTCAAATAAGAATCTTCTTTAAAGTCTGTCTTTCAATACAAATGAAGTTAAACTTTATCAAGGCTGATGGTAAACTGTCCCTAACAAGTCCACTTTATTGCGTGCTCATTGACTTTCTCCCATCAGAACTGTTTAACAAGTCCACTTTATACATGCTTATTAATCTATCACGCTTATCAGTGGCTCATGGTTGCTTAAAGCCTATGTCTGAACTTGAGCACAGAGGCAGAGCATCATTCAATCTTGGCAACAGCTCCAGGATGACAAACTCCACTTTCTCTGCATCAAGACAGCTCATAACTTTTTAACAGTCTCTCCTGATAGTCTCGTATCATCTGCTCTAATCAATAACCATACACTATCATTACAATGTAGACTACAGCTCAAAAGTCTGAGGTGAATTAGAAATGTCTTGTTTTCTGAATAGACTCAAATTTGGTTTCAGATTGAATCACAGCAATTTATCAAAAGAATCATATAAATGCTTAATATTAACACTGATCACAAATCATGAATGATTTTTAATAGAATATCTACAGAGGTGTTCAGAGACCCATTTTCAGCAATAATCCCTCCTGTGTTCAGTGGTACATTGTCTTATCTAATGCAAGCTTAACACATTAAAGCCTAACTTATAACTCAAAACAGCTTTTTAAAGATTTTTGCACAAACTCAAACTATTGTGGTGATTAAAGAAAGAATAAATGTGTCTGAATCATCCCAGTGTTTGTTTTTAACCTCATGAAACCAAGTTTCCATTTTCCTCTAAAGGGGCTGCAACACCCAGCTGCACAAAACCTTCATTTTTTTTTAAAAAGTTTCACTCTTTGAATATTTTTCATTTCTTACAATCAGAATTCTCCAATAGATTTTTAGATGAAAATTATTTTCTTTCATGCATCACCAATTGAACCTTTTATGTTAACGTCTCAATCTCCAGCCTAACCTCACTGAATTTTGCTTAGCAAAGTACTTTTCAACTCCAATAATTAGTAAGATTATATTTCTTATCATCTGTTGGTCGTCTGACCTGATAAACTTCAATGAACATGATAACACAGGAATGATTGTCTCTAAAAATGGGCTCCTGCACGCTTGCAGACATTTTTCCATCACAACTTATGGATGATGAATGATTTGATTAAAGCTGTGAAACATTACTGATAAACTTCATGTGATGTTACATTAAAGCCAATTTTCTATTAAAATCAGGGACTTTTCCTAACTGACCTCTGACCTTTGAGCAGTAGTGTGTACTGTATGCTTGTATGTAACTGTATCTGACCTGGATTTTATCACCAGTTTCAAATAAGAATCTTCTTTAAAGTCTGTCTTTCAATACAAATGAAGATAAACTTTATCAAGGCTGATGGTAAACTGTCCCTAACAAGTCCACTTTATTGCGTGCTCATTGACTTTCTCCTATCAGAGCTGTTTAAAAAGGCCAACTTTATACATGCTTATTAATCTATCACGCTTATCAGTGGCTCATGGTTGCTTAAAGCCTATGTCTGAACTTGAGCACAGAGGCAGAGCATCATTCAATCTTGGCAACAGCTCCAGGATGACAAACTCCACTTTCTCTGCATCAAGACAGCTCATAACTTTTTAACAGTCTCTCCTGATAGTCTCATATCATCTGCTCTAATCAATAACCATACACTATCATTACAATGTAGACTACAGCTCAAAAGTCTGAGGTGAATTAGAAATGTCTTGTTTTCTGAATAGACTCAAATTTGGTTTCAGATTGAATCACAGCAATTTATCAAAAGAATCATATAAATGCTTAATATTAACACCGATCACAAATCATGAATGATTTTTAATAGAATATCTACAGAGGTGTTCAGAGACCCATTTTCAGCAATAATCCCTCCTGTGTTCAGTGGTACATTGTCTTATCTAATGCAAGCTTAACACATTAAAGCCTAACTTATAACTCAAAACAGCTTTTTAAAGATTTTTGCACAAACTCAAACTATTGTGGTGATTAAAGAAAGAATAAATGTGTCTGAATCATCCCAGTGTTTGTTTTTAACCTCATGAAACCAAGTTTCCATTTTCCTCTAAAGGGGCTGCAACACCCAGCTGCACAAAACCTTCACTTTTTTTTTAAAAATTTTCACACTTTGAATATTTTTCATTTCTTACAATCAGAATTCTCCAATAGATTTTTAGAAGAAAATTATTTTCTTTCATGCATCACCAACTGAACCTTTTATGTTAACGTCTCAATCTCCAGCCTAACCTCATTGAATTTTGCTTAGCAAAGTACTTTTCAACTCTAATAATTAGTAAGATTATATTTCTTATCATCTGTTGGTCGTCTGACCTGATAAACTTCAATGAACATGATAACACAGGAATGATTGTCTCTAAAAATGGGCTCCTGCACGCTTGCAGACATTTTTCCATCACAACTTATGGATGATGAATGATTTGATTAAAGCTGTGAAACATTACTGATAAACTTCATGTGATGTTACATTAAAGCCAATTTTCTATTAAAATCAGGGACTTTTCCTAACTGACCTCTGACCTTTGAGCAGTAGTGTGTACTGTATGCTTGTATGTAACTGTATCTGACCTGGATTTTATCACCAGTTTCAAATAAGAATCTTCTTTAAAGTCTGTCTTTCAATACAAATGAAGATAAACTTTATCAAGGCTGATGGTAAACTGTCCCTAACAAGTCCACTTTATTGCGTGCTCATTGACTTTCTCCTATCAGAGCTGTTTAAAAAGGCCAACTTTATACATGCTTATTAATCTATCACGCTTATCAGTGGCTCATGGTTGCTTAAAGCCTATGTCTGAACTTGAGCACAGAGGCAGAGCATCATTCAATCTTGGCAACAGCTCCAGGATGACAAACTCCACTTTCTCTGCATCAAGACAGCTCATAACTTTTTAACAGTCTCTCCTGATAGTCTCATATCATCTGCTCTAATCAATAACCATACACTATCATTACAATGTAGACTACAGCTCAAAAGTCTGAGGTGAATTAGAAATGTCTTGTTTTCTGAATAGACTCAAATTTGGTTTCAGATTGAATCACAGCAATTTATCAAAAGAATCATATAAATTCTTAATATTAACACTGATCACAAATCATGAATGATTTTTAATAGAATATCTACAGAGGTGTTCAGAGACCCATTTTCAGCAATAATCCCTCCTGTGTTCAGTGGTACATTGTCTTATCTAATGCAAGCTTAACACATTAAAGCCTAACTTATAACTCAAAACAGCTTTTTAAAGATTTTTGCACAAACTCAAACTATTGTGGTGATTAAAGAAAGAATAAATGTGTCTGAATCATCCCAGTGTTTGTTTTTAACCTCATGAAACCAAGTTTCCATTTTCCTCTAAAGGGGCTGCAACACCCAGCTGCACAAAACCTTCATTTTTTTTAAAAAAGTTTCACTCTTTGAATATTTTTCATTTCTTACAATCAGAATTCTCCAATAGATTTTTAGATGAAAATTATTTTCTTTCATGCATCACCAATTGAACCTTTTATGTTAACGTCTCAATCTCCAGCCTAACCTCACTGAATTTTGCTTAGCAAAGTACTTTTCAACTCCAATAATTAGTAAGATTATATTTCTTATCATCTGTTGGTCGTCTGACCTGATAAACTTCAATGAACATGATAACACAGGAATGATTGTCTCTAAAAATGGGCTCCTGCACGCTTGCAGACATTTTTCCATCACAACTTATGGATGATGAATGATTTGATTAAAGCTGTGAAACATTACTGATAAACTTCATGTGATGTTACATTAAAGCCAATTTTCTATTAAAATCAGGGACTTTTCCTAACTGACCTCTGACCTTTGAGCAGTAGTGTGTACTGTATGCTTGTATGTAACTGTATCTGACCTGGATTTTATCACCAGTTTCAAATAAGAATCTTCTTTAAAGTCTGTCTTTCAATACAAATGAAGATAAACTTTATCAAGGCTGATGGTAAACTGTCCCTAACAAGTCCACTTTATTGCGTGCTCATTGACTTTCTCCTATCAGAGCTGTTTAAAAAGGCCAACTTTATACATGCTTATTAATCTATCACGCTTATCAGTGGCTCATGGTTGCTTAAAGCCTATGTCTGAACTTGAGCACAGAGGCAGAGCATCATTCAATCTTGGCAACAGCTCCAGGATGACAAACTCCACTTTCTCTGCATCAAGACAGCTCATAACTTTTTAACAGTCTCTCCTGATAGTCTCATATCATCTGCTCTAATCAATAACCATACACTATCATTACAATGTAGACTACAGCTCAAAAGTCTGAGGTGAATTAGAAATGTCTTGTTTTCTGAATAGACTCAAATTTGGTTTCAGATTGAATCACAGCAATTTATCAAAAGAATCATATAAATTCTTAATATTAACACCGATCACAAATCATGAATGATTTTTAATAGAATATCTACAGAGGTGTTCAGAGACCCATTTTCAGCAATAATCCCTCCTGTGTTCAGTGGTACATTGTCTTATCTAATGCAAGCTTAACACATTAAAGCCTAACTTATAACTCAAAACAGCTTTTTAAAGATTTTTGCACAAACTCAAACTATTGTGGTGATTAAAGAAAGAATAAATGTGTCTGAATCATCCCAGTGTTTGTTTTTAACCTCATGAAACCAAGTTTCCATTTTCCTCTAAAGGGGCTGCAACACCCAGCTGCACAAAACCTTCATTTTTTTTTAAAAAGTTTCACTCTTTGAATATTTTTCATTTCTTACAATCAGAATTCTCCAATAGATTTTTAGATGAAAATTATTTTCTTTCATGCATCACCAATTGAACCTTTTATGTTAACGTCTCAATCTCCAGCCTAACCTCATTGAATTTTGCTTAGCAAAGTACTTTTCAACTCTAATAATTAGTAAGATTATATTTCTTATCATCTGTTGGTCGTCTGACCTGATAAACTTCAATGAACATGATAACACAGGAATGATTGTCTCTAAAAATGGGCTCCTGCACGCTTGCAGACATTTTTCCATCACAACTTATGGATGATGAATGATTTGATTAAAGCTGTGAAACATTACTGATAAACTTCATGTGATGTTACATTAAAGCCAATTTTCTATTAAAATCAGGGACTTTTCCTAACTGACCTCTGACCTTTGAGCAGTAGTGTGTACTGTATGCTTGTATGTAACTGTATCTGACCTGGATTTTATCACCAGTTTCAAATAAGAATCTTCTTTAAAGTCTGTCTTTCAATACAAATGAAGATAAACTTTATCAAGGCTGATGGTAAACTGTCCCTAACAAGTCCACTTTATTGCGTGCTCATTGACTTTCTCCTATCAGAACTGTTTAACAAGTCCACTTTATACATGCTTATTAATCTATCACGCTTATCAGTGGCTCATGGTTGCTTAAAGCCTATGTCTGAACTTGAGCACAGAGGCAGAGCATCATTCAATCTTGGCAACACCTCCAGGATGACAAACTCCACTTTCTCTGCATCAAGACAGCTCATAACTTTTTAACAGTCTCTCCTGATAGTCTCATATCATCTGCTCTAATCAATAACCATACACTATCATTACAATGTAGACTACAGCTCAAAAGTCTGAGGTGAATTAGAAATGTCTTGTTTTCTGAATAGACTCAAATTTGGTTTCAGATTGAATCACAGCAATTTATCAAAAGAATCATATAAATGCTTAATATTAACACTGATCACAAATCATGAATGATTTTTAATAGAATATCTACAGAGGTGTTCAGAGACCCATTTTCAGCAATAATCCCTCCTGTGTTCAGTGGTACATTGTCTTATCTAATGCAAGCTTAACACATTAAAGCCTAACTTATAACTCAAAACAGCTTTTTAAAGATTTTTGCACAAACTCAAACTATTGTGGTGATTAAAGAAAGAATAAATGTGTCTGGATCATCCCAGTGTTTGTTTTTAACCTCATGAAACCAAGTTTCCATTTTCCTCTAAAGGGGCTGCAACACCCAGCTGCACAAAACCTTCATTTTTTTTTAAAAAAGTTTCACACTTTGAATATTTTTCATTTCTTACAATCAGAATTCTCCAATAGATTTTTAGAAGAAAATTATTTTCTTTCATGCATCACCAACTGAACCTTTTATGTTAACGTCTCAATCTCCAGCCTAACCTCATTGAATTTTGCTTAGCAAAGTACTTTTCAACTCTAATAATTAGTAAGATTATATTTCTTATCATCTGTTGGTCGTCTGACCTGATAAACTTCAATGAACATGATAACACAGGAATGATTGTCTCTAAAAATGGGCTCCTGCACGCTTGCAGACATTTTTCCATCACAACTTATGGATGATGAATGATTTGATTAAAGCTGTGAAACATTACTGATAAACTTCATGTGATGTTACATTAAAGCCAATTTTCTATTAAAATCAGGGACTTTTCCTAACTGACCTCTGACCTTTGAGCAGTAGTGTGTACTGTATGCTTGTATGTAACTGTATCTGACCTGGATTTTATCACCAGTTTCAAATAAGAATCTTCTTTAAAGTCTGTCTTTCAATACAAATGAAGTTAAACTTTATCAAGGCTGATGGTAAACTGTCCCTAACAAGTCCACTTTATTGCGTGCTCATTGACTTTCTCCTATCAGAGCTGTTTAACAAGTCCACTTTATACATGCTTATTAATCTATCACGCTTATCAGTGGCTCATGGTTGCTTAAAGCCTATGTCTGAACTTGAGCACAGAGGCAGAGCATCATTCAATCTTGGCAACAGCTCCAGGATGACAAACTCCACTTTCTCTGCATCAAGACAGCTCATAACTTTTTAACAGTCTCTCCTGATAGTCTCATATCATCTGCTCTAATCAATAACCATACACTATCATTACAATGCAGACTACAGCTCAAAAGTCTGAGGTGAATTAGAAATGTCTTGTTTTCTGAATAGACTCAAATTTGGTTTCAGATTGAATCACAGCAATTTATCAAAAGAATCATATAAATGCTTAATATTAACACTGATCACAAATCATGAATGATTTTTAATAGAATATCTACAGAGGTGTTCAGAGACCCATTTTCAGCAATAATCCCTCCTGTGTTCAGTGGTACATTGTCTTATCTAATGCAAGCTTAACACATTAAAGCCTAACTTATAACTCAAAACAGCTTTTTAAAGATTTTTGCACAAACTCAAACTATTGTGGTGATTAAAGAAAGAATAAATGTGTCTGAATCATCCCAGTGTTTGTTTTTAACCTCATGAAACCAAGTTTCCATTTTCCTCTAAAGGGGCTGCAACACCCAGCTGCACAAAACCTTCACTTTTTTTTTAAAAAGTTTCACTCTTTGAATATTTTTCATTTCTTACAATCAGAATTCTCCAATAGATTTTTAGAAGAAAATTATTTTCTTTCATGCATCACCAACTGAACCTTTTATGTTAACGTCTCAATCTCCAGCCTAACCTCATTGAATTTTGCTTAGCAAAGTACTTTTCAACTCCAATAATTAGTAAGATTATATTTCTTATCATCTGTTGGTCGTCTGACCTGATAAACTTCAATGAACATGATAACACAGGAATGATTGTCTCTAAAAATGGGCTCCTGCACGCTTGCAGACATTTTTCCATCACAACTTATGGATGATGAATGATTTGATTAAAGCTGTGAAACATTACTGATAAACTTCATGTGATGTTACATTAAAGCCAATTTTCTATTAAAATCAGGGACTTTTCCTAACTGACCTCTGACCTTTGAGCAGTAGTGTGTACTGTATGCTTGTATGTAACTGTATCTGACCTGGATTTTATCACCAGTTTCAAATAAGAATCTTCTTTAAAGTCTGTCTTTCAATACAAATGAAGTTAAACTTTATCAAGGCTGATGGTAAACTGTCCCTAACAAGTCCACTTTATTGCGTGCTCAGTGACTTTCTCCTATTAGAGCTGTTTAACAAGTCCACTTTATACATGCTTATTAATCTATCACGCTTATCAGTGGCTCATGGTTGCTTAAAGCCTATGTCTGAACTTGAGCACAGAGGCAGAGCATCATTCAATCTTGGCAACAGCTCCAGGATGACAAACTCCACTTTCTCTGCATCAAGACAGCTCATAACTTTTTAACAGTCTCTCCTGATAGTCTCATATCATCTGCTCTAATCAATAACCATACACTATCATTACAATGTAGACTACAGCTCAAAAGTCTGAGGTGAATTAGAAATGTCTTGTTTTCTGAATAGACTCAAATTTGGTTTCAGATTGAATCACAGCAATTTATCAAAAGAATCATATAAATGCTTAATATTAACACTGATCACAAATCATGAATGATTTTTAATAGAATATCTACAGAGGTGTTCAGAGACCCATTTTCAGCAATAATCCCTCCTGTGTTCAGTGGTACATTGTCTTATCTAATGCAAGCTTAACACATTAAAGCCTAACTTATAACTCAAAACAGCTTTTTAAAGATTTTTGCACAAACTCAAACTATTGTGGTGATTAAAGAAAGAATAAATGTGTCTGAATCATCCCAGTGTTTGTTTTTAACCTCATGAAACCAAGTTTCCATTTTCCTCTAAAGGGGCTGCAACACCCAGCTGCACAAAACCTTCATTTTTTTTAAAAAAGTTTCACACTTTGAATATTTTTCATTTCTTACAATCAGAATTCTCCAATAGATTTTTAGAAGAAAATTATTTTCTTTCATGCATCACCAACTGAACCTTTTATGTTAACGTCTCAATCTCCAGCCTAACCTCATTGAATTTTGCTTAGCAAAGTACTTTTCAAATCCAATAATTAGTAAGATTATATTTCTTATCATCTGTTGGTCGTCTGACCTGATAAACTTCAATGAACATGATAACACAGGAATGATTGTCTCTAAAAATGGGCTCCTGCACGCTTGCAGACATTTTTCCATCACAACTTATGGATGATGAAGGATTTGATTAAAGCTGTGAAACATTACTGATAAACTTCATGTGATGTTACATTAAAGCCAATTTTCTATTAAAATCAGGGACTTTTCCTAACTGACCTCTGACCTTTGAGCAGTAGTGTGTACTGTATGCTTGTATGTAACTGTATCTGACCTGGATTTTATCACCAGTTTCAAATAAGAATCTTCTTTAAAGTCTGTCTTTCAATACAAATGAAGTTAAACTTTATCAAGGCTGATGGTAAACTGTCCCTAACAAGTCCACTTTATTGCGTGCTCATTGACTTTCTCCTATCAGAGCTGTTTAACAAGTCCACTTTATACATGCTTATTAATCTATCACGCTTATCAGTGGCTCATGGTTGCTTAAAGCCTATGTCTGAACTTGAGCACAGAGGCAGAGCATCATTCAATCTTGGCAACAGCTCCAGGATGACAAACTCCACTTTCTCTGCATCAAGACAGCTCATAACTTTTTAACAGTCTCTCCTGATAGTCTCATATCATCTGCTCTAATCAATAACCATACACTATCATTACAATAGAGACTACAGCTCAAAAGTCTGAGGTGAATTAGAAATGTCTTGTTTTCTGAATAGACTCAAATTTGGTTTCAGATTGAATCACAGCAATTTATCAAAAGAATCATATAAATGCTTAATATTAACACTGATCACAAATCATGAATGATTTTTAATAGAATATCTACAGAGGTGTTCAGAGACCCATTTTCAGCAATAATCCCTCCTGTGTTCAGTGGTACATTGTCTTATCTAATGCAAGCTTAACACATTAAAGCCTAACTTATAACTCAAAACAGCTTTTTAAAGATTTTTGCACAAACTCAAACTATTGTGGTGATTAAAGAAAGAATAAATGTGTCTGAATCATCCCAGTGTTTGTTTTTAACCTCATGAAACCAAGTTTCCATTTTCCTCTAAAGGGGCTGCAACACCCAGCTGCACAAAACCTTCATTTTTTTTTTTAAAGTTTCACTCTTTGAATATTTTTCATTTCTTACAATCAGAATTCTCCAATAGATTTTTAGAAGAAAATTATTTTCTTTCATGCATCACCAACTGAACCTTTTATGTTAACGTCTCAATCTCCAGCCTAACCTCATTGAATTTTGCTTAGCAAAGTACTTTTCAACTCTAATAATTAGTAAGATTATATTTCTTATCATCTGTTGGTCGTCTGACCTGATAAAGTTCAATGAACATGATAACACAGGAATGATTGTCTCTAAAAATGGGCTCCTGCACGCTTGCAGACATTTTTCCATCACAACTTATGGATGATGAATGATTTGATTAAAGCTGTGAAACATTACTGATAAACTTCATGTGATGTTACATTAAAGCCAATTTTCTATTAAAATCAGGGACTTTTCCTAACTGACCTCTGACCTTTGAGCAGTAGTGTGTACTGTATGCTTGTATGTAACTGTATCTGACCTGGATTTTATCACCAGTTTCAAATAAGAATCTTCTTTAAAGTCTGTCTTTCAATACAAATGAAGTTAAACTTTATCAAGGCTGATGGTAAACTGTCCCTAACAAGTCCACTTTATTGCGTGCTCAGTGACTTTCTCCTATCAGAGCTGTTTAACAAGTCCACTTTATACATGCTTATTAATCTATCACGCTTATCAGTGGCTCATGGTTGCTTAAAGCCTATGTCTGAACTTGAGCACAGAGGCAGAGCATCATTCAATCTTGGCAACAGCTCCAGGATGACAAACTCCACTTTCTCTGCATCAAGACAGCTCATAACTTTTTAACAGTCTCTCCTGATAGTCTCATATCATCTGCTCTAATCAATAACCATACACTATCATTACAATGTAGACTACAGCTCAAAAGTCTGAGGTGAATTAGAAATGTCTTGTTTTCTGAATAGACTCAAATTTGGTTTCAGATTGAATCACAGCAATTTATCAAAAGAATCATATAAATGCTTAATATTAACACTGATCACAAATCATGAATGATTTTTAATAGAATATCTACAGAGGTGTTCAGAGACCCATTTTCAGCAATAATCCCTCCTGTGTGCAGTGGTACATTGTCTTATCTAATGCAAGCTTAACACATTAAAGCCTAACTTATAACTCAAAACAGCTTTTTAAAGATTTTTGCACAAACTCAAACTATTGTGGTGATTAAAGAAAGAATAAATGTGTCTGAATCATCCCAGTGTTTGTTTTTAACCTCATGAAACCAAGTTTCCATTTTCCTCTAAAGGGGCTGCAACACCCAGCTGCACAAAACCTTCATTTTTTTTTAAAAAGTTTCACTCTTTGAATATTTTTCATTTCTTACAATCAGAATTCTCCAATAGATTTTTAGAAGAAAATTATTTTCTTTCATGCATCACCAACTGAACCTTTTATGTTAACGTCTCAATCTCCAGCCTAACCTCATTGAATTTTGCTTAGCAAAGTACTTTTCAACTCCAATAATTAGTAAGATTATATTTCTTATCATCTGTTGGTCGTCTGACCTGATAAAGTTCAATGAACATGATAACACAGGAATGATTGTCTCTAAAAATGGGCTCCTGCACGCTTGCAGACATTTTTCCATCACAACTTATGGATGATGAATGATTTGATTAAAGCTGTGAAACATTACTGATAAACTTCATGTGATGTTACATTAAAGCCAATTTTCTATTAAAATCAGGGACTTTTCCTAACTGACCTCTGACCTTTGAGCAGTAGTGTGTACTGTATGCTTGTATGTAACTGTATCTGACCTGGATTTTATCACCAGTTTCAAATAAGAATCTTCTTTAAAGTCTGTCTTTCAATACAAATGAAGTTAAACTTTATCAAGGCTGATGGTAAACTGTCCCTAACAAGTCCACTTTATTGCGTGCTCAGTGACTTTCTCCTATCAGAGCTGTTTAACAAGTCCACTTTATACATGCTTATTAATCTATCACGCTTATCAGTGGCTCATGGTTGCTTAAAGCCTATGTCTGAACTTGAGCACAGAGGCAGAGCATCATTCAATCTTGGCAACAGCTCCAGGATGACAAACTCCACTTTCTCTGCATCAAGACAGCTCATAACTTTTTAACAGTCTCTCCTGATAGTCTCATATCATCTGCTCTAATCAATAACCATACACTATCATTACAATGTAGACTACAGCTCAAAAGTCTGAGGTGAATTAGAAATGTCTTGTTTTCTGAATAGACTCAAATTTGGTTTCAGATTGAATCACAGCAATTTATCAAAAGAATCATATAAATGCTTAATATTAACACTGATCACAAATCATGAATGATTTTTAATAGAATATCTACAGAGGTGTTCAGAGACCCATTTTCAGCAATAATCCCTCCTGTGTGCAGTGGTACATTGTCTTATCTAATGCAAGCTTAACACATTAAAGCCTAACTTATAACTCAAAACAGCTTTTTAAAGATTTTTGCACAAACTCAAACTATTGTGGTGATTAAAGAAAGAATAAATGTGTCTGAATCATCCCAGTGTTTGTTTTTAACCTCATGAAACCAAGTTTCCATTTTCCTCTAAAGGGGCTGCAACACCCAGCTGCACAAAACCTTCATTTTTTTTTAAAAAGTTTCACTCTTTGAATATTTTTCATTTCTTACAATCAGAATTCTCCAATAGATTTTTAGAAGAAAATTATTTTCTTTCATGCATCACCAACTGAACCTTTTATGTTAACGTCTCAATCTCCAGCCTAACCTCATTGAATTTTGCTTAGCAAAGTACTTTTCAACTCTAATAATTAGTAAGATTATATTTCTTATCATCTGTTGGTCGTCTGACCTGATAAACTTCAATGAACATGATAACACAGGAATGATTGTCTCTAAAAATGGGCTCCTGCACGCTTGCAGACATTTTTCCATCACAACTTATGGATGATGAATGATTTGATTAAAGCTGTGAAACATTACTGATAAACTTCATGTGATGTTACATTAAAGCCAATTTTCTATTAAAATCAGGGACTTTTCCTAACTGACCTCTGACCTTTGAGCAGTAGTGTGTACTGTATGCTTGTATGTAACTGTATCTGACCTGGATTTTATCACCAGTTTCAAATAAGAATCTTCTTTAAAGTCTGTCTTTCAATACAAATGAAGTTAAACTTTATCAAGGCTGATGGTAAACTGTCCCTAACAAGTCCACTTTATTGCGTGCTCATTGACTTTCTCCTATCAGAGCTGTTTAACAAGTCCACTTTATACATGCTTATTAATCTATCACGCTTATCAGTGGCTCATGGTTGCTTAAAGCCTATGTCTGAACTTGAGCACAGAGGCAGAGCATCATTCAATCTTGGCAACAGCTCCAGGATGACAAACTCCACTTTCTCTGCATCAAGACAGCTCATAACTTTTTAACAGTCTCTCCTGATAGTCTCATATCATCTGCTCTAATCAATAACCATACACTATCATTACAATGTAGACTACAGCTCAAAAGTCTGAGGTGAATTAGAAATGTCTTGTTTTCTGAATAGACTCAAATTTGGTTTCAGATTGAATCACAGCAATTTATCAAAAGAATCATATAAATGCTTAATATTAACACTGATCACAAATCATGAATGATTTTTAATAGAATATCTACAGAGGTGTTCAGAGACCCATTTTCAGCAATAATCCCTCCTGTGTTCAGTGGTACATTGTCTTATCTAATGCAAGCTTAACACATTAAAGCCTAACTTATAACTCAAAACAGCTTTTTAAAGATTTTTGCACAAACTCAAACTATTGTGGTGATTAAAGAAAGAATAAATGTGTCTGGATCATCCCAGTGTTTGTTTTTAACCTCATGAAACCAAGTTTCCATTTTCCTCTAAAGGGGCTGCAACACCCAGCTGCACAAAACCTTCATTTTTTTTTAAAAAGTTTCACTCTTTGAATATTTTTCATTTCTTACAATCAGAATTCTCCAATAGATTTTTAGAAGAAAATTATTTTCTTTCATGCATCACCAATTGAACCTTTTATGTTAATGTCTCAATCTCCAGCCTAACCTCATTGAATTTTGCTTAGCAAAGTACTTTTCAACTCTAATAATTAGTAAGATTATATTTCTTATCATCTGTTGGTCGTCTGACCTGATAAAGTTCAATGAACATGATAACACAGGAATGATTGTCTCTAAAAATGGGCTCCTGCACGCTTGCAGACATTTTTCCATCACAACTTATGGATGATGAATGATTTGATTAAAGCTGTGAAACATTACTGATAAACTTCATGTGATGTTACATTAAAGCCAATTTTCTATTAAAATCAGGGACTTTTCCTAACTGACCTCTGACCTTTGAGCAGTAGTGTGTACTGTATGCTTGTATGTAACTGTATCTGACCTGGATTTTATCACCAGTTTCAAATAAGAATCTTCTTTAAAGTCTGTCTTTCAATACAAATGAAGTTAAACTTTATCAAGGCTGATGGTAAACTGTCCCTAACAAGTCCACTTTATTGCGTGCTCAGTGACTTTCTCCTATCAGAGCTGTTTAACAAGTCCACTTTATACATGCTTATTAATCTATCACGCTTATCAGTGGCTCATGGTTGCTTAAAGCCTATGTCTGAACTTGAGCACAGAGGCAGAGCATCATTCAATCTTGGCAACAGCTCCAGGATGACAAACTCCACTTTCTCTGCATCAAGACAGCTCATAACTTTTTAACAGTCTCTCCTGATAGTCTCATATCATCTGCTCTAATCAATAACCATACACTATCATTACAATGTAGACTACAGCTCAAAAGTCTGAGGTGAATTAGAAATGTCTTGTTTTCTGAATAGACTCAAATTTGGTTTCAGATTGAATCACAGCAATTTATCAAAAGAATCATATAAATGCTTAATATTAACACTGATCACAAATCATGAATGATTTTTAATAGAATATCTACAGAGGTGTTCAGAGACCCATTTTCAGCAATAATCCCTCCTGTGTGCAGTGGTACATTGTCTTATCTAATGCAAGCTTAACACATTAAAGCCTAACTTATAACTCAAAACAGCTTTTTAAAGATTTTTGCACAAACTCAAACTATTGTGGTGATTAAAGAAAGAATAAATGTGTCTGAATCATCCCAGTGTTTGTTTTTAACCTCATGAAACCAAGTTTCCATTTTCCTCTAAAGGGGCTGCAACACCCAGCTGCACAAAACCTTCATTTTTTTTTAAAAAGTTTCACTCTTTGAATATTTTTCATTTCTTACAATCAGAATTCTCCAATAGATTTTTAGAAGAAAATTATTTTCTTTCATGCATCACCAACTGAACCTTTTATGTTAACGTCTCAATCTCCAGCCTAACCTCATTGAATTTTGCTTAGCAAAGTACTTTTCAACTCTAATAATTAGTAAGATTATATTTCTTATCATCTGTTGGTCGTCTGACCTGATAAACTTCAATGAACATGATAACACAGGAATGATTGTCTCTAAAAATGGGCTCCTGCACGCTTGCAGACATTTTTCCATCACAACTTATGGATGATGAATGATTTGATTAAAGCTGTGAAACATTACTGATAAACTTCATGTGATGTTACATTAAAGCCAATTTTCTATTAAAATCAGGGACTTTTCCTAACTGACCTCTGACCTTTGAGCAGTAGTGTGTACTGTATGCTTGTATGTAACTGTATCTGACCTGGATTTTATCACCAGTTTCAAATAAGAATCTTCTTTAAAGTCTGTCTTTCAATACAAATGAAGTTAAACTTTATCAAGGCTGATGGTAAACTGTCCCTAACAAGTCCACTTTATTGCGTGCTCATTGACTTTCTCCTATCAGAACTGTTTAACAAGTCCACTTTATACATGCTTATTAATCTATCACGCTTATCAGTGGCTCATGGTTGCTTAAAGCCTATGTCTGAACTTGAGCACAGAGGCAGAGCATCATTCAATCTTGGCAACAGCTCCAGGATGACAAACTCCACTTTCTCTGCATCAAGACAGCTCATAACTTTTTAACAGTCTCTCCTGATAGTCTCATATCATCTGCTCTAATCAATAACCATACACTATCATTACAATGTAGACTACAGCTCAAAAGTCTGAGGTGAATTAGAAATGTCTTGTTTTCTGAATAGACTCAAATTTGGTTTCAGATTGAATCACAGCAATTTATCAAAAGAATCATATAAATGCTTAATATTAACACTGATCACAAATCATGAATGATTTTTAATAGAATATCTACAGAGGTGTTCAGAGACCCATTTTCAGCAATAATCCCTCCTGTGTGCAGTGGTACATTGTCTTATCTAATGCAAGCTTAACACATTAAAGCCTAACTTATAACTCAAAACAGCTTTTTAAAGATTTTTGCACAAACTCAAACTATTGTGGTGATTAAAGAAAGAATAAATGTGTCTGAATCATCCCAGTGTTTGTTTTTAACCTCATGAAACCAAGTTTCCATTTTCCTCTAAAGGGGCTGCAACACCCAGCTGCACAAAACCTTCATTTTTTTTTAAAAAGTTTCACTCTTTGAATATTTTTCATTTCTTACAATCAGAATTCTCCAATAGATTTTTAGAAGAAAATTATTTTCTTTCATGCATCACCAACTGAACCTTTTATGTTAACGTCTCAATCTCCAGCCTAACCTCATTGAATTTTGCTTAGCAAAGTACTTTTCAACTCTAATAATTAGTAAGATTATATTTCTTATCATCTGTTGGTCGTCTGACCTGATAAACTTCAATGAACATGATAACACAGGAATGATTGTCTCTAAAAATGGGCTCCTGCACGCTTGCAGACATTTTTCCATCACAACTTATGGATGATGAATGATTTGATTAAAGCTGTGAAACATTACTGATAAACTTCATGTGATGTTACATTAAAGCCAATTTTCTATTAAAAGCAGGGACTTTTCCTAACTGACCTCTGACCTTTGAGCAGTAGTGTGTACTGTATGCTTGTATGTAACTGTATCTGACCTGGATTTTATCACCAGTTTCAAATAAGAATCTTCTTTAAAGTCTGTCTTTCAATACAAATGAAGTTAAACTTTATCAAGGCTGATGGTAAACTGTCCCTAACAAGTCCACTTTATTGCGTGCTCATTGACTTTCTCCTATCAGAACTGTTTAACAAGTCCACTTTATACATGCTTATTAATCTATCACGCTTATCAGTGGCTCATGGTTGCTTAAAGCCTATGTCTGAACTTGAGCACAGAGGCAGAGCATCATTCAATCTTGGCAACAGCTCCAGGATGACAAACTCCACTTTCTCTGCATCAAGACAGCTCATAACTTTTTAACAGTCTCTCCTGATAGTCTCATATCATCTGCTCTAATCAATAACCATACACTATCATTACAATGTAGACTACAGCTCAAAAGTCTGAGGTGAATTAGAAATGTCTTGTTTTCTGAATAGACTCAAATTTGGTTTCAGATTGAATCACAGCAATTTATCAAAAGAATCATATAAATGCTTAATATTAACACTGATCACAAATCATGAATGATTTTTAATAGAATATCTACAGAGGTGTTCAGAGACCCATTTTCAGCAATAATCCCTCCTGTGTTCAGTGGTACATTGTCTTATCTAATGCAAGCTTAACACATTAAAGCCTAACTTATAACTCAAAACAGCTTTTTAAAGATTTTTGCACAAACTCAAACTATTGTGGTGATTAAAGAAAGAATAAATGTGTCTGAATCATCCCAGTGTTTGTTTTTAACCTCATGAAACCAAGTTTCCATTTTCCTCTAAAGGGGCTGCAACACCCAGCTGCACAAAACCTTCATTTTTTTTTAAAAAGTTTCACTCTTTGAATATTTTTCATTTCTTACAATCAGAATTCTCCAATAGATTTTTAGAAGAAAATTATTTTCTTTCATGCATCACCAACTGAACCTTTTATGTTAACGTCTCAATCTCCAGCCTAACCTCATTGAATTTTGCTTAGCAAAGTACTTTTCAACTCTAATAATTAGTAAGATTATATTTCTTATCATCTGTTGGTCGTCTGACCTGATAAACTTCAATGAACATGATAACACAGGAATGATTGTCTCTAAAAATGGGCTCCTGCACGCTTGCAGACATTTTTCCATCACAACTTATGGATGATGAATGATTTGATTAAAGCTGTGAAACATTACTGATAAACTTCATGTGATGTTACATTAAAGCCAATTTTCTATTAAAAGCAGGGACTTTTCCTAACTGACCTCTGACCTTTGAGCAGTAGTGTGTACTGTATGCTTGTATGTAACTGTATCTGACCTGGATTTTATCACCAGTTTCAAATAAGAATCTTCTTTAAAGTCTGTCTTTCAATACAAATGAAGTTAAACTTTATCAAGGCTGATGGTAAACTGTCCCTAACAAGTCCACTTTATTGCGTGCTCATTGACTTTCTCCTATCAGAACTGTTTAACAAGTCCACTTTATACATGCTTATTAATCTATCACGCTTATCAGTGGCTCATGGTTGCTTAAAGCCTATGTCTGAACTTGAGCACAGAGGCAGAGCATCATTCAATCTTGGCAACAGCTCCAGGATGACAAACTCCACTTTCTCTGCATCAAGACAGCTCATAACTTTTTAACAGTCTCTCCTGATAGTCTCATATCATCTGCTCTAATCAATAACCATACACTATCATTACAATGTAGACTACAGCTCAAAAGTCTGAGGTGAATTAGAAATGTCTTGTTTTCTGAATAGACTCAAATTTGGTTTCAGATTGAATCACAGCAATTTATCAAAAGAATCATATAAATGCTTAATATTAACACTGATCACAAATCATGAATGGTTTTTAATAGAATATCTACAGAGGTGTTCAGAGACCCATTTTCAGCAATAATCCCTCCTGTGTTCAGTGGTACATTGTCTTATCTAATGCAAGCTTAACACATTAAAGCCTAACTTATAACTCAAAACAGCTTTTTAAAGATTTTTGCACAAACTCAAACTATTGTGGTGATTAAAGAAAGAATAAATGTGTCTGGATCATCCCAGTGTTTGTTTTTAACCTCATGAAACCAAGTTTCCATTTTCCTCTAAAGGGGCTGCAACACCCAGCTGCACAAAACCTTCATTTTTTTTAAAAAGTTTCACTCTTTGAATATTTTTCATTTCTTACAATCAGAATTCTCCAATAGATTTTTAGAAGAAAATTATTTTCTTTCATGCATCACCAACTGAACCTTTTATGTTAACGTCTCAATCTCCAGCCTAACCTCATTGAATTTTGCTTAGCAAAGTACTTTTCAACTCTAATAATAATAATAATAATCTTTAAAGTCTGTCTTTCAATACCAATGAAGTTAAACTTTATCAAGGCTGATGGTAAACTGTCCCTAACAAGTCCACTTTATTGCGTGCTCATTGACTTTCTCCTATCAGTGCTCATCAATCTCCTCTACAGCTCAGCTATCTGAAGTCAGTTAGAAACGTCTTTTTATTTTTAAAAAAAACAAGATTCTTTTTTATATTTTGTAAATTGGTTTTGAACGCAAATAAATATAATTTCTTAAAACTTGCATTCATCACCAATTATGATTAATGTTTGATAAAATATTAGCTGGTGTATGGATGCAACAATAATGCTGGTGTGTGGATTACAACAATAATAGCGAGTGTGCAGATTATATTACCTTCCCTCACTTTATCACATTAAATCTCATCTTACTAGTGACCCAGCAGTTTTTCCAAATACAGCCGCACTAACCAACATCATTTTTTCAAGTAATATAAAAATCATTTTTATATATTACCTTTTTAAACATCCCATTTTTTCTTTCTAATGTCATTAAATCAAGTTTGGACATTTGTATAACAACATTTGGACCTCCAGATCTTTTTAGCTTTCAGTTTTTCCTCAGTGTCACACATGGATTCGTTTTCGTCTCTTCCAATAAGAAAGTCAAATCTTCAAACCTTAAAGCAATCTTTGTTTCTTTGAATCATCCTAATATTTGTAATCTCCTGTAATATAATTGCAGTTAACCAGAGCTTAGCTACTCTGATCTACAGTGATTTTGGGGGTTTGGATTTGTTTTTCACAGGTGCAGAGCCTTTTTCTAGTACCATTAACCATGTAGACTGACAAGTAACTAAACATGCAACACAGTGATCAGTAGAGAAGAAAGAAAATAACCCATTTCAACATTTCTAGTTCAGATCAAAATTATTGTTCTGATTAAGGAAACAGTAAATTTGGCCACATTATTGTCCTGATCCTCCAATTTTCCCTTTCCAATGTGACTAAATAAAATTCAACTTTTTTTTTTAAATAAAAGCAGATGCACACCCAGATATTTCTTACAGTAAGAATCCTCCAACAACCTTTCAAAAGAAACATTTTTTGTCTTTCCTCAATTTTGAGAGTAACTGAACCCACAAACCTGAAGCTGCAGACCCCAAACTAACCACATTTAATGTTTCCTTAATCAGCACAGTCATTTTTAACTTTTTGTGTGTTATGTTTACTCACAGTTTTGATGCTTGCTTCTTCGACTTGATCCATGATTAGCTCTGCACCATCGCTCTGCTGTTTCCTCTCTCCTCATGCTTCTCCTTCATGCGTCCTGTCCTCAAATATAATCCAACCTGCCTCCTTGTTTCCTCCTTGACTTGTATTAGCAAAATTTCCAGGTAAATTAAGAATAATCCAAAAAAGTTTTCCTGTTTCAAAAGCTCTTCCAGTTGCCTGTCTTCTTGTCCTCCTTTAAATGTGCATTTTTCAACATTTGTATTTATTTGACTTCATATTGCCATGACAACACAACACAGAGCATCATGGTAGATTCAAGCAGGTGGTTCTGTCCTCTGCAGAAATCCTGGTGTTCCATAGTGATCTAAAAGTATGTTAATAATCTTTAAACAGACACTCACTGATCCTGTAACTACAAACCCTCATAGTTCCCATCAGTATCATTCATTCTGCTCTGCTTTTAAATGATGACAAACTCCACTTTCTCTGCATCAAGACAGCTCATAACTTTTTAACAGTCTCTCCTGATAGTCTCATATCATCTGCTCTAATCAATAACCATACACTATCATTACAATGTAGACTACAGCTCAAAAGTCTGAGGTGAATTAGAAATGTCTTGTTTTCTGAATAGACTCAAATTTGGTTTCAGATTGAATCACAGCAATTTATCAAAAGAATCATATAAATGCTTAATATTAACACTGATCACAAATCATGAATGATTTTTAATAGAATATCTACAGAGGTGTTCAGAGACCCATTTTCAGCAATAATCCCTCCTGTGTGCAGTGGTACATTGTCTTATCTAATGCAAGCTTAACACATTAAAGCCTAACTTATAACTCAAAACAGCTTTTTAAAGATTTTTGCACAAACTCAAACTATTGTGGTGATTAAAGAAAGAATAAATGTGTCTGAATCATCCCAGTGTTTGTTTTTAACCTCATGAAACCAAGTTTCCATTTTCCTCTAAAGGGGCTGCAACACCCAGCTGCACAAAACCTTCATTTTTTTTTTAAAAGTTTCACTCTTTGAATATTTTTCATTTCTTACAATCAGAATTCTCCAATAGATTTTTAGAAGAAAATTATTTTCTTTCATGCATCACCAACTGAACCTTTTATGTTAACGTCTCAATCTCCAGCCTAACCTCATTGAATTTTGCTTAGCAAAGTACTTTTCAACTCTAATAATTAGTAAGATTATATTTCTTATCATCTGTTGGTCGTCTGACCTGATAAACTTCAATGAACATGATAACACAGGAATGATTGTCTCTAAAAATGGGCTCCTGCACGCTTGCAGACATTTTTCCATCACAACTTATGGATGATGAAGGATTTGATTAAAGCTGTGAAACATTACTGATAAACTTCATGTGATGTTACATTAAAGCCAATTTTCTATTAAAATCAGGGACTTTTCCTAACTGACCTCTGACCTTTGAGCAGTAGTGTGTACTGTATGCTTGTATGTAACTGTATCTGACCTGGATTTTATCACCAGTTTCAAATAAGAATCTTCTTTAAAGTCTGTCTTTCAATACAAATGAAGTTAAACTTTATCAAGGCTGATGGTAAACTGTCCCTAACAAGTCCACTTTATTGCGTGCTCATTGACTTTCTCCTATCAGAACTGTTTAACAAGTCCACTTTATACATGCTTATTAATCTATCACGCTTATCAGTGGCTCATGGTTGCTTAAAGCCTATGTCTGAACTTGAGCACAGAGGCAGAGCATCATTCAATCTTGGCAACAGCTCCAGGATGACAAACTCCACTTTCTCTGCATCAAGACAGCTCATAACTTTTTAACAGTCTCTCCTGATAGTCTCATATCATCTGCTCTAATCAATAACCATACACTATCATTACAATGTAGACTACAGCTCAAAAGTCTGAGGTGAATTAGAAATGTCTTGTTTTCTGAATAGACTCAAATTTGGTTTCAGATTGAATCACAGCAATTTATCAAAATAATCATATAAATGCTTAATATTAACACTGATCACAAATCATGAATGATTTTTAATAGAATATCTACAGAGGTGTTCAGAGACCCATTTTCAGCAATAAACCCTCCTGTGTGCAGTGGTACATTGTCTTATCTAATGCAAGCTTAACACATTAAAGCCTAACTTATAACTCAAAACAGCTTTTTAAAGATTTTTGCACAAACTCAAACTATTGTGGTGATTAAAGAAAGAATAAATGTGTCTGGATCATCCCAGTGTTTGTTTTTAACCTCATGAAACCAAGTTTCCATTTTCCTCTAAAGGGGCTGCAACACCCAGCTGCACAAAACCTTCATTTTTTTTAAAAAAGTTTCACTCTTTGAATATTTTTCATTTCTTACAATCAGAATTCTCCAATAGATTTTTAGAAGAAAATTATTTTCTTTCATGCATCACCAACGGAACCTTTTATGTTAACGTCTCAATCTCCAGCCTAACCTCATTGAATTTTGCTTAGCAAAGTACTTTTCAACTCTAATAATTAGTAAGATTATATTTCTTATCATCTGTTGGTCGTCTGACCTGATAAACTTCAATGAACATGATAACACAGGAATGATTGTCTCTAAAAATGGGCTCCTGCACGCTTGCAGACATTTTTCCATCACAACTTATGGATGATGAATGATTTGATTAAAGCTGTGAAACATTACTGATAAACTTCATGTGATGTTACATTAAAGCCAATTTTCTATTAAAATCAGGGACTTTTCCTAACTGACCTCTGACCTTTGAGCAGTAGTGTGTACTGTATGCTTGTATGTAACTGTATCTGACCTGGATTTTATCACCAGTTTCAAATAAGAATCTTCTTTAAAGTCTGTCTTTCAATACAAATGAAGTTAAACTTTATCAAGGCTGATGGTAAACTGTCCCTAACAAGTCCACTTTATTGCGTGCTCATTGACTTTCTCCTATCAGAACTGTTTAACAAGTCCACTTTATACATGCTTATTAATCTATCACGCTTATCAGTGGCTCATGGTTGCTTAAAGCCTATGTCTGAACTTGAGCACAGAGGCAGAGCATCATTCAATCTTGGCAACAGCTCCAGGATGACAAACTCCACTTTCTCTGCATCAAGACAGCTCATAACTTTTTAACAGTCTCTCCTGATAGTCTCATATCATCTGCTCTAATCAATAACCATACACTATCATTACAATGTAGACTACAGCTCAAAAGTCTGAGGTGAATTAGAAATGTCTTGTTTTCTGAATAGACTCAAATTTGGTTTCAGATTGAATCACAGCAATTTATCAAAAGAATCATATAAATGCTTAATATTAACACTGATCACAAATCATGAATGATTTTTAATAGAATATCTACAGAGGTGTTCAGAGACCCATTTTCAGCAATAATCCCTCCTGTGTTCAGTGGTACATTGTCTTATCTAATGCAAGCTTAACACATTAAAGCCTAACTTATAACTCAAAACAGCTTTTTAAAGATTTTTGCACAAACTCAAACTATTGTGGTGATTAAAGAAAGAATAAATGTGTCTGGATCATCCCAGTGTTTGTTTTTAACCTCATGAAACCAAGTTTCCATTTTCCTCTAAAGGGGCTGCAACACCCAGCTGCACAAAACCTTCATTTTTTTTAAAAAGTTTCACTCTTTGAATATTTTTCATTTCTTACAATCAGAATTCTCCAATAGATTTTTAGAAGAAAATTATTTTCTTTCATGCATCACCAACTGAACCTTTTATGTTAACGTCTCAATCTCCAGCCTAACCTCATTGAATTTTGCTTAGCAAAGTACTTTTCAACTCTAATAATAATAATAATAATCTTTAAAGTCTGTCTTTCAATACCAATGAAGTTAAACTTTATCAAGGCTGATGGTAAACTGTCCCTAACAAGTCCACTTTATTGCGTGCTCATTGACTTTCTCCTATCAGTGCTCATCAATCTCCTCTACAGCTCAGCTATCTGAAGTCAGTTAGAAACGTCTTTTTATTTTTAAAAAAAACAAGATTCTTTTTTATATTTTGTAAATTGGTTTTGAACGCAAATAAATATAATTGCTTAAAACTTGCATTCATCACCAATTATGATTAATGTTTGATAAAATATTAGCTGGTGTATGGATGCAACAATAATGCTGGTGTGTGGATTACAACAATAATAGCGAGTGTGCAGATTATATTACCTTCCCTCACTTTATCACATTAAATCTCATCTTACTAGTGACCCAGCAGTTTTTCCAAATACAGCCGCACTAACCAACATCATTTTTTCAAGTAATATAAAAATCATTTTTATATATTACCTTTTTAAACATCCCATTTTTTCTTTCTAATGTCATTAAATCAAGTTTGGACATTTGTATAACAACATTTGGACCTCCAGATCTTTTTAGCTTTCAGTTTTTCCTCAGTGTCACACATGGATTCGTTTTCGTCTCTTCCAATAAGAAAGTCAAATCTTCAAACCTTAAAGCAATCTTTGTTTCTTTGAATCATCCTAATATTTGTAATCTCCTGTAATATAATTGCAGTTAACCAGAGCTTAGCTACTCTGATCTACAGTGATTTTGGGGGTTTGGATTTGTTTTTCACAGGTGCAGAGCCTTTTTCTAGTACCATTAACCATGTAGACTGACAAGTAACTAAACATGCAACACAGTGATCAGTAGAGAAGAAAGAAAATAACCCATTTCAACATTTCTAGTTCAGATCAAAATTATTGTTCTGATTAAGGAAACAGTAAATTTGGCCACATTATTGTCCTGATCCTCCAATTTTCCCTTTCCAATGTGACTAAATAAAATTCAACTTTTTTTTTTAAATAAAAGCAGATGCACACCCAGATATTTCTTACAGTAAGAATCCTCCAACAACCTTTCAAAAGAAACATTTTTTGTCTTTCCTCAATTTTGAGAGTAACTGAACCCACAAACCTGAAGCTGCAGACCCCAAACTAACCACATTTAATGTTTCCTTAATCAGCACAGTCATTTTTAACTTTTTGTGTGTTATGTTTACTCACAGTTTTGATGCTTGCTTCTTCGACTTGATCCATGATTAGCTCTGCACCATCGCTCTGCTGTTTCCTCTCTCCTCATGCTTCTCCTTCATGCGTCCTGTCCTCAAATATAATCCAACCTGCCTCCTTGTTTCCTCCTTGACTTGTATTAGCAAAATTTCCAGGTAAATTAAGAATAATCCAAAAAAGTTTTCCTGTTTCAAAAGCTCTTCCAGTTGCCTGTCTTCTTGTCCTCCTTTAAATGTGCATTTTTCAACATTTGTATTTATTTGACTTCATATTGCCATGACAACACAACACAGAGCATCATGGTAGATTCAAGCAGGTGGTTCTGTCCTCTGCAGAAATCCTGGTGTTCCATAGTGATCTAAAAGTATGTTAATAATCTTTAAACAGACACTCACTGATCCTGTAACTACAAACCCTCATAGTTCCCATCAGTATCATTCATTCTGCTCTGCTTTTAAATGATGACAAACTCCACTTTCTCTGCATCAAGACAGCTCATAACTTTTTAACAGTCTCTCCTGATAGTCTCATATCATCTGCTCTAATCAATAACCATACACTATCATTACAATGTAGACTACAGCTCAAAAGTCTGAGGTGAATTAGAAATGTCTTGTTTTCTGAATAGACTCAAATTTGGTTTCAGATTGAATCACAGCAATTTATCAAAAGAATCATATAAATGCTTAATATTAACACTGATCACAAATCATGAATGATTTTTAATAGAATATCTACAGAGGTGTTCAGAGACCCATTTTCAGCAATAATCCCTCCTGTGTGCAGTGGTACATTGTCTTATCTAATGCAAGCTTAACACATTAAAGCCTAACTTATAACTCAAAACAGCTTTTTAAAGATTTTTGCACAAACTCAAACTATTGTGGTGATTAAAGAAAGAATAAATGTGTCTGAATCATCCCAGTGTTTGTTTTTAACCTCATGAAACCAAGTTTCCATTTTCCTCTAAAGGGGCTGCAACACCCAGCTGCACAAAACCTTCATTTTTTTTTAAAAAGTTTCACTCTTTGAATATTTTTCATTTCTTACAATCAGAATTCTCCAATAGATTTTTAGAAGAAAATTATTTTCTTTCATGCATCACCAACTGAACCTTTTATGTTAACGTCTCAATCTCCAGCCTAACCTCATTGAATTTTGCTTAGCAAAGTACTTTTCAACTCTAATAATTAGTAAGATTATATTTCTTATCATCTGTTGGTCGTCTGACCTGATAAACTTCAATGAACATGATAACACAGGAATGATTGTCTCTAAAAATGGGCTCCTGCACGCTTGCAGACATTTTTCCATCACAACTTATGGATGATGAATGATTTGATTAAAGCTGTGAAACATTACTGATAAACTTCATGTGATGTTACATTAAAGCCAATTTTCTATTAAAATCAGGGACTTTTCCTAACTGACCTCTGACCTTTGAGCAGTAGTGTGTACTGTATGCTTGTATGTAACTGTATCTGACCTGGATTTTATCACCAGTTTCAAATAAGAATCTTCTTTAAAGTCTGTCTTTCAATACAAATGAAGTTAAACTTTATCAAGGCTGATGGTAAACTGTCCCTAACAAGTCCACTTTATTGCGTGCTCATTGACTTTCTCCTATCAGAACTGTTTAACAAGTCCACTTTATACATGCTTATTAATCTATCACGCTTATCAGTGGCTCATGGTTGCTTAAAGCCTATGTCTGAACTTGAGCACAGAGGCAGAGCATCATTCAATCTTGGCAACAGCTCCAGGATGACAAACTCCACTTTCTCTGCATCAAGACAGCTCATAACTTTTTAACAGTCTCTCCTGATAGTCTCATATCATCTGCTCTAATCAATAACCATACACTATCATTACAATGTAGACTACAGCTCAAAAGTCTGAGGTGAATTAGAAATGTCTTGTTTTCTGAATAGACTCAAATTTGGTTTCAGATTGAATCACAGCAATTTATCAAAAGAATCATATAAATGCTTAATATTAACACTGATCACAAATCATGAATGATTTTTAATAGAATATCTACAGAGGTGTTCAGAGACCCATTTTCAGCAATAAACCCTCCTGTGTTCAGTGGTACATTGTCTTATCTAATGCAAGCTTAACACATTAAAGCCTAACTTATAACTCAAAACAGCTTTTTAAAGATTTTTGCACAAACTCAAACTATTGTGGTGATTAAAGAAAGAATAAATGTGTCTGAATCATCCCAGTGTTTGTTTTTAACCTCATGAAACCAAGTTTCCATTTTCCTCTAAAGGGGCTGCAACACCCAGCTGCACAAAACCTTCATTTTTTTTTAAAAAGTTTCACTCTTTCAATATTTTTCATTTCTTACAATCAGAATTCTCCAATAGATTTTTAGAAGAAAATTATTTTCTTTCATGCATCACCAACTGAACCTTTTATGTTAACGTCTCAATCTCCAGCCTAACCTCATTGAATTTTGCTTAGCAAAGTACTTTTCAACTCTAATAATTAGTAAGATTATATTTCTTATCATCTGTTGGTCGTCTGACTTGATAAACTTCAATGAACATGATAACACAGGAATGATTGTCTCTAAAAATGGGCTCCTGCACGCTTGCAGACATTTTTCCATCACAACTTATGGATGATGAATGATTTGATTAAAGCTGTGAAACATTACTGATAAACTTCATGTGATGTTACATTAAAGCCAATTTTCTATTAAAATCAGGGACTTTTCCTAACTGACCTCTGACCTTTGAGCAGTAGTGTGTACTGTATGCTTGTATGTAACTGTATCTGACCTGGATTTTATCACCAGTTTCAAATAAGAATCTTCTTTAAAGTCTGTCTTTCAATACAAATGAAGTTAAACTTTATCAAGGCTGATGGTAAACTGTCCCTAACAAGTCCACTTTATTGCGTGCTCATTGACTTTCTCCTATCAGAACTGTTTAACAAGTCCACTTTATACATGCTTATTAATCTATCACGCTTATCAGTGGCTCATGGTTGCTTAAAGCCTATGTCTGAACTTGAGCACAGAGGCAGAGCATCATTCAATCTTGGCAACAGCTCCAGGATGACAAACTCCACTTTCTCTGCATCAAGACAGCTCATAACTTTTTAACAGTCTCTCCTGATAGTCTCATATCATCTGCTCTAATCAATAACCATACACTATCATTACAATGTAGACTACAGCTCAAAAGTCTGAGGTGAATTAGAAATGTCTTGTTTTCTGAATAGACTCAAATTTGGTTTCAGATTGAATCACAGCAATTTATCAAAAGAATCATATAAATGCTTAATATTAACACTGATCACAAATCATGAATGATTTTTAATAGAATATCTACAGAGGTGTTCAGAGACCCATTTTCAGCAATAATCCCTCCTGTGTTCAGTGGTACATTGTCTTATCTAATGCAAGCTTAACACATTAAAGCCTAACTTATAACTCAAAACAGCTTTTTAAAGATTTTTGCACAAACTCAAACTATTGTGGTGATTAAAGAAAGAATAAATGTGTCTGAATCATCCCAGTGTTTGTTTTTAACCTCATGAAACCAAGTTTCCATTTTCCTCTAAAGGGGCTGCAACACCCAGCTGCACAAAACCTTCATTTTTTTTAAAAAAGTTTCACACTTTGAATATTTTTCATTTCTTACAATCAGAATTCTCCAATAGATTTTTAGAAGAAAATTATTTTCTTTCATGCAACACCAACTGAACCTTTTATGTTAACGTCTCAATCTCCAGCCTAACCTCATTGAATTTTGCTTAGCAAAGTACTTTTCAACTCTAATAATTAGTAAGATTATATTTCTTATCATCTGTTGGTCGTCTGACCTGATAAACTTCAATGAACATGATAACACAGGAATGATTGTCTCTAAAAATGGGCTCCTGCACGCTTGCAGACATTTTTCCATCACAACTTATGGATGATGAATGATTTGATTAAAGCTGTGAAACATTACTGATAAACTTCATGTGATGTTACATTAAAGCCAATTTTCTATTAAAATCAGGGACTTTTCCTAACTGACCTCTGACCTTTGAGCAGTAGTGTGTACTGTATGCTTGTATGTAACTGTATCTGACCTGGATTTTATCACCAGTTTCAAATAAGAATCTTCTTTAAAGTCTGTCTTTCAATACAAATGAAGTTAAACTTTATCAAGGCTGATGGTAAACTGTCCCTAACAAGTCCACTTTATTGTGTGCTCATTGACTTTCTCCTATCAGAACTGTTTAACAAGTCCACTTTATACATGCTTATTAATCTATCACGCTTATCAGTGGCTCATGGTTGCTTAAAGCCTATGTCTGAACTTGAGCACAGAGGCAGAGCATCATTCAATCTTGGCAACAGCTCCAGGATGACAAACTCCACTTTCTCTGCATCAAGACAGCTCATAACTTTTTAACAGTCTCTCCTGATAGTCTCATATCATCTGCTCTAATCAATAACCATACACTATCATTACAATGTAGACTACAGCTCAAAAGTCTGAGGTGAATTAGAAATGTCTTGTTTTCTGAATAGACTCAAATTTGGTTTCAGATTGAATCACAGCAATTTATCAAAAGAATCATATAAATGCTTAATATTAACACTGATCACAAATCATGAATGATTTTTAATAGAATATCTACAGAGGTGTTCAGAGACCCATTTTCAGCAATAATCCCTCCTGTGTTCAGTGGTACATTGTCTTATCTAATGCAAGCTTAACACATTAAAGCCTAACTTATAACTCAAAACAGCTTTTTAAAGATTTTTGCGCAAACTCAAACTATGGTGGTGATTAAAGAAAGAATAAATGTGTCTGAATCATCCCAGTGTTTGTTTTTAACCTCATGAAACCAAGTTTCCATTTTCCTCTAAAGGGGCTGCAACACCCAGCTGCACAAAACCTTCATTTTTTTTTAAAAAGTTTCACTCTTTGAATATTTTTCATTTCTTACAATCAGAATTCTCCAATAGATTTTTAGAAGAAAATTATTTTCTTTCATGCATCACCAACTGAACCTTTTATGTTAACGTCTCAATCTCCAGCCTAACCTCATTGAATTTTGCTTAGCAAAGTACTTTTCAACTCTAATAATTAGTAAGATTATATTTCTTATCATCTGTTGGTCGTCTGACCTGATAAACTTCAATGAACATGATAACACAGGAATGATTGTCTCTAAAAATGGGCTCCTGCACGCTTGCAGACATTTTTCCATCACAACTTATGGATGATGAATGATTTGATTAAAGCTGTGAAACATTACTGATAAACTTCATGTGATGTTACATTAAAGCCAATTTTCTATTAAAATCAGGGACTTTTCCTAACTGACCTCTGACCTTTGAGCAGTAGTGTGTACTGTATGCTTGTATGTAACTGTATCTGACCTGGATTTTATCACCAGTTTCAAATAAGAATCTTCTTTAAAGTCTGTCTTTCAATACAAATGAAGTTAAACTTTATCAAGGCTGATGGTAAACTGTCCCTAACAAGTCCACTTTATTGCGTGCTCAGTGACTTTCTCCTATCAGAACTGTTTAACAAGTCCACTTTATACATGCTTATTAATCTATCACGCTTATCAGTGGCTCATGGTTGCTTAAAGCCTATGTCTGAACTTGAGCACAGAGGCAGAGCATCATTCAATCTTGGCAACAGCTCCAGGATGACAAACTCCACTTTCTCTGCATCAAGACAGCTCATAACTTTTTAACAGTCTCTCCTGATAGTCTCATATCATCTGCTCTAATCAATAACCATACACTATCATTACAATGTAGACTACAGCTCAAAAGTCTGAGGTGAATTAGAAATGTCTTGTTTTCTGAATAGACTCAAATTTGGTTTCAGATTGAATCACAGCAATTTATCAAAAGAATCATATAAATGCTTAATATTAACACTGATCACAAATCATGAATGATTTTTAATAGAATATCTACAGAGGTGTTCAGAGACCCATTTTCAGCAATAATCCCTCCTGTGTTCAGTGGTACATTGTCTTATCTAATGCAAGCTTAACACATTAAAGCCTAACTTATAACTCAAAACAGCTTTTTAAAGATTTTTGCACAAACTCAAACTATTGTGGTGATTAAAGAAAGAATAAATGTGTCTGAATCATCCCAGTGTTTGTTTTTAACCTCATGAAACCAAGTTTCCATTTTCCTCTAAAGGGGCTGCAACACCCAGCTGCACAAAACCTTCATTTTTTTTAAAAAAGTTTCACTCTTTGAATATTTTTCATTTCTTACAATCAGAATTCTCCAATAGATTTTTAGAAGAAAATTATTTTCTTTCATGCATCACCAACTGAACCTTTTATGTTAACGTCTCAATCTCCAGCCTAACCTCATTGAATTTTGCTTAGCAAAGTACTTTTCAACTCTAATAATTAGTAAGATTATATTTCTTATCATCTGTTGGTCGTCTGACCTGATAAACTTCAATGAACATGATAACACAGGAATGATTGTCTCTAAAAATGGGCTCCTGCACGCTTGCAGACATTTTTCCATCACAACTTATGGATGATGAAGGATTTGATTAAAGCTGTGAAACATTACTGATAAACTTCATGTGATGTTACATTAAAGCCAATTTTCTATTAAAATCAGGGACTTTTCCTAACTGACCTCTGACCTTTGAGCAGTAGTGTGTACTGTATGCTTGTATGTAACTGTATCTGACCTGGATTTTATCACCAGTTTCAAATAAGAATCTTCTTTAAAGTCTGTCTTTCAATACAAATGAAGTTAAACTTTATCAAGGCTGATGGTAAACTGTCCCTAACAAGTCCACTTTATTGCGTGCTCAGTGACTTTCTCCTATCAGAGCTGTTTAACAAGTCCACTTTATACATGCTTATTAATCTATCACGCTTATCAGTGGCTCATGGTTGCTTAAAGCCTATGTCTGAACTTGAGCACAGAGGCAGAGCATCATTCAATCTTGGCAACAGCTCCAGGATGACAAACTCCACTTTCTCTGCATCAAGACAGCTCATAACTTTTTAACAGTCTCTCCTGATAGTCTCATATCATCTGCTCTAATCAATAACCATACACTATCATTACAATGTAGACTACAGCTCAAAAGTCTGAGGTGAATTAGAAATGTCTTGTTTTCTGAATAGACTCAAATTTGGTTTCAGATTGAATCACAGCAATTTATCAAAAGAATCATATAAATGCTTAATATTAACACTGATCACAAATCATGAATGATTTTTAATAGAATATCTACAGAGGTGTTCAGAGACCCATTTTCAGCAATAAACCCTCCTGTGTGCAGTGGTACATTGTCTTATCTAATGCAAGCTTAACACATTAAAGCCTAACTTATAACTCAAAACAGCTTTTTAAAGATTTTTGCACAAACTCAAACTATGGTGGTGATTAAAGAAAGAATAAATGTGTCTGGATCATCCCAGTGTTTGTTTTTAACCTCATGAAACCAAGTTTCCATTTTCCTCTAAAGGGGCTGCAACACCCAGCTGCACAAAACCTTCATTTCTTTTTTAACCGTTTCACTCTTTGAATATTTTTCATTTCTTACAATCAGAATTCTCCAATAGATTTTTAGAAGAAAATTATTTTCTTTCATGCATCACCAACTGAACCTTTTATGTTAACGTCTCAATCTCCAGCCTAACCTCATTGAATTTTGCTTAGCAAAGTACTTTTCAACTCTAATAATTAGTAAGATTATATTTCTTATCATCTGTTGGTCGTCTGACCTGATAAACTTCAATGAACATTATAACACAGGAATGATTGTCTCTAAAAATGGGCTCCTGCACGCTTGCAGACATTTTTCCATCACAACTTATGGATGATGAATGATTTGATTAAAGCTGTGAAACATTACTGATAAACTTCATGTGATGTTACATTAAAGCCAATTTTCTATTAAAATCAGGGACTTTTCCTAACTGACCTCTGACCTTTGAGCAGTAGTGTGTACTGTATGCTTGTATGTAACTGTATCTGACCTGGATTTTATCACCAGTTTCAAATAAGAATCTTCTTTAAAGTCTGTCTTTCAATACAAATGAAGTTAAACTTTATCAAGGCTGATGGTAAACTGTCCCTAACAAGTCCACTTTATTGTGTGCTCAGTGACTTTCTCCTATCAGAACTGTTTAACAAGTCCACTTTATACATGCTTATTAATCTATCACGCTTATCAGTGGCTCATGGTTGCTTAAAGCCTATGTCTGAACTTGAGCACAGAGGCAGAGCATCATTCAATCTTGGCAACAGCTCCAGGATGACAAACTCCACTTTCTCTGCATCAAGACAGCTCATAACTTTTTAACAGTCTCTCCTGATAGTCTCATATCATCTGCTCTAATCAATAACCATACACTATCATTACAATGTAGACTACAGCTCAAAAGTCTGAGGTGAATTAGAAATGTCTTGTTTTCTGAATAGACTCAAATTTGGTTTCAGATTGAATCACAGCAATTTATCAAAAGAATCATATAAATGCTTAATATTAACACTGATCACAAATCATGAATGATTTTTAATAGAATATCTACAGAGGTGTTCAGAGACCCATTTTCAGCAATAAACCCTCCTGTGTGCAGTGGTACATTGTCTTATCTAATGCAAGCTTAACACATTAAAGCCTAACTTATAACTCAAAACAGCTTTTTAAAGATTTTTGCACAAACTCAAACTATTGTGGTGATTAAAGAAAGAATAAATGTGTCTGGATCATCCCAGTGTTTGTTTTTAACCTCATGAAACCAAGTTTCCATTTTCCTCTAAAGGGGCTGCAACACCCAGCTGCACAAAACCTTCATTTTTTTTAAAAAGTTTCACTCTTTGAATATTTTTCATTTCTTACAATCAGAATTCTCCAATAGATTTTTAGAAGAAAATTATTTTCTTTCATGCATCACCAACTGAACCTTTTATGTTAACGTCTCAATCTCCAGCCTAACCTCATTGAATTTTGCTTAGCAAAGTACTTTTCAACTCTAATAATAATAATAATAATCTTTAAAGTCTGTCTTTCAATACCAATGAAGTCAAACTTTATCAAGGCTGATGGTAAACTGTCCCTAACAAGTCCACTTTATTGCGTGCTCATTGACTTTCTCCTATCAGTGCTCATCAATCTCCTCTACAGCTCAGCTATCTGAAGTCAGTTAGAAATGTCTTTTTATTTTTAAAAAAAACAAGATTCTTTTTTATTTTTTGTAAATTGGTTTTGAACGCAAATAAATATAATTGCTTAAAACTTGCATTCATCACCAATTATGATTAATGTTTGATAAAATATTAGCTGGTGTATGGATGCAACAATAATGCTGGTGTGTGGATTACAACAATAATAGCGAGTGTGCAGATTATATTACCTTCCCTCACTTTATCACATTAAATCTCATCTTACTAGTGACCCAGCAGTTTTTCCAAATACAGCCGCACTAACCAACATCATTTTTTCAAGTAATATAAAAATCATTTTTATATATTACCTTTTTAAACATCCCATTTTTTCTTTCTAATGTCATTAAATCAAGTTTGGACATTTGTATAACAACATTTGGACCTCCAGATCTTTTTAGCTTTCAGTTTTTCCTCAGTGTCACACATGGATTCGTTTTCGTCTCTTCCAATAAGAAAGTCAAATCTTCAAACCTTAAAGCAATCTTTGTTTCTTTGAATCATCCTAATATTTGTAATCTCCTGTAATATAATTGCAGTTAACCAGAGCTTAGCTACTCTGATCTACAGTGATTTTGGGGGTTTGGATTTGTTTTTCACAGGTGCAGAGCCTTTTTCTAGTACCATTAACCATGTAGACTGACAAGTAACTAAACATGCAACACAGTGATCAGTAGAGAAGAAAGAAAATAACCCATTTCAACATTTCTAGTTCAGATCAAAATTATTGTTCTGATTAAGGAAACAGTAAATTTGGCCACATTATTGTCCTGATCCTCCAATTTTCCCTTTCCAATGTGACTAAATAAAATTCAACTTTTTTTTTTAAATAAAAGCAGATGCACACCCAGATATTTCTTACAGTAAGAATCCTCCAACAACCTTTCAAAAGAAACATTTTTTGTCTTTCCTCAATTTTGAGAGTAACTGAACCCACAAACCTGAAGCTGCAGACCCCAAACTAACCACATTTAATGTTTCCTTAATCAGCACAGTCATTTTTAACTTTTTGTGTGTTATGTTTACTCACAGTTTTGATGCTTGCTTCTTCGACTTGATCCATGATTAGCTCTGCACCATCGCTCTGCTGTTTCCTCTCTCCTCATGCTTCTCCTTCATGCGTCCTGTCCTCAAATATAATCCAACCTGCCTCCTTGTTTCCTCCTTGACTTGTATTAGCAAAATTTCCAGGTAAATTAAGAGAAATCCAAAAAAGTTTTCCTGTTTCAAAAGCTCTTCCAGTTGCCTGTCTTCTTGTCCTCCTTTAAATGTGCATTTTTCAACATTTGTATTTATTTGACTTCATATTGCCATGACAACACAACACAGAGCATCATGGTAGATTCAAGCAGGTGGTTCTGTCCTCTGCAGAAATGCTGGTGTTCGATAGTGATCTAAAAGTATGTTAATAATCTTTAAACAGACACTCACTGATCCTGTAACTACAAACGCTCATAGTTCCCATCAGTATCATTCATTCTGCTCTGCTTTTAAATGATGACAAACTCCACTTTCTCTGCATCAAGACAGCTCATAACTTTTTAACAGTCTCTCCTGATAGTCTCATATCATCTGCTCTAATCAATAACCATACACTATCATTACAATGTAGACTACAGCTCAAAAGTCTGAGGTGAATTAGAAATGTCTTGTTTTCTGAATAGACTCAAATTTGGTTTCAGATTGAATCACAGCAATTTATCAAAAGAATCATATAAATGCTTAATATTAACACTGATCACAAATCATGAATGATTTTTAATAGAATATCTACAGAGGTGTTCAGAGACCCATTTTCAGCAATAATCCCTCCTGTGTTCAGTGGTACATTGTCTTATCTAATGCAAGCTTAACACATTAAAGCCTAACTTATAACTCAAAACAGCTTTTTAAAGATTTTTGCACAAACTCAAACTATTGTGGTGATTAAAGAAAGAATAAATGTGTCTGAATCATCCCAGTGTTTGTTTTTAACCTCATGAAACCAAGTTTCCATTTTCCTCTAAAGGGGCTGCAACACCCAGCTGCACAAAACCTTCATTTTTTTTAAAAAAGTTTCACTCTTTGAATATTTTTCATTTCTTACAATCAGAATTCTCCAATAGATTTTTAGAAGAAAATTATTTTCTTTCATGCATCACCAACTGAACCTTTTATGTTAACGTCTCAATCTCCAGCCTAACCTCATTGAATTTTGCTTAGCAAAGTACTTTTCAACTCTAATAATTAGTAAGATTATATTTCTTATCATCTGTTGGTCGTCTGACCTGATAAACTTCAATGAACATGATAACACAGGAATGATTGTCTCTAAAAATGGGCTCCTGCACGCTTGCAGACATTTTTCCATCACAACTTATGGATGATGAATGATTTGATTAAAGCTGTGAAACATTACTGATAAACTTCATGTGATGTTACATTAAAGCCAATTTTCTATGAAAATCAGGGACTTTTCCTAACTGACCTCTGACCTTTGAGCAGTAGTGTGTACTGTATGCTTGTATGTAACTGTATCTGACCTGGATTTTATCACCAGTTTCAAATAAGAATCTTCTTTAAAGTCTGTCTTTCAATACAAATGAAGTTAAACTTTATCAAGGCTGATGGTAAACTGTCCCTAACAAGTCCACTTTATTGCGTGCTCAGTGACTTTCTCCTATCAGAGCTGTTTAACAAGTCCACTTTATACATGCTTATTAATCTATCACGCTTATCAGTGGCTCATGGTTGCTTAAAGCCTATGTCTGAACTTGAGCACAGAGGCAGAGCATCATTCAATCTTGGCAACAGCTCCAGGATGACAAACTCCACTTTCTCTGCATCAAGACAGCTCATAACTTTTTAACAGTCTCTCCTGATAGTCTCATATCATCTGCTCTAATCAATAACCATACACTATCATTACAATGTAGACTACAGCTCAAAAGTCTGAGGTGAATTAGAAATGTCTTGTTTTCTGAATAGACTCAAATTTGGTTTCAGATTGAATCACAGCAATTTATCAAAAGAATCATATAAATGCTTAATATTAACACTGATCACAAATCATGAATGATTTTTAATAGAATATCTACAGAGGTGTTCAGAGACCCATTTTCAGCAATAATCCCTCCTGTGTTCAGTGGTACATTGTCTTATCTAATGCAAGCTTAACACATTAAAGCCTAACTTATAACTCAAAACAGCTTTTTAAAGATTTTTGCACAAACTCAAACTATTGTGGTGATTAAAGAAAGAATAAATGTGTCTGAATCATCCCAGTGTTTGTTTTTAACCTCATGAAACCAAGTTTCCATTTTCCTCTAAAGGGGCTGCAACACCCAGCTGCACAAAACCTTCATTTTTTTTTAAAAAGTTTCACACTTTGAATATTTTTCATTTCTTACAATCAGAATTCTCCAATAGATTTTTAGAAGAAAATTATTTTCTTTCATGCATCACCAACTGAACCTTTTATGTTAACGTCTCAATCTCCAGCCTAACCTCATTGAATTTTGCTTAGCAAAGTACTTTTCAACTCTGATAAATAGTAAGATTATATTTCTTATCATCTGTTGGTCGTCTGACCTGATAAACTTCAATGAACATGATAACACAGGAATGATTGTCTCTAAAAATGGGCTCCTGCACGCTTGCAGACATTTTTCCATCACAACTTATGGATGATGAATGATTTGATTAAAGCTGTGAAACATTACTGATAAACTTCATGTGATGTTACATTAAAGCCAATTTTCTATTAAAATCAGGGACTTTTCCTAACTGACCTCTGACCTTTGAGCAGTAGTGTGTACTGTATGCTTGTATGTAACTGTATCTGACCTGGATTTTATCACCAGTTTCAAATAAGAATCTTCTTTAAAGTCTGTCTTTCAATACAAATGAAGATAAACTTTATCAAGGCTGATGGTAAACTGTCCCTAACAAGTCCACTTTATTGCGTGCTCATTGACTTTCTCCTATCAGAGCTGTTTAACAAGTCCACTTTATACATGCTTATTAATCTATCACGCTTATCAGTGGCTCATGGTTGCTTAAAGCCTATGTCTGAACTTGAGCACAGAGGCAGAGCATCATTCAATCTTGGCAACAGCTCCAGGATGACAAACTCCACTTTCTCTGCATCAAGACAGCTCATAGCTTTTTAACAGTCTCTCCTGATAGTCTCATATCATCTGCTCTAATCAATAACCATACACTATCATTACAATGTAGACTACAGCTCAAAAGTCTGAGGTGAATTAGAAATGTCTTGTTTTCTGAATAGACTCAAATTTGGTTTCAGATTGAATCACAGCAATTTATCAAAAGAATCATATAAATGCTTAATATTAACACTGATCACAAATCATGAATGATTTTTAATAGAATATCTACAGAGGTGTTCAGAGACCCATTTTCAGCAATAATCCCTCCTGTGTGCAGTGGTACATTGTCTTATCTAATGCAAGCTTAACACATTAAAGCCTAACTTATAACTCAAAACAGCTTTTTAAAGATTTTTGCACAAACTCAAACTATGGTGGTGATTAAAGAAAGAATAAATGTGTCTGAATCATCCCAGTGTTTGTTTTTAACCTCATGAAACCAAGTTTCCATTTTCCTCTAAAGGGGCTGCAACACCCAGCTGCACAAAACCTTCATTTTTTTTTAAAAAGTTTCACTCTTTGAATATTTTTCATTTCTTACAATCAGAATTCTCCAATAGATTTTTAGAAGAAAATTATTTTCTTTCATGCATCACCAACTGAACCTTTTATGTTAACGTCTCAAGCTCAAGCCTAACCTCATTGAATTTTGCTTAGCAAAGTACTTTTCAACTCTAATAATTAGTAAGATTATATTTCTTATCATCTGTTGGTCGTCTGACCTGATAAACTTCAATGAACATGATAACACAGGAATGATTGTCTCTAAAAATGGGCTCCTGCACGCTTGCAGACATTTTTCCATCACAACTTATGGATGATGAATGATTTGATTAAAGCTGTGAAACATTACTGATAAACTTCATGTGATGTTACATTAAAGCCAATTTTCTATTAAAATCAGGGACTTTTCCTAACTGACCTCTGACCTTTGAGCAGTAGTGTGTACTGTATGCTTGTATGTAACTGTATCTGACCTGGATTTTATCACCAGTTTCAAATAAGAATCTTCTTTAAAGTCTGTCTTTCAATACAAATGAAGATAAACTTTATCAAGGCTGATGGTAAACTGTCCCTAACAAGTCCACTTTATTGCGTGCTCATTGACTTTCTCCTATCAGAGCTGTTTAACAAGTCCACTTTATACATGCTTATTAATCTATCACGCTTATCAGTGGCTCATGGTTGCTTAAAGCCTATGTCTGAACTTGAGCACAGAGGCAGAGCATCATTCAATCTTGGCAACAGCTCCAGGATGACAAACTCCACTTTCTCTGCATCAAGACAGCTCATAGCTTTTTAACAGTCTCTCCTGATAGTCTCATATCATCTGCTCTAATCAATAACCATACACTATCATTACAATGTAGACTACAGCTCAAAAGTCTGAGGTGAATTAGAAATGTCTTGTTTTCTGAATAGACTCAAATTTGGTTTCAGATTGAATCACAGCAATTTATCAAAAGAATCATATAAATGCTTAATATTAACACTGATCACAAATCATGAATGATTTTTAATAGAATATCTACAGAGGTGTTCAGAGACCCATTTTCAGCAATAATCCCTCCTGTGTGCAGTGGTACATTGTCTTATCTAATGCAAGCTTAACACATTAAAGCCTAACTTATAACTCAAAACAGCTTTTTAAAGATTTTTGCACAAACTCAAACTATGGTGGTGATTAAAGAAAGAATAAATGTGTCTGAATCATCCCAGTGTTTGTTTTTAACCTCATGAAACCAAGTTTCCATTTTCCTCTAAAGGGGCTGCAACACCCAGCTGCACAAAACCTTCATTTTTTTTTAAAAAGTTTCACTCTTTGAATATTTTTCATTTCTTACAATCAGAATTCTCCAATAGATTTTTAGAAGAAAATTATTTTCTTTCATGCATCACCAACTGAACCTTTTATGTTAACGTCTCAATCTCCAGCCTAACCTCATTGAATTTTGCTTAGCAAAGTACTTTTCAACTCTAATAATTAGTAAGATTATATTTCTTATCATCTGTTGGTCGTCTGACCTGATAAACTTCAATGAACATGATAACACAGGAATGATTGTCTCTAAAAATGGGCTCCTGCACGCTTGCAGACATTTTTCCATCACAACTTATGGATGATGAATGATTTGATTAAAGCTGTGAAACATTACTGATAAACTTCATGTGATGTTACATTAAAGCCAATTTTCTATTAAAATCAGGGACTTTTCCTAACTGACCTCTGACCTTTGAGCAGTAGTGTGTACTATATGCTTGTATGTAACTGTATCTGACCTGGATTTTATCACCAGTTTCAAATAAGAATCTTCTTTAAAGTCTGTCTTTCAATACAAATGAAGTTAAACTTTATCAAGGCTGATGGTAAACTGTCCCTAACAAGTCCACTTTATTGCGTGCTCATTGACTTTCTCCTATCAGAGCTGTTTAACAAGTCCACTTTATACATGCTTATTAATCTATCACGCTTATCAGTGGCTCATGGTTGCTTAAAGCCTATGTCTGAACTTGAGCACAGAGGCAGAGCATCATTCAATCTTGGCAACAGCTCCAGGATGACAAACTCCACTTTCTCTGCATCAAGACAGCTCATAGCTTTTTAACAGTCTCTCCTGATAGTCTCATATCATCTGCTCTAATCAATAACCATACACTATCATTACAATGTAGACTACAGCTCAAAAGTCTGAGGTGAATTAGAAATGTCTTGTTTTCTGAATAGACTCAAATTTGGTTTCAGATTGAATCACAGCAATTTATCAAAAGAATCATATAAATGCTTAATATTAACACTGATCACAAATCATGAATGATTTTTAATAGAATATCTACAGAGGTGTTCAGAGACCCATTTTCAGCAATAATCCCTCCTGTGTTCAGTGGTACATTGTCTTATCTAATGCAAGCTTAACACATTAAAGCCTAACTTATAACTCAAAACAGCTTTTTAAAGATTTTTGCACAAACTCAAACTATGGTGGTGATTAAAGAAAGAATAAATGTGTCTGAATCATCCCAGTGTTTGTTTTTAACCTCATGAAACCAAGTTTCCATTTTCCTCTAAAGGGGCTGCAACACCCAGCTGCACAAAACCTTCATTTTTTTTTAAAAAGTTTCACTCTTTGAATATTTTTCATTTCTTACAATCAGAATTCTCCAATAGATTTTTAGAAGAAAATTATTTTCTTTCATGCATCACCAACTGAACCTTTTATGTTAACGTCTCAATCTCCAGCCTAACCTCATTGAATTTTGCTTAGCAAAGTACTTTTCAACTCTAATAATTAGTAAGATTATATTTCTTATCATCTGTTGGTCGTCTGACCTGATAAACTTCAATGAACATGATAACACAGGAATGATTGTCTCTAAAAATGGGCTCCTGCACGCTTGCAGACATTTTTCCATCACAACTTATGGATGATGAATGATTTGATTAAAGCTGTGAAACATTACTGATAAACTTCATGTGATGTTACATTAAAGCCAATTTTCTATTAAAATCCGGGACTTTTCCTAACTGACCTCTGACCTTTGAGCAGTAGTGTGTACTGTATGCTTGTATGTAACTGTATCTGACCTGGATTTTATCACCAGTTTCAAATAAGAATCTTCTTTAAAGTCTGTCTTTCAATACAAATGAAGTTAAACTTTATCAAGGCTGATGGTAAACTGTCCCTAACAAGTCCACTTTATTGCGTGCTCAGTGACTTTCTCCTATCAGAGCTGTTTAACAAGTCCACTTTATACATGCTTATTAATCTATCACGCTTATCAGTGGCTCATGGTTGCTTAAAGCCTATGTCTGAACTTGAGCACAGAGGCAGAGCATCATTCAATCTTGGCAACAGCTCCAGGATGACAAACTCCACTTTCTCTGCATCAAGACAGCTCATAACTTTTTAACAGTCTCTCCTGATAGTCTCATATCATCTGCTCTAATCAATAACCATACACTATCATTACAATGTAGACTACAGCTCAAAAGTCTGAGGTGAATTAGAAATGTCTTGTTTTCTGAATAGACTCAAATTTGGTTTCAGATTGAATCACAGCAATTTATCAAAAGAATCATATAAATGCTTAATATTAACACTGATCACAAATCATGAATGATTTTTAATAGAATATCTACAGAGGTGTTCAGAGACCCATTTTCAGCAATAAACCCTCCTGTGTTCAGTGGTACATTGTCTTATCTAATGCAAGCTTAACACATTAAAGCCTAACTTATAACTCAAAACAGCTTTTTAAAGATTTTTGCACAAACTCAAACTATTGTGGTGATTAAAGAAAGAATAAATGTGTCTGAATCATCCCAGTGTTTGTTTTTAACCTCATGAAACCAAGTTTCCATTTTCCTCTAAAGGGGTTGCAACACCCAGCTGCACAAAACCTTCATTTTTTTTTAAAAAGTTTCACTCTTTGAATATTTTTCATTTCTTACAATCAGAATTCTCCAATAGATTTTTAGAAGAAAATTATTTTCTTTCATGCATCACCAACTGAACCTTTTATGTTAACGTCTCAATCTCCAGCCTAACCTCATTGAATTTTGCTTAGCAAAGTACTTTTCAACTCTAATAATTAGTAAGATTATATTTCTTATCATCTGTTGGTCGTCTGACCTGATAAACTTCAATGAACATGATAACACAGGAATGATTGTCTCTAAAAATGGGCTCCTGCACGCTTGCAGACATTTTTCCATCACAACTTATGGATGATGAATGATTTGATTAAAGCTGTGAAACATTACTGATAAACTTCATGTGATGTTACATTAAAGCCAATTTTCTATTAAAATCAGGGACTTTTCCTAACTGACCTCTGACCTTTGAGCAGTAGTGTGTACTGTATGCTTGTATGTAACTGTATCTGACCTGGATTTTATCACCAGTTTCAAATAAGAATCTTCTTTAAAGTCTGTCTTTCAATACAAATGAAGTTAAACTTTATCAAGGCTGATGGTAAACTGTCCCTAACAAGTCCACTTTATTGCGTGCTCAGTGACTTTCTCCTATCAGAGCTGTTTAACAAGTCCACTTTATACATGCTTATTAATCTATCACGCTTATCAGTGGCTCATGGTTGCTTAAAGCCTATGTCTGAACTTGAGCACAGAGGCAGAGCATCATTCAATCTTGGCAACAGCTCCAGGATGACAAACTCCACTTTCTCTGCATCAAGACAGCTCATAACTTTTTAACAGTCTCTCCTGATAGTCTCATATCATCTGCTCTAATCAATAACCATACACTATCATTACAATGTAGACTACAGCTCAAAAGTCTGAGGTGAATTAGAAATGTCTTGTTTTCTGAATAGACTCAAATTTGGTTTCAGATTCAATCACAGCAATTTATCAAAAGAATCATATAAATGCTTAATATTAACACTGATCACAAATCATGAATGATTTTTAATAGAATATCTACAGAGGTGTTCAGAGACCCATTTTCAGCAATAATCCCTCCTGTGTTCAGTGGTACATTGTCTTATCTAATGCAAGCTTAACACATTAAAGCCTAACTTATAACTCAAAACAGCTTTTTAAAGATTTTTGCACAAACTCAAACTATTGTGGTGATTAAAGAAAGAATAAATGTGTCTGAATCATCCCAGTGTTTGTTTTTAACCTCATGAAACCAAGTTTCCATTTTCCTCTAAAGGGGCTGCAACACCCAGCTGCACAAAACCTTCATTTTTTTTAAAAAAGTTTCACTCTTTGAATATTTTTCATTTCTTACAATCAGAATTCTCCAATAGATTTTTAGAAGAAAATTATTTTCTTTCATGCATCACCAACTGAACCTTTTATGTTAACGTCTCAATCTCCAGCCTAACCTCATTGAATTTTGCTTAGCAAAGTACTTTTCAACTCTAATAATTAGTAAGATTATATTTCTTATCATCTGTTGGTCGTCTGACCTGATAAACTTCAATGAACATGATAACACAGGAATGATTGTCTCTAAAAATGGGCTCCTGCACGCTTGCAGACATTTTTCCATCACAACTTATGGATGATGAATGATTTGATTAAAGCTGTGAAACATTACTGATAAACTTCATGTGATGTTACATTAAAGCCAATTTTCTATTAAAATCAGGGACTTTTCCTAACTGACCTCTGACCTTTGAGCAGTAGTGTGTACTGTATGCTTGTATGTAACTGTATCTGACCTGGATTTTATCACCAGTTTCAAATAAGAATCTTCTTTAAAGTCTGTCTTTCAATACAAATGAAGTTAAACTTTATCAAGGCTGATGGTAAACTGTCCCTAACAAGTCCACTTTATTGCGTGCTCATTGACTTTCTCCTATCAGAACTGTTTAACAAGTCCACTTTATACATGCTTATTAATCTATCACGCTTATCAGTGGCTCATGGTTGCTTAAAGCCTATGTCTGAACTTGAGCACAGAGGCAGAGCATCATTCAATCTTGGCAACAGCTCCAGGATGACAAACTCCACTTTCTCTGCATCAAGACAGCTCATAACTTTTTAACACTCTCCTGATAGTCTCATATCATCTGCTCTAATCAATAACCATACACTATCATTACAATGTAGACTACAGCTCAAAAGTCTGAGGTGAATTAGAAATGTCTTGTTTTCTGAATAGACTCAAATTTGGTTTCAGATTGAATCACAGCAATTTATCAAAAGAATCATATAAATGCTTAATATTAACACTGATCACAAATCATGAATGATTTTTAATAGAATATCTACAGAGGTGTTCAGAGACCCATTTTCAGCAATAATCCCTCCTGTGTTCAGTGGTACATTGTCTTATCTAATGCAAGCTTAACACATTAAAGCCTAACTTATAACTCAAAACAGCTTTTTAAAGATTTTTGCACAAACTCAAACTATGGTGGTGATTAAAGAAAGAATAAATGTGTCTGAATCATCCCAGTGTTTGTTTTTAACCTCATGAAACCAAGTTTCCATTTTCCTCTAAAGGGGCTGCAACACCCAGCTGCACAAAACCTTCATTTTTTTTTAAAAAGTTTCACTCTTTGAATATTTTTCATTTCTTACAATCAGAATTCTCCAATAGATTTTTAGAAGAAAATTATTTTCTTTCATGCATCACCAACTGAACCTTTTATGTTAACGTCTCAATCTCCAGCCTAACCTCATTGAATTTTGCTTAGCAAAGTACTTTTCAACTCCAATAATTAGTAAGATTATATTTCTTATCATCTGTTGGTCGTCTGACCTGATAAACTTCAATGAACATGATAACACAGGAATGATTGTCTCTAAAAATGGGCTCCTGCACGCTTGCAGACATTTTTCCATCACAACTTATGGATGATGAATGATTTGATTAAAGCTGTGAAACATTACTGATAAACTTCATGTGATGTTACATTAAAGCCAATTTTCTATTAAAATCAGGGACTTTTCCTAACTGACCTCTGACCTTTGAGCAGTAGTGTGTACTGTATGCTTGTATGTAACTGTATCTGACCTGGATTTTATCACCAGTTTCAAATAAGAATCTTCTTTAAAGTCTGTCTTTCAATACAAATGAAGTTAAACTTTATCAAGGCTGATGGTAAACTGTCCCTAACAAGTCCACTTTATTGCGTGCTCAGTGACTTTCTCCTATCAGAGCTGTTTAACAAGTCCACTTTATACATGCTTATTAATCTATCACGCTTATCAGTGGCTCATGGTTGCTTAAAGCCTATGTCTGAACTTGAGCACAGAGGCAGAGCATCATTCAATCTTGGCAACAGCTCCAGGATGACAAACTCCACTTTCTCTGCATCAAGACAGCTCATAACTTTTTAACAGTCTCTCCTGATAGTCTCATATCATCTGCTCTAATCAATAACCATACACTATCATTACAATGTAGACTACAGCTCAAAAGTCTGAGGTGAATTAGAAATGTCTTGTTTTCTGAATAGACTCAAATTTGGTTTCAGATTGAATCACAGCAATTTATCAAAAGAATCATATAAATGCTTAATATTAACACTGATCACAAATCATGAATGATTTTTAATAGAATATCTACAGAGGTGTTCAGAGACCCATTTTCAGCAATAATCCCTCCTGTGTTCAGTGGTACATTGTCTTATCTAATGCAAGCTTAACACATTAAAGCCTAACTTATAACTCAAAACAGCTTTTTAAAGATTTTTGCACAAACTCAAACTATTGTGGTGATTAAAGAAAGAATAAATGTGTCTGAATCATCCCAGTGTTTGTTTTTAACCTCATGAAACCAAGTTTCCATTTTCCTCTAAAGGGGCTGCAACACCCAGCTGCACAAAACCTTCATTTTTTTTTAAAAAGTTTCACACTTTGAATATTTTTCATTTCTTACAATCAGAATTCTCCAATAGATTTTTAGAAGAAAATTATTTTCTTTCATGCATCACCAACTGAACCTTTTATGTTAACGTCTCAATCTCCAGCCTAACCTCATTGAATTTTGCTTAGCAAAGTACTTTTCAACTCTAATAATTAGTAAGATTATATTTCTTATCATCTGTTGGTCGTCTGACCTGATAAACTTCAATGAACATGATAACACAGGAATGATTGTCTCTAAAAATGGGCTCCTGCACGCTTGCAGACATTTTTCCATCACAACTTATGGATGATGAATGATTTGATTAAAGCTGTGAAACATTACTGATAAACTTCATGTGATGTTACATTAAAGCCAATTTTCTATTAAAATCAGGGACTTTTCCTAACTGACCTCTGACCTTTGAGCAGTAGTGTGTACTGTATGCTTGTATGTAACTGTATCTGACCTGGATTTTATCACTAGTTTCAAATAAGAATCTTCTTTAAAGTCTGTCTTTCAATACAAATGAAGTTAAACTTTATCAAGGCTGATGGTAAACTGTCCCTAACAAGTCCACTTTATTGCGTGCTCATTGACTTTCTCCTATCAGAGCTGTTTAACAAGTCCACTTTATACATGCTTATTAATCTATCACGCTTATCAGTGGCTCATGGTTGCTTAAAGCCTATGTCTGAACTTGAGCACAGAGGCAGAGCATCATTCAATCTTGGCAACAGCTCCAGGATGACAAACTCCACTTTCTCTGCATCAAGATAGCTCATAACTTTTTAACAGTCTCTCCTGATAGTCTCATATCATCTGCTCTAATCAATAACCATACACTATCATTACAATGTAGACTACAGCTCAAAAGTCTGAGGTGAATTAGAAATGTCTTGTTTTCTGAATAGACTCAAATTTGGTTTCAGATTGAATCACAGCAATTTATCAAAAGAATCATATAAATGCTTAATATTAACACTGATCACAAATCATGAATGATTTTTAATAGAATATCTACAGAGGTGTTCAGAGACCCATTTTCAGCAATAATCCCTCCTGTGTTCAGTGGTACATTGTCTTATCTAATGCAAGCTTAACACATTAAAGCCTAACTTATAACTCAAAACAGCTTTTTAAAGATTTTTGCACAAACTCAAACTATTGTGGTGATTAAAGAAAGAATAAATGTGTCTGAATCATCCCAGTGTTTGTTTTTAACCTCATGAAACCAAGTTTCCATTTTCCTCTAAAGGGGCTGCAACACCCAGCTGCACAAAACCTTCAGTTTTTTTTTTAAAAAGTTTCACACTTTGAATATTTTTCATTTCTTACAATCAGAATTCTCCAATAGATTTTTAGAAGAAAATTATTTTCTTTCATGCATCACCAACTGAACCTTTTATGTTAACGTCTCAATCTCCAGCCTAACCTCATTGAATTTTGCTTAGCAAAGTACTTTTCAACTCTAATAATTAGTAAGATTATATTTCTTATCATCTGTTGGTCGTCTGACCTGATAAACTTCAATGAACATGATAACACAGGAATGATTGTCTCTAAAAATGGGCTCCTGCACGCTTGCAGACATTTTTCCATCACAACTTATGGATGATGAATGATTTGATTAAAGCTGTGAAACATTACTGATAAACTTCATGTGATGTTACATTAAAGCCAATTTTCTATGAAAATCAGGGACCTTTCCTAACTGACCTCTGACCTTTGAGCAGTAGTGTGTACTGTATGCTTGTATGTAACTGTATCTGACCTGGATTTTATCACCAGTTTCAAATAAGAATCTTCTTTAAAGTCTGTCTTTCAATACAAATGAAGTTAAACTTTATCAAGGCTGATGGTAAACTGTCCCTAACAAGTCCACTTTATTGCGTGCTCAGTGACTTTCTCCTATCAGAGCTGTTTAACAAGTCCACTTTATACATGCTTATTAATCTATCACGCTTATCAGTGGCTCATGGTTGCTTAAAGCCTATGTCTGAACTTGAGCACAGAGGCAGAGCATCATTCAATCTTGGCAACAGCTCCAGGATGACAAACTCCACTTTCTCTGCATCAAGACAGCTCATAACTTTTTAACAGTCTCTCCTGATAGTCTCATATCATCTGCTCTAATCAATAACCATACACTATCATTACAATGTAGACTACAGCTCAAAAGTCTGAGGTGAATTAGAAATGTCTTGTTTTCTGAATAGACTCAAATTTGGTTTCAGATTGAATCACAGCAATTTATCAAAAGAATCATATAAATGCTTAATATTAACACTGATCACAAATCATGAATGATTTTTAATAGAATATCTACAGAGGTGTTCAGAGACCCATTTTCAGCAATAATCCCTCCTGTGTTCAGTGGTACATTGTCTTATCTAATGCAAGCTTAACACATTAAAGCCTAACTTATAACTCAAAACAGCTTTTTAAAGATTTTTGCACAAACTCAAACTATTGTGGTGATTAAAGAAAGAATAAATGTGTCTGAATCATCCCAGTGTTTGTTTTTAACCTCATGAAACCAAGTTTCCATTTTCCTCTAAAGGGGCTGCAACACCCAGCTGCACAAAACCTTCATTTTTTTTTAAAAAAGTTTCACACTTTGAATATTTTTCATTTCTTACAATCAGAATTCTCCAATAGATTTTTAGAAGAAAATTATTTTCTTTCATGCATCACCAACTGAACCTTTTATGTTAACGTCTCAATCTCCAGCCTAACCTCATTGAATTTTGCTTAGCAAAGTACTTTTCAACTCTAATAATTAGTAAGATTATATTTCTTATCATCTGTTGGTCGTCTGACCTGATAAACTTCAATGAACATGATAACACAGGAATGATTGTCTCTAAAAATGGGCTCCTGCACGCTTGCAGACATTTTTCCATCACAACTTATGGATGATGAATGATTTGATTAAAGCTGTGAAACATTACTGATAAACTTCATGTGATGTTACATTAAAGCCAATTTTCTATTAAAATCAGGGACTTTTCCTAACTGACCTCTGACCTTTGAGCAGTAGTGTGTACTGTATGCTTGTATGTAACTGTATCTGACCTGGATTTTATCACCAGTTTCAAATAAGAATCTTCTTTAAAGTCTGTCTTTCAATACAAATGAAGATAAACTTTATCAAGGCTGATGGTAAACTGTCCCTAACAAGTCCACTTTATTGCGTGCTCAGTGACTTTCTCCTATCAGAGCTGTTTAACAAGTCCACTTTATACATGCTTATTAATCTATCACGCTTATCAGTGGCTCATGGTTGCTTAAAGCCTATGTCTGAACTTGAGCACAGAGGCAGAGCATCATTCAATCTTGGCAACAGCTCCAGGATGACAAACTCCACTTTCTCTGCATCAAGACAGCTCATAACTTTTTAACAGTCTCTCCTGATAGTCTCATATCATCTGCTCTAATCAATAACCATACACTATCATTACAATGTAGACTACAGCTCAAAAGTCTGAGGTGAATTAGAAATGTCTTGTTTTCTGAATAGACTCAAATTTGGTTTCAGATTGAATCACAGCAATTTATCAAAAGAATCATATAAATGCTTAATATTAACACTGATCACAAATCATGAATGATTTTTAATAGAATATCTACAGAGGTGTTCAGAGACCCATTTTCAGCAATAATCCCTCCTGTGTTCAGTGGTACATTGTCTTATCTAATGCAAGCTTAACACATTAAAGCCTAACTTATAACTCAAAACAGCTTTTTAAAGATTTTTGCACAAACTCAAACTATTGTGGTGATTAAAGAAAGAATAAATGTGTCTGGATCATCCCAGTGTTTGTTTTTAACCTCATGAAACCAAGTTTCCATTTTCCTCTAAAGGGGCTGCAACACCCAGCTGCACAAAACCTTCAGTTTTTTTTTTAAAAAGTTTCACACTTTGAATATTTTTCATTTCTTACAATCAGAATTCTCCAATAGATTTTTAGAAGAAAATTATTTTCTTTCATGCATCACCAACTGAACCTTTTATGTTAACGTCTCAATCTCCAGCCTAACCTCATTGAATTTTGCTTAGCAAAGTACTTTTCAACTCTAATAATTAGTAAGATTATATTTCTTATCATCTGTTGGTCGTCTGACCTGATAAACTTCAATGAACATGATAACACAGGAATGATTGTCTCTAAAAATGGGCTCCTGCACGCTTGCAGACATTTTTCCATCACAACTTATGGATGATGAATGATTTGATTAAAGCTGTGAAACATTACTGATAAACTTCATGTGATGTTACATTAAAGCCAATTTTCTATGAAAATCAGGGACCTTTCCTAACTGACCTCTGACCTTTGAGCAGTAGTGTGTACTGTATGCTTGTATGTAACTGTATCTGACCTGGATTTTATCACCAGTTTCAAATAAGAATCTTCTTTAAAGTCTGTCTTTCAATACAAATGAAGTTAAACTTTATCAAGGCTGATGGTAAACTGTCCCTAACAAGTCCACTTTATTGCGTGCTCAGTGACTTTCTCCTATCAGAGCTGTTTAACAAGTCCACTTTATACATGCTTATTAATCTATCACGCTTATCAGTGGCTCATGGTTGCTTAAAGCCTATGTCTGAACTTGAGCACAGAGGCAGAGCATCATTCAATCTTGGCAACAGCTCCAGGATGACAAACTCCACTTTCTCTGCATCAAGACAGCTCATAACTTTTTAACAGTCTCTCCTGATAGTCTCATATCATCTGCTCTAATCAATAACCATACACTATCATTACAATGTAGACTACAGCTCAAAAGTCTGAGGTGAATTAGAAATGTCTTGTTTTCTGAATAGACTCAAATTTGGTTTCAGATTGAATCACAGCAATTTATCAAAAGAATCATATAAATGCTTAATATTAACACTGATCACAAATCATGAATGATTTTTAATAGAATATCTACAGAGGTGTTCAGAGACCCATTTTCAGCAATAATCCCTCCTGTGTTCAGTGGTACATTGTCTTATCTAATGCAAGCTTAACACATTAAAGCCTAACTTATAACTCAAAACAGCTTTTTAAAGATTTTTGCACAAACTCAAACTATTGTGGTGATTAAAGAAAGAATAAATGTGTCTGAATCATCCCAGTGTTTGTTTTTAACCTCATGAAACCAAGTTTCCATTTTCCTCTAAAGGGGCTGCAACACCCAGCTGCACAAAACCTTCATTTTTTTTTTAAAAAGTTTCACACTTTGAATATTTTTCATTTCTTACAATCAGAATTCTCCAATAGATTTTTAGAAGAAAATTATTTTCTTTCATGCATCACCAACTGAACCTTTTATGTTAACGTCTCAATCTCCAGCCTAACCTCATTGAATTTTGCTTAGCAAAGTACTTTTCAACTCTAATAATTAGTAAGATTATATTTCTTATCATCTGTTGGTCGTCTGACCTGATAAAGTTCAATGAACATGATAACACAGGAATGATTGTCTCTAAAAATGGGCTCCTGCACGCTTGCAGACATTTTTCCATCACAACTTATGGATGATGAATGATTTGATTAAAGCTGTGAAACATTACTGATAAACTTCATGTGATGTTACATTAAAGCCAATTTTCTATTAAAATCAGGGACTTTTCCTAACTGACCTCTGACCTTTGAGCAGTAGTGTGTACTGTATGCTTGTATGTAACTGTATCTGACCTGGATTTTATCACCAGTTTCAAATAAGAATCTTCTTTAAAGTCTGTCTTTCAATACAAATGAAGTTAAACTTTATCAAGGCTGATGGTAAACTGTCCCTAACAAGTCCACTTTATTGCGTGCTCATTGACTTTCTCCTATCAGAACTGTTTAACAAGTCCACTTTATACATGCTTATTAATCTATCACGCTTATCAGTGGCTCATGGTTGCTTAAAGCCTATGTCTGAACTTGAGCACAGAGGCAGAGCATCATTCAATCTTGGCAACAGCTCCAGGATGACAAACTCCACTTTCTCTGCATCAAGACAGCTCATAACTTTTTAACAGTCTCTCCTGATAGTCTCATATCATCTGCTCTAATCAATAACCATACACTATCATTACAATGTAGACTACAGCTCAAAAGTCTGAGGTGAATTAGAAATGTCTTGTTTTCTGAATAGACTCAAATTTGGTTTCAGATTGAATCACAGCAATTTATCAAAAGAATCATATAAATGCTTAATATTAACACTGATCACAAATCATGAATGATTTTTAATAGAATATCTACAGAGGTGTTCAGAGACCCATTTTCAGCAATAATCCCTCCTGTGTTCAGTGGTACATTGTCTTATCTAATGCAAGCTTAACACATTAAAGCCTAACTTATAACTCAAAACAGCTTTTTAAAGATTTTTGCACAAACTCAAACTATTGTGGTGATTAAAGAAAGAATAAATGTGTCTGAATCATCCCAGTGTTTGTTTTTAACCTCATGAAACCAAGTTTCCATTTTCCTCTAAAGGGGCTGCAACACCCAGCTGCACAAAACCTTCATTTTTTTTAAAAAAGTTTCACTCTTTGAATATTTTTCATTTCTTACAATCAGAATTCTCCAATAGATTTTTAGAAGAAAATTATTTTCTTTCATGCATCACCAACTGAACCTTTTATGTTAACGTCTCAATCTCCAGCCTAACCTCATTGAATTTTGCTTAGCAAAGTACTTTTCAACTCTAATAATTAGTAAGATTATATTTCTTATCATCTGTTGGTCGTCTGACCTGATAAACTTCAATGAACATGATAACACAGGAATGATTGTCTCTAAAAATGGGCTCCTGCACGCTTGCAGACATTTTTCCATCACAACTTATGGATGATGAATGATTTGATTAAAGCTGTGAAACATTACTGATAAACTTCATGTGATGTTACATTAAAGCCAATTTTCTATTAAAATCAGGGACTTTTCCTAACTGACCTCTGACCTTTGAGCAGTAGTGTGTACTGTATGCTTGTATGTAACTGTATCTGACCTGGATTTTATCACCAGTTTCAAATAAGAATCTTCTTTAAAGTCTGTCTTTCAATACAAATGAAGTTAAACTTTATCAAGGCTGATGGTAAACTGTCCCTAACAAGTCCACTTTATTGCGTGCTCAGTGACTTTCTCCTATCAGAGCTGTTTAACAAGTCCACTTTATACATGCTTATTAATCTATCACGCTTATCAGTGGCTCATGGTTGCTTAAAGCCTATGTCTGAACTTGAGCACAGAGGCAGAGCATCATTCAATCTTGGCAACAGCTCCAGGATGACAAACTCCACTTTCTCTGCATCAAGACAGCTCATAACTTTTTAACAGTCTCTCCTGATAGTCTCATATCATCTGCTCTAATCAATAACCATACACTATCATTACAATGTAGACTACAGCTCAAAAGTCTGAGGTGAATTAGAAATGTCTTGTTTTCTGAATAGACTCAAATTTGGTTTCAGATTGAATCACAGCAATTTATCAAAAGAATCATATAAATGCTTAATATTAACACTGATCACAAATCATGAATGATTTTTAATAGAATATCTACAGAGGTGTTCAGAGACCCATTTTCAGCAATAATCCCTCCTGTGTTCAGTGGTACATTGTCTTATCTAATGCAAGCTTAACACATTAAAGCCTAACTTATAACTCAAAACAGCTTTTTAAAGATTTTTGCACAAACTCAAACTATTGTGGTGATTAAAGAAAGAATAAATGTGTCTGGATCATCCCAGTGTTTGTTTTTAACCTCATGAAACCAAGTTTCCATTTTCCTCTAAAGGGGCTGCAACACCCAGCTGCACAAAACCTTCATTTTTTTTTAAAAAAGTTTCACTCTTTGAATATTTTTCATTTCTTACAATCAGAATTCTCCAATAGATTTTTAGAAGAAAATTATTTTCTTTCATGCATCACCAACTGAACCTTTTATGTTAACGTCTCAATCTCCAGCCTAACCTCATTGAATTTTGCTTAGCAAAGTACTTTTCAACTCTAATAATTAGTAAGATTATATTTCTTATCATCTGTTGGTCGTCTGACCTGATAAACTTCAATGAACATGATAACACAGGAATGATTGTCTCTAAAAATGGGCTCCTGCACGCTTGCAGACATTTTTCCATCACAACTTATGGATGATGAATGATTTGATTAAAGCTGTGAAACATTACTGATAAACTTCATGTGATGTTACATTAAAGCCAATTTTCTATTAAAATCAGGGACTTTTCCTAACTGACCTCTGACCTTTGAGCAGTAGTGTGTACTGTATGCTTGTATGTAACTGTATCTGACCTGGATTTTATCACCAGTTTCAAATAAGAATCTTCTTTAAAGTCTGTCTTTCAATACAAATGAAGTTAAACTTTATCAAGGCTGATGGTAAACTGTCCCTAACAAGTCCACTTTATTGCGTGCTCATTGACTTTCTCCTATCAGAGCTGTTTAACAAGCCCACTTTATACATGCTTATTAATCTATCACGCTTATCAGTGGCTCATGGTTGCTTAAAGCCTATGTCTGAACTTGAGCACAGAGGCAGAGCATCATTCAATCTTGGCAACAGCTCCAGGATGACAAACTCCACTTTCTCTGCATCAAGACAGCTCATAACTTTTTAACAGTCTCTCCTGATAGTCTCATATCATCTGCTCTAATCAATAACCATACACTATCATTACAATGTAGACTACAGCTCAAAAGTCTGAGGTGAATTAGAAATGTCTTGTTTTCTGAATAGACTCAAATTTGGTTTCAGATTGAATCACAGCAATTTATCAAAAGAATCATATAAATGCTTAATATTAACACTGATCACAAATCATGAATGATTTTTAATAGAATATCTACAGAGGTGTTCAGAGACCCATTTTCAGCAATAATCCCTCCTGTGTTCAGTGGTACATTGTCTTATCTAATGCAAGCTTAACACATTAAAGCCTAACTTATAACTCAAAACAGCTTTTTAAAGATTTTTGCACAAACTCAAACTATTGTGGTGATTAAAGAAAGAATAAATGTGTCTGAATCATCCCAGTGTTTGTTTTTAACCTCATGAAACCAAGTTTCCATTTTCCTCTAAAGGGGCTGCAACACCCAGCTGCACAAAACCTTCATTTTTTTTAAAAAAGTTTCACTCTTTGAATATTTTTCATTTCTTACAATCAGAATTCTCCAATAGATTTTTAGATGAAAATTATTTTCTTTCATGCATCACCAATTGAACCTTTTATGTTAACGTCTCAATCTCCAGCCTAACCTCATTGAATTTTGCTTAGCAAAGTACTTTTCAACTCTAATAATTAGTAAGATTATATTTCTTATCATCTGTTGGTCGTCTGACCTGATAAACTTCAATGAACATGATAACACAGGAATGATTGTCTCTAAAAATGGGCTCCTGCACGCTTGCAGACATTTTTCCATCACAACTTATGGATGATGAATGATTTGATTAAAGCTGTGAAACATTACTGATAAACTTCATGTGATGTTACATTAAAGCCAATTTTCTATTAAAATCAGGGACTTTTCCTAACTGACCTCTGACCTTTGAGCAGTAGTGTGTACTGTATGCTTGTATGTAACTGTATCTGACCTGGATTTTATCACCAGTTTCAAATAAGAATCTTCTTTAAAGTCTGTCTTTCAATACAAATGAAGTTAAACTTTATCAAGGCTGATGGTAAACTGTCCCTAACAAGTCCACTTTATTGCGTGCTCATTGACTTTCTCCTATCAGAGCTGTTTAACAAGCCCACTTTATACATGCTTATTAATCTATCACGCTTATCAGTGGCTCATGGTTGCTTAAAGCCTATGTCTGAACTTGAGCACAGAGGCAGAGCATCATTCAATCTTGGCAACAGCTCCAGGATGACAAACTCCACTTTCTCTGCATCAAGACAGCTCATAACTTTTTAACAGTCTCTCCTGATAGTCTCATATCATCTGCTCTAATCAATAACCATACACTATCATTACAATGTAGACTACAGCTCAAAAGTCTGAGGTGAATTAGAAATGTCTTGTTTTCTGAATAGACTCAAATTTGGTTTCAGATTGAATCACAGCAATTTATCAAAAGAATCATATAAATGCTTAATATTAACACTGATCACAAATCATGAATGATTTTTAATAGAATATCTACAGAGGTGTTCAGAGACCCATTTTCAGCAATAATCCCTCCTGTGTTCAGTGGTACATTGTCTTATCTAATGCAAGCTTAACACATTAAAGCCTAACTTATAACTCAAAACAGCTTTTTAAAGATTTTTGCACAAACTCAAACTATTGTGGTGATTAAAGAAAGAATAAATGTGTCTGGATCATCCCAGTGTTTGTTTTTAACCTCATGAAACCAAGTTTCCATTTTCCTCTAAAGGGGCTGCAACACCCAGCTGCACAAAACCTTCATTTTTTTTAAAAAGTTTCACTCTTTGAATATTTTTCATTTCTTACAATCAGAATTCTCCAATAGATTTTTAGAAGAAAATTATTTTCTTTCATGCATCACCAATTGAACCTTTTATGTTAACGTCTCAATCTCCAGCCTAACCTCATTGAATTTTGCTTAGCAAAGTACTTTTCAACTCCAATAATTAGTAAGATTATATTTCTTATCATCTGTTGGTCGTCTGACCTGATAAAGTTCAATGAACATGATAACACAGGAATGATTGTCTCTAAAAATGGGCTCCTGCACGCTTGCAGACATTTTTCCATCACAACTTATGGATGATGAATGATTTGATTAAAGCTGTGAAACATTACTGATAAACTTCATGTGATGTTACATTAAAGCCAATTTTCTATTAAAATCAGGGACTTTTCCTAACTGACCTCTGACCTTTGAGCAGTAGTGTGTACTGTATGCTTGTATGTAACTGTATCTGACCTGGATTTTATCACCAGTTTCAAATAAGAATCTTCTTTAAAGTCTGTCTTTCAATACAAATGAAGTTAAACTTTATCAAGGCTGATGGTAAACTGTCCCTAACAAGTCCACTTTATTGCGTGCTCATTGACTTTCTCCTATCAGAACTGTTTAACAAGTCCACTTTATACATGCTTATTAATCTATCACGCTTATCAGTGGCTCATGGTTGCTTAAAGCCTATGTCTGAACTTGAGCACAGAGGCAGAGCATCATTCAATCTTGGCAACAGCTCCAGGATGACAAACTCCACTTTCTCTGCATCAAGACAGCTCATAACTTTTTAACAGTCTCTCCTGATAGTCTCATATCATCTGCTCTAATCAATAACCATACACTATCATTACAATGTAGACTACAGCTCAAAAGTCTGAGGTGAATTAGAAATGTCTTGTTTTCTGAATAGACTCAAATTTGGTTTCAGATTGAATCACAGCAATTTATCAAAAGAATCATATAAATGCTTAATATTAACACTGATCACAAATCATGAATGATTTTTAATAGAATATCTACAGAGGTGTTCAGAGACCCATTTTCAGCAATAATCCCTCCTGTGTTCAGTGGTACATTGTCTTATCTAATGCAAGCTTAACACATTAAAGCCTAACTTATAACTCAAAACAGCTTTTTAAAGATTTTTGCACAAACTCAAACTATTGTGGTGATTAAAGAAAGAATAAATGTGTCTGGATCATCCCAGTGTTTGTTTTTAACCTCATGAAACCAAGTTTCCATTTTCCTCTAAAGGGGCTGCAACACCCAGCTGCACAAAACCTTCATTTTTTTTAAAAAGTTTCACTCTTTGAATATTTTTCATTTCTTACAATCAGAATTCTCCAATAGATTTTTAGAAGAAAATTATTTTCTTTCATGCATCACCAACTGAACCTTTTATGTTAACGTCTCATTCTCCAGCCTAACCTCATTGAAATTTGCTTAGCAAAGTACTTTTCAACTCTAATAATTAGTAAGATTATATTTCTTATCATCTGTTGGTCGTCTGACCTGATAAACTTCAATGAACATGATAACGCAGGAATGATTGTCTCTAAAAATGGGCTCCTGCACGCTTGCAGACATTTTTCCATCACAACTTATGGATGATGAATGATTTGATTAAAGCTGTGAAACATTACTGATAAACTTCATGTGATGTTACATTAAAGCCAATTTTCTATTAAAATCAGGGACTTTTCCTAACTGACCTCTGACCTTTGAGCAGTAGTGTGTACTGTATGCTTGTATGTAACTGTATCTGACCTGGATTTTATCACCAGTTTCAAATAAGAATCTTCTTTAAAGTCTGTCTTTCAATACAAATGAAGTTAAACTTTATCAAGGCTGATGGTAAACTGTCCCTAACAAGTCCACTTTATTGCGTGCTCAGTGACTTTCTCCTATCAGAGCTGTTTAACAAGTCCACTTTATACATGCTTATTAATCTATCACGCTTATCAGTGGCTCATGGTTGCTTAAAGCCTATGTCTGAACTTGAGCACAGAGGCAGAGCATCATTCAATCTTGGCAACAGCTCCAGGATGACAAACTCCACTTTCTCTGCATCAAGACAGCTCATAACTTTTTAACAGTCTCTCCTGATAGTCTCATATCATCTGCTCTAATCAATAACCATACACTATCATTGCAATGTAGACTACAGCTCAAAAGTCTGAGGTGAATTAGAAATGTCTTGTTTTCTGAATAGACTCAAATTTGGTTTCAGATTGAATCACAGCAATTTATCAAAAGAATCATATAAATGCTTAATATTAACACTGATCACAAATCATGAATGATTTTTAATAGAATATCTACAGAGGTGTTCAGAGACCCATTTTCAGCAATAATCCCTCCTGTGTTCAGTGGTACATTGTCTTATCTAATGCAAGCTTAACACATTAAAGCCTAACTTATAACTCAAAACAGCTTTTTAAAGATTTTTGCACAAACTCAAACTATTGTGGTGATTAAAGAAAGAATAAATGTGTCTGGATCATCCCAGTGTTTGTTTTTAACCTCATGAAACCAAGTTTCCATTTTCCTCTAAAGGGGCTGCAACACCCAGCTGCACAAAACCTTCATTTTTTTAAAAAAGTTTCACTCTTTGAATATTTTTCATTTCTTACAATCAGAATTCGCCAATAGATTTTTAGAAGAAAATTATTTTCTTTCATGCATCACCAATTGAACCTTTTATGTTAACGTCTCAATCTCCAGCCTAACCTCATTGAATTTTGCTTAGCAAAGTACTTTTCAACTCCAATAATTAGTAAGATTATATTTCTTATCATCTGTTGGTCGTCTGACCTGATAAACTTCAATGAACATGATAACACAGGAATGATTGTCTCTAAAAATGGGCTCCTGCACGCTTGCAGACATTTTTCCATCACAACTTATGGATGATGAATGATTTGATTAAAGCTGTGAAACATTACTGATAAACTTCATGTGATGTTACATTAAAGCCAATTTTCTATTAAAATCAGGGACTTTTCCTAACTGACCTCTGACCTTTGAGCAGTAGTGTGTACTGTATGCTTGTATGTAACTGTATCTGACCTGGATTTTATCACCAGTTTCAAATAAGAATCTTCTTTAAAGTCTGTCTTTCAATACAAATGAAGTTAAACTTTATCAAGGCTGATGGTAAACTGTCCCTAACAAGTCCACTTTATTGCGTGCTCATTGACTTTCTCCTATCAGAACTGTTTAACAAGTCCACTTTATACATGCTTATTAATCTATCACGCTTATCAGTGGCTCATGGTTGCTTAAAGCCTATGTCTGAACTTGAGCACAGAGGCAGAGCATCATTCAATCTTGGCAACAGCTCCAGGATGACAAACTCCACTTTCTCTGCATCAAGACAGCTCATAACTTTTTAACAGTCTCTCCTGATAGTCTCATATCATCTGCTCTAATCAATAACCATACACTATCATTACAATGTAGACTACAGCTCAAAAGTCTGAGGTGAATTAGAAATGTCTTGTTTTCTGAATAGACTCAAATTTGGTTTCAGATTGAATCACAGCAATTTATCAAAAGAATCATATAAATGCTTAATATTAACACTGATCACAAATCATGAATGATTTTTAATAGAATATCTACAGAGGTGTTCAGAGACCCATTTTCAGCAATAATCCCTCCTGTGTTCAGTGGTACATTGTCTTATCTAATGCAAGCTTAACACATTAAAGCCTAACTTATAACTCAAAACAGCTTTTTAAAGATTTTTGCACAAACTCAAACTATTGTGGTGATTAAAGAAAGAATAAATGTGTCTGGATCATCCCAGTGTTTGTTTTTAACCTCATGAAACCAAGTTTCCATTTTCCTCTAAAGGGGCTGCAACACCCAGCTGCACAAAACCTTCATTTTTTTAAAAAAGTTTCACTCTTTGAATATTTTTCATTTCTTACAATCAGAATTCTCCAATAGATTTTTAGAAGAAAATTATTTTCTTTCATGCATCACCAACTGAACCTTTTATGTTAACGTCTCATTCTCCAGCCTAACCTCATTGAAATTTGCTTAGCAAAGTACTTTTCAACTCTAATAATTAGTAAGATTATATTTCTTATCATCTGTTGGTCGTCTGACCTGATAAACTTCAATGAACATGATAACGCAGGAATGATTGTCTCTAAAAATGGGCTCCTGCACGCTTGCAGACATTTTTCCATCACAACTTATGGATGATGAATGATTTGATTAAAGCTGTGAAACATTACTGATAAACTTCATGTGATGTTACATTAAAGCCAATTTTCTATTAAAATCAGGGACTTTTCCTAACTGACCTCTGACCTTTGAGCAGTAGTGTGTACTGTATGCTTGTATGTAACTGTATCTGACCTGGATTTTATCACCAGTTTCAAATAAGAATCTTCTTTAAAGTCTGTCTTTCAATACAAATGAAGTTAAACTTTATCAAGGCTGATGGTAAACTGTCCCTAACAAGTCCACTTTATTGCGTGCTCAGTGACTTTCTCCTATCAGAGCTGTTTAACAAGTCCACTTTATACATGCTTATTAATCTATCACGCTTATCAGTGGCTCATGGTTGCTTAAAGCCTATGTCTGAACTTGAGCACAGAGGCAGAGCATCATTCAATCTTGGCAACAGCTCCAGGATGACAAACTCCACTTTCTCTGCATCAAGACAGCTCATAACTTTTTAACAGTCTCTCCTGATAGTCTCATATCATCTGCTCTAATCAATAACCATACACTATCATTACAATGTAGACTACAGCTCAAAAGTCTGAGGTGAATTAGAAATGTCTTGTTTTCTGAATAGACTCAAATTTGGTTTCAGATTGAATCACAGCAATTTATCAAAAGAATCATATAAATGCTTAATATTAACACTGATCACAAATCATGAATGATTTTTAATAGAATATCTACAGAGGTGTTCAGAGACCCATTTTCAGCAATAATCCCTCCTGTGTTCAGTGGTACATTGTCTTATCTAATGCAAGCTTAACACATTAAAGCCTAACTTATAACTCAAAACAGCTTTTTAAAGATTTTTGCACAAACTCAAACTATTGTGGTGATTAAAGAAAGAATAAATGTGTCTGAATCATCCCAGTGTTTGTTTTTAACCTCATGAAACCAAGTTTCCATTTTCCTCTAAAGGGGCTGCAACACCCAGCTGCACAAAACCTTCATTTTTTTTTTAAAAAGTTTCACTCTTTGAATATTTTTCATTTCTTACAATCAGAATTCTCCAATAGATTTTTAGAAGAAAATTATTTTCTTTCATGCATCACCAACTGAACCTTTTATGTTAACGTCTCAATCTCCAGCCTAACCTCATTGAAATTTGCTTAGCAAAGTACTTTTCAACTCTAATAATTAGTAAGATTATATTTCTTATCATCTGTTGGTCGTCTGACCTGATAAACTTCAATGAACATGATAACACAGGAATGATTGTCTCTAAAAATGGGCTCCTGCACGCTTGCAGACATTTTTCCATCACAACTTATGGATGATGAATGATTTGATTAAAGCTGTGAAACATTACTGATAAACTTCATGTGATGTTACATTAAAGCCAATTTTCTATTAAAATCAGGGACTTTTCCTAACTGACCTCTGACCTTTGAGCAGTAGTGTGTACTGTATGCTTGTATGTAACTGTATCTGACCTGGATTTTATCACCAGTTTCAAATAAGAATCTTCTTTAAAGTCTGTCTTTCAATACAAATGAAGTTAAACTTTATCAAGGCTGATGGTAAACTGTCCCTAACAAGTCCACTTTATTGCGTGCTCAGTGACTTTCTCCTATCAGAGCTGTTTAACAAGTCCACTTTATACATGCTTATTAATCTATCACGCTTATCAGTGGCTCATGGTTGCTTAAAGCCTATGTCTGAACTTGAGCACAGAGGCAGAGCATCATTCAATCTTGGCAACAGCTCCAGGATGACAAACTCCACTTTCTCTGCATCAAGACAGCTCATAACTTTTTAACAGTCTCTCCTGATAGTCTCATATCATCTGCTCTAATCAATAACCATACACTATCATTACAATGTAGACTACAGCTCAAAAGTCTGAGGTGAATTAGAAATGTCTTGTTTTCTGAATAGACTCAAATTTGGTTTCAGATTGAATCACAGCAATTTATCAAAAGAATCATATAAATGCTTAATATTAACACTGATCACAAATCATGAATGATTTTTAATAGAATATCTACAGAGGTGTTCAGAGACCCATTTTCAGCAATAATCCCTCCTGTGTTCAGTGGTACATTGTCTTATCTAATGCAAGCTTAACACATTAAAGCCTAACTTATAACTCAAAACAGCTTTTTAAAGATTTTTGCACAAACTCAAACTATTGTGGTGATTAAAGAAAGAATAAATGTGTCTGAATCATCCCAGTGTTTGTTTTTAACCTCATGAAACCAAGTTTCCATTTTCCTCTAAAGGGGCTGCAACACCCAGCTGCACAAAACCTTCATTTTTTTTTAAAAAGTTTCACTCTTTGAATATTTTTCATTTCTTACAATCAGAATTCTCCAATAGATTTTTAGAAGAAAATTATTTTCTTTCATGCATCACCAACTGAACCTTTTATGTTAACGTCTCAATCTCCAGCCTAACCTCATTGAATTTTGCTTAGCAAAGTACTTTTCAACTCTAATAATTAGTAAGATTATATTTCTTATCATCTGTTGGTCGTCTGACCTGATAAACTTCAATGAGCATTATAACACAGGAATGATTGTCTCTAAAAATGGGCTCCTACACGCTTGCAGACATTTTTCCATCACAACTTATGGATGATGAATGATTTGATTAAAGCTGTGAAACATTACTGATAAACTTCATGTGATGTTACATTAAAGCCAATTTTCTATTAAAATCAGGGACTTTTCCTAACTGACCTCTGACCTTTGAGCAGTAGTGTGTACTGTATGCTTGTATGTAACTGTATCTGACCTGGATTTTATCACCAGTTTCAAATAAGAATCTTCTTTAAAGTCTGTCTTTCAATACAAATGAAGTTAAACTTTATCAAGGCTGATGGTAAACTGTCCCTAACAAGTCCACTTTATTGCGTGCTCAGTGAATTTCTCCTATCAGAGCTGTTTAACAAGTCCACTTTATACATGCTTATTAATCTATCACGCTTATCAGTGGCTCATGGTTGCTTAAAGCCTATGTCTGAACTTGAGCACAGAGGCAGAGCATCATTCAATCTTGGCAACAGCTCCAGGATGACAAACTCCACTTTCTCTGCATCAAGACAGCTCATAACTTTTTAACAGTCTCTCCTGATAGTCTCATATCATCTGCTCTAATCAATAACCATACACTATCATTACAATGTAGACTACAGCTCAAAAGTCTGAGGTGAATTAGAAATGTCTTGTTTTCTGAATAGACTCAAATTTGGTTTCAGATTGAATCACAGCAATTTATCAAAAGAATCATATAAATGCTTAATATTAACACTGATCACAAATCATGAATGATTTTTAATAGAATATCTACAGAGGTGTTCAGAGACCCATTTTCAGCAATAATCCCTCCTGTGTTCAGTCCCATATGGAAAAGATATATATAAATCTTATAAAGTTTGTATCTGTCTTGTGTGAAACTTGTATGAAAAGCAGATAAGAGTGAAAACAGATATAAGATCCCTTGAAAAATTATATAATGAAACTTGTATGTTTTGGATACTTACTAAAACAATATATGAAAGTAATGAGAAAGTGGCCACTTTCATGAGTAAATCATGTAAGCCTTATATGATTTACTCATGAAAGTGGCCACTTTCATGAGTAATCACATATAAGTTTTTACTATTTCTTTTCCATATGGGGTGGTACATTGTCTTATCTAATGCAAGCTTAACACATTAAAGCCTAACTTATCACTCAAAACAGCTTTTTAAAGATTTTTGCACAAACTGAAACTATTGTGGTGATTAAAGAAACAATAAATGTGTCTGGATCATCCCAGTGTTTGTTTTTAACCTCATGAAACCAAGTTTACATTTTCCTCTAAAGGGGCTGCAACACCCGGCTGCACAAAACCTTCACTTTTTTCAACAGTTTCAGTCTTTGAATATTTTTCATTTCTTACAATCAGAATTCTCCAGACTTTTAGAAGAAAATTTTTTTCTTTCATGCATCACCAACTGAACCTTTTATGTTAACGTCTCAAGCTCAAGCCTAACCTCATTGAATTTTGCTTAGCAAAGTACTTTTCAACTCTAATAATTAGTAAGATTATATTTCTTATCATCTGTTGGTCGTCTGACCTGATAAACTTCAATGAACATGATAACACAGGAATGATTGTCTCTATAAATGGGCTCCTGCACGCTTGCAGACATTTTTCCATCACAATTATGGATGATGAAGGATTTGATTAAAGCTGTGAAACATTACTGATAACCTTCATGTGATGTTACATTAAAGCCAATTTTCTATTAAAAGCAGGGACTTTTCTAACTGACCTCTGACCTTTGAGCAGTAGTGTGTACTGTATGCTTGTATGTAACTGTGTCTGACCTGGATTTTATCACCAGTTTCAAATAAGTATCTACTTTAAAGTCTGTCTTTCAATACAAAATAAGTTCAACTTTATCAAGGCTGATGGTAAACTGTCCCTAACAAGTCCACTTTATTGCGTGCTCATTGACTTTCTCCTATCAGAACTGTTTAACAAGTCCACTTTATACATGCTTATTAATCTATCACGCTTATCAGTGGCTCATGGTTGCTTAAAGCCTATGTCTGAACTTGAGCACAGAGGCAGAGCATCATTCATCTTGGCAGCAGCTCCAGGATGACAAACTCCACTTTCTCTGCATCAAGACAGCTCATAGCTTTTTAACAGTCTCTCCTGATAGTCTCATATCATCTGCTCTAATCAATAACCATACACTATCATTACAATGTAGACTACAGCTCAAATGTCTGAGGTGAATTAGAAATGTCTTGTTTTCAGAATAGACTCAAATTTGGTTTCAGATTGAATCACAGCAATTTATCAAAATAATCATATAAATGCTTAATATTAACACTGATCACAAATCATCAATGATTTTTAATAGAATATCTACAGAGGTGTTCAGAGACCCATTTTCAGCAATAATCCCTCCTGTGTTCAGTCCCATATGGAAAAGATATATATAAATCTTATAAAGTTTGTATCTGTCTTGTGCGAAACTTGTATGAAAAGCAGATAAGAGTGAAAACAGATATAAGATCCCTTGAAAACTTATATAATGAAACTTGTATGTTTTGGATACTTACTAAAACAATGTATGAAAGTAATGAGAAAGTGGCCACTTTCATGAGTAAATCATGTAAGCCTTATATGATTTACTCATGAAAGTGGCCACTTTCATGAGTAATCACATATAAGTTTTTACTATTTCTTTTCCATATGGGGTGGTACATTGTCTTATCTAATGCAAGCTTAACACATTAAAGCCTAACTTATCACTCAAAACAGCTTTTTAAAGATTTTTGCACAAACTGAAACTATTGTGGTGATTAAAGAAAGAATAAATGTGTCTGGATCATCCCAGTGTTTGTTTTTAATCTCATGAAACCAAGTTTACATTTTCCTCTAAAGGGGCTGCAACACCCAGCTGCACAAAACCTTCACTTTTTTCAACAGTTTCACTCTTTGAATATTTTTCATTTCTTACAATCAGAATTCTCCAATAGATTTTTAGAAGAAAATTATTTTCTTTCATGCATCACCAACGGAACCTTTTATGTTAACGTCTCAATCTCCAGCCTAACCTCATTGAATTTTGCTTAGCAAAGTACTTTTCAACTCTAATAATTAGTAAGATTATATTTCTTATCATCTGTTGGTCGTCTGACCTGATAAACTTCAATGAACATGATAACACAGGAATGATTGTCTCTAAAAATGGGCTCCTGCACGCTTGCAGACATTTTTCCATCACAATTATGGATGATGAAGGATTTGATTAAAGCTGTGAAACATTACTGATAACCTTCATGTGATGTTACATTAAAGCCAATTTTCTATTAAAAGCAGGGACTTTTCTAACTGACCTCTGACCTTTGAGCAGTAGTGTGTACAGTATGCTTGTATGTAACTGTGTCTGACCTGGATTTTATCACCAGTTTCAAATAAGAATCTACTTTAAAGTCTGTCTTTCAATACAAAATAAGTTCAACTTTATCAAGGCTGATGGTAAACTGTCCCTAACAAGTCCACTTTATTGCGTGCTCATTGACTTTCTCCTATCAGAGCTGTTTAACAAGTCCACTTTATACATGCTTATTAATCTATCACGCTTATCAGTGGCTCATGGTTGCTTAAAGCCTATGTCTGAACTTGAGCACAGAGGCAGAGCATCATTCATCTTGGCAGCAGCTCCAGGATGACAAACTCCACTTTCTCTGCATCAAGACAGCTCATAGCTTTTTAACAGTGTCTTTCTGTCCTCATACTTCTATACATTCTTCTGTAATAGATAACTATACGCTATCATTGTAATCAGTCTACACTACAGCTCAAAAGTTTGAAGTCAATTTTCACCTGGTTTATAATCATGTGATTGGTCCACACACCAGTGTCTAAAAAAACGCTCATTTTTATCTGTGTCTATCATCAAAATTTGAGTTGATTGCAATCTCTCCCTAACAAGTTCACTTTATTGCGTGCTCATCAATCTCCTCTACAGCTCAGCTAACTGAAGTCAGTTAGAAACGTCTTTTTTTCTTAAAAAAAAACAAGATTCTTTTTTATATTTTGTAAATTGGTTTTGAATGCAAATAAATATAATTGCTTAAAACTTGCATTGATCACCAATTATGATTAATGTTTGATAAAATATTTGCTGGTGTATGGATGCAACAATAATGGTGGTGTGTGGATTACAACAATAATAGCGAGTGTGCAGATTATATTACCTTCCCTCAGTTTATCACATTAAATCTCATCTTACTAGTGACCCAGCAGTTTTTCCAAATACAGCTGCACTAACCAACATCATTTTTTCAAGTAATATAAAAATCATTTTTATATATTACCTTTTTAAACATCCCATTTTTTCTTTCTAATGTCATTAAATCAAGTTTGCACATTTGTATAACAACAGTTGGACCTCCAGATCTTTTTAGCTTTTAGTTTTTTCTCAGTGTCACACATGGATTAGTTTTCGTCTCTTTCAATAAGAAAGTCAAATCTTCAGACATTAAAGCAATCTTTGTTTCTTTCAATCATCCTAATATTTTTAATCTCCTGTAATATAATTGCAGTTAACCAGAGCTTAGCTACTCTGATCTACAGTGATTTGGGGGGTTTGGATTTGTTTTTCACAGGTGCAGAGCCTTTTTCTACAAAATTAAGAATAAACTGCATTTTTTCAAAAGTACCATTAACTATGTAGACTGACAAGTAACTAAACATGTAACACAGTGATCAGTAGAGAAGAAAGAAAATAACCCATTTCAACATTTCTAGTTCAGATCAAAATTATTGTTCTGATTAAGGAAACAGTAAATTTGGCCACGTTATTGTCCTGATCCTCCAATTTTCCCTTTCCAATGTGACTAAATAAAATTCAACTTTTTTTTTTTTTAAATAAAAGCAGATGAACACCCAGATATTTCTTACACTAAGAATCCTCCAACAACCTTTCAAAAGAAACATTTTTTGTCTTTCCTCAATTTTGAGAGTAACTGAAGCCACAAACCTGAAGCTCGAGACCCCAAACTAACCAAATTTAATGTTTCCTGAATCAGCACAGTAATTTTTAACTCTTTGTGTGTTATGTTTACTCACAGTTTTGATGCTTGCTTCTTCGACTTGATCCACGATTAGCTCTTCACCATCGCTCTGCTGTTTCTCTCTCCTCATGCTTCTCCTTCATGCGTCCTGTCCTCAAATATAATCCAACCTGCCTCCTTGTTTCCTCCTTGACTTGTATTAGCAAAATTTCCAGTTAAATTAAGAGAAATCCAGAAAAGTTTTCCTGCTTCAAAAGCTCTTCCAGTTGCCTGTCTTCTTGTCCTCCTTTAAATGTGCATTTTTCTACATTTGTATTTATTTGACTTCATATTGCCATGACAACATAGCACAGAGCATCATGGTAGATTAAGGCAGGGGGTTCTGTCCTCTGCAGAAATGCTGGTGTTCCATAGTGATGTAAAAGTATGTTAATAATCTTTAAACAGACACTCACTGATCCTGTAAGAGCGGGAATTTAACTACAAACCCTCACAGTCCCCATCAGCATAGCTGGACTGGCCATCGGGCATACCGGGCATTTGCCCGGTGGGCCGATGGTCATTTTTCGTTTTAAATGGGCCAATGTTTTGTTGTTGTCTTTTTTTCCATAACCGTGTAAACAGTGAAAGGTGGCGGATTGGACAGATGCTGGCAGACGTGTAAAAATAACTCAATTGTTTGGTAGTGGCTATGGTGGAGCTTACACAGATTCAGTAAAATTAGCAAGTGGTGGAGGCCAGCAGGTGGATGGGGGAAAGGGGTGGCGGAGGTGGAGAGACCCAAGGCGGCCGCCAGTCCGACTGTCAGGTGAAATGAGCTTCAGGTAAGAAGTTATGACCTGCAGTCTATCTGGGTCAAACCAAGTTTAGGTGTAGTTTATTTTCGTTGTGCTAACTTGTGCTAACGTTGTGCTACAGTCAGTTACAATAACTGGTACTGTGTACTAGCTAGCATGATGGAGTTTCTGTACAGTTGGGTGGGTGCTATGATGTTACTGGTGAACTTTATTTTATTCATAAGGTTACTTAGTAGAGTTGCCAACCGTGCCATAAAAAACGGAATCCTCTGGTATTCAGAGTTAATATTATGCGGTTTGTATTGAGCTGAAAATAAACGCGATTTGTCCCGTACTTCAGCTACAATAAAAAAAGACACAAAGCTGGAGTTATTCTGTGTCTTTACGCTGTCAGCTGCCTCTTCTTCTCTCACTCTCCCCCCTCCCTCTCCTGCTGCTACTTCAATCATGAAACTGATCAATGATCAGCTGATCGGCGTTTCTGCCACAAGTCCCGTCTCTCTTGCTTGTTTATCTCCCGCTTTGCGCCAGAAAGAGGAAACTAGCGGAGGTCGCGTTAAACAGCAGAAGCGCCTTTAAACTTGATAAGCTGTTGTTAGAATTTATTTAATATTACTTTCTAGTATCAGCTGATGTTTGTTGGAGCCACAGCTGTAAAAGCTGCTGGTCATGATATCGGTTTGGTTATCTGGTGAGAGGGAAACATGAAGATGAAACCAGGAGATGTCCTTACTGAATCATCAGAGCTGAACAGGTGATGGAGAAACAGGTTTGTGGTAAATAAATAGTTGATGAAAATATCACTAAATCTATCATTTATTATTTTTAATATTCAGTAATGGTCATGTCTCACCTCTAGTCTTCTCTGTCTTAATTTCAGGTTTCCACCATATGTTGTAGATAGTTCAGGAAGTTAACTCAACCAAGCAGTCTTTGGGTTTCGGCTAAGTACTGTTTAGAATAGCAGAATAGGGAGGATGGTGTAGGTTTAAGTTTATTAGATTGATACATATGTACCAACAAGACAGTGTACATCACTGTCACAACGACGTTTGTTTTCATTCAAAGGCTTTATGGTTTTTCCTATAATACCTGGTGGGCCGGTCTCTAGTCAAAATGCCCGGGCTGATTTTTTGTCCCAGTCCAGCTCTGCTGTGGGGTAGTCCAGTTTACTGAAGAACGCCTCAGGCTGTCCAATAAATATAAATATCATGCTTTATTGCAGCTTGAAAAACTCCATGCCCTTGGCTACAAACCAGCACTGCTTCTTGGGAAGAAGAGCAAAAAAGGAGAACTCGGATATGAAATATTAACCCCTGGCTGCAGACTAACAGCCTATGTTCAGGAATCCCTTCAGAGGATGGGCTGATGTTATGAGTACCTTTGTAAAGGTAAGATTCAGATCCTGCAGTTTTAAAGTTATGATTTATGTTTAGTGTCTAAAAATATTTTCTTATGTTTACCTGTTAGAAGACCATTTTACTGTAAAAACAGAAATTCAATCATCAATCCTTCTCCCATTTTCACATAAGCAGCACATCATTTATAAGTGTTGGTTTCTTCCTCAGCAGTAGTTAACAACATATGGTGGCTTATTTTTCCTTTCCAAATCTTGAGTGACAGCCACTTTTGCTGCTATCACGCTTAAAGATAGAAAGAAAGCAAAGTTATCAAAAGACTGATCTGCAGATTGCAGCTACTTAGACAACTGACAATCTGTTTGTGCCTGTTTTCTTCCTTCATTGATATATGTGTAACTGATACATGTGATGTGTAACTGATACATGTGATGTGTGAATGAGAATCTATGTTAATTAAAGTAGTATTAAAGTACTTACACACTGTAAATGGCATAAAATCAAGTGATGGTGTAGCTTAATAAAATAGTGATGGGTATAGATAACGTTGCATCGGAACCTTTGTGGATATTTAAATGTTAGTAATCTGGGCAGAAATGATCACATTTTACTTTAGTTTTTTTAAAGAGCACATTGTACACGGGCCTTGAAGAAAAGGTATGTAGTCTTAAGCACGATGTTTTGGTGGAGTCAGGGGTCTGTAGCATTTTGCACTTCCAGTAGACTGACGTTTGGTCATCATCATCATCATCATCACTGAGTCACAACATCTTCTCCTTCACCCTCACACTTTAACTCTACTCTGTTCCCTTTCATACGTCATATATACTTAGTCTGCTACAAACCAGGAGGCGTAAAGCAGGATAAAGTTCAAAGTTTGACCCATTGTGTAAACTAACTCGAATGATCAACAACCAGGAGGAGGCAACGATTATGGAGCCACGGGAGGTGAGGACCACGCAGGTGGAGGAAGTGAGGAATGTGATGGAGAAGATTGAGCTCAACAAGGGACAGGATGACCCACTGAGCACTTCAGAGGGGCAAGTGGAGCACGCAGGCAACAAGACCAGCAAAGGTGATTTGTATGTTTGTATGTATTGTATGCTTTATATTTGGAGTCCAGGCTGAATTTTAGAGGAGTACCTGATGGCTGAAACAACAGTAATTTATGTTCCCTGACCAAGGATCAAGGAACATGTATTTTACACCAGTTGATACATGTACAGTCAAATCTATTGAATGTTGATATTATTACATTTAATGTAACCATTTAAAATGATTTTGTTTTTGTTTTTCTCCTAAAATCACATACGTCAACACAGGATCCACCAGGGGGAGAGTTTTTGGTGAAAGCCACAAAAAGACAAAGATGGGTATGTCATTGTTTGTGGAAGTATTTAGAATAGTTTGATACACTGTAGTAGAGTGTGTATGGTAGTGTATGGTAGATTCGATTCAAGGAACATTATCATATGCAGATGAAAACAAAAGTTGTGCGATCTCTGAAAGTGTTTTGTTTATTTGCTTTTTGTTTGTTTATTGTTTATGAAACTGGTGACTTGGCTGTGATCTTCAGTCCCAGAAGCATCAAGATCCAGACCTAAGAAGAAAAGGCCACTAGTAAGTATGCTTTTGCTGATGCTTTTAATCACCACAGCTCATTTCATTCAGTACAAATACCTGTAGATATGTGATGATTCCAAGTTTACATTACACTAATGGCAGGAAACTGCATACATGTGTCACCTTATACACATACCACATACTAAAGAATTCAGTCCCCTTTGCTTTTTGCAGTCTTATTGCAATATATAAGTACTTTTAACAGATGATGCAAGTACAGTTAAATGCATTCACTCCAGTAAAAATGCTTCTAACACAATGCTGTTGCAAGCAGCAGATTTTCTTTTTCTGTTGTCGATGTAGATTAGATAGAACGTTATTAATCCCTCGGGTGGTTCCTCCGGGAAATTCAGTTTCCAGTATCCGAACACTGACAGAAGTTGCATATTACAGAGTTAGAATATCAAGTAAAGGGGAATGAGAGTATGAGCATAAGCAGAAAAATATAGCACATATACACATTTATAAATACAGAATATATAATAGGAATAATAGTGAAATGTACTCATTAATGAGATGAAGACAGCTAAAGTCTGTTGCACAGTGAGACAACACTACAGCTTAGTTGTTCCTGCCCTCCTTTGTCCTCCTGTTTCCCCTCCCTCTCCCCTCCAGCGAGGAATTAACCAGTTTGATGGCGTGTGGGACAAAGGAGTTTTTAAGTCTGTTGGTCCTAGACCAACCTGTCGCTGAGCAGACTCCTTTGGTTGTTTATGAACATATGCAGAGGATGCCCAGCATTGTCCATAATGTCCCGCATTTTCTTTAATGTCCTCTTCTCTGCCACTGTCACCAGAGTGTCCAGCTTCATGCCAACCACAGTGCTGCTTCCCCAGCACACCACAGCATAGAATAGTCCTCCGGCAACCTCAGGAGCTTCCTGCAGATGTTGAAAGACCTCAGTCTCCTGAGGAAGTACAGTCTGCTTTGGCCTTTTTTATACAGGTGCTGTGTGTTGCATGACCAGTCCAGTTTGTTGTCCACCCACAGCCCGAGGTACTTGTACTTGTTGACCACCTCCACCTCCACCTCCTCTCTCTCTATCTGAACTGTCAGTGGACCCGGTCTGGACCTCCCGAAGTCCACAACCAGTTGCTTGGTCTTTGAAGTGTTGAGTTGCAGGTGGTTTGTGTGACTTCATGTAATGACGTTTCTCACCAGACTCCTGTACTCCTCTTCCTGGTCATCCTAGATACACCCCATGATGGCTGTGTCGTCCACAAACGTCTGAGATTCAGAGTTGTAGCAGACGTCAGAGGTGTACAGGGTGAAGAGAAGAGGGGACAGCACAGTTCCCTGTGGTGCTGTGATCACCAATGTGATGAACCAGAATGAACCCCTCAGTTTCTTGCACCGTCACAATGAGGCTTTTTCCACCAAGCCTCTGAAAAACACTGGCAAAGGAGCTCCTCCGGGCTTTTACCACGTCCAGAATGTGGGTGCACACACACATCTGCACCTACACACACTAACTGTGCTTCAACGATTTTATTCCAACTCAGTTTGTCAAACCCTTTTTTTTTATCTGTTGGAACAGATTTCTGTCAAAGTTACAAAGTCTTTTATTGAGCACATCAAGAGCAAGCCCGTCGTGTTTGAAGTGTTCGGCCACTACCAGCAGCACTCGCTGCACCTCCATGGCCAGGACGTGAACAGGTTGGTGGGGGTCAAACAGCAGATCCAGTCATGCAGTGATAATTCATATTTAATGCAGCAGATTTTGTTAGAAATGTGTAGACGATTGTATTCTAATCACATTGGCTAATTTTATATGCATATATAAATAAAATGTATTTTTATTATGTCAACAGTCCTCCAACAGCATCCAGGAAGTACTATCCTATTCCCATCCGTTGCTTAGAAACTGTCCTGAGGAGACAACTTCAGGGTCAATGACATATCATTCACACCAAAGAAGACGTGAATAGAGCAGTTTTCAAGTGTAATAACATTCCTCTCTATCATATTGAGTATAGACGAATGCAACTGTGAGCTTTAGCGATTAGCCCGTTTCAACAGGACCGTGATCCCGATGTGTGAGACAGCAGGGTGCTGCCACTGGTAGTGTTTTCACGTCACCTATCCATCCTCCATTTAGTCACCCAAAGAATGTAGTAAATACTCCTCACTTTTATTCATCTTCTCTTAAATGCAGACAAATTCCAGCTTGATAACGTTGAGCTTCTGTGTGTGTGTGTGTGTGTGTGTGTGTGTGTGTGTGTGTGTGTGTGTGTGTGTGCCAGTTGCAGCCTCCAAGTTGAACACCATCACCAAATCCAACCTGGGTCAGTGTGTCAGCAAGTACGACCTGCTGGTCTGGTTTGAGATCAGCGAGCTGGAGCCCACTGGAGAGTGAGTATCCACCTGGAGTGTTATATTCACGCACAAGCTTTAAAGGAACCATAAAAATTATCTCCACGAAGAATATTATCATTTGGGATGTTGTGTCACCTCCTCCCTCCATGCACAGGTACATCCCAGCCATCGTGGATCACAGTGGAGGCCTGCTCTGCCATGGTACCTACCTGCTGCACCAGGTACAGGATTGGTGCACATGTTTGTTAGAGTGAATTGTTAAATGTTTGTCATTTTTATGTTTACCATTTGTAGATTGTTTTAAGGAATTCTTTCTGTCCTCCCCTCCCCAGATTCTCGAGAATCTGGATGGGGGGCAGTAGTGTTTTTAATCACAGGAACATCCTTGTGAAGCTCTGTTTGATGTTGGTAAACTTCCTCCCCTTTGTATGGCTTCACTGTGTTATCTAGGGTGAACCATCTAGGGTGTGGGGGAGACTACCCTCTTTATGACCAAGGATGTTCCTCCTGCTTTTATGCTATATGACCCTTTGATCAGCAGGAGAACACACACACACACACACACACACACACACACACACACACACACACACACACACACACACACACACACACACATTCTTACTTAAATACAGAAGTTCACACATATACATACAATGCCTTGTCTGGGCGTGGCTTTGTTCTGACGTGTTTTGTGTGAACTGTTTCTCAATAAAAAGGGCAGCAAGGGAGGTCGTCGTCGAGGTCATTTTCGTGGTGGACACAGGCCTCCCTTGTGCAAGTGATTGATCGATCGACTGTCTTGTTTTCTTCATGATGAATAAGTCTCTAGAATTAGCGGGGCTTGTGGAAACACAGACCCAACAATGTTGTTTTCTTATTACTCACACAGTGGTAACTGCTTCCTTTGTACACAGTTGAATCTCTTCTTTTAAAGCGTAATGTTGCTCTAGCTGTGCTCACTGTGATCCTGAACTCCTGTTATGTTTGCTGCAGGGGATCCAGCAGAGGATCACAGTGACCCTCATCCACGAGAAGGGCAGCGAGCTCCATTGGAAAGATATTCGTGAGCTGGTTGTAGGTGAGCAGCCTACCTTTAGGGTTTAGTCGTACTATACCTCTGTGTAGAAAACAACAAACCCAAAGCACAGAAACAATGTTTTATAGTGTTTGTGTGCTTTTGATAGAGGAAGACAGGACAGAACATCATTAAAGGGATTTGACTTTGTGAGATCACACTGAAAACGCACCACTCGGTTCACTCTGAGATATTTTCAGTCTGGAAAGATGAATCTGTCGGGCTTTAGGCTGCTTCTCACTTTAAGCAGTTCATGCTGTAGCTGTAGCTGATGGACCAAAAAATTACATTTCATATTTTAGACATTCAGCTGCTGACTCTGAAGCCAACAGGCTCTTGAGTGTGGATGGTTGTGTTGGTACTGGATGCTGTGATAAAACAGCTGTTCTGATCTGTCTTCATTCATGCCTGTCGATATTAAGCCTCCTAAGCTCCAAACCAGTAAAAGCGATCTTTGGAGGCAACACCCTTTTTAGTACTTTTCTGTATTTGTTTGTGATTGTGTGACACTGAACCATAGTGCTATGTATATCCTCTGTAACACTCAGATGTTTCCAGATCAATGTTTTCCCCCTCAGCTGTTTCTCACTATAAAGTCTTACCTCAGTAACAATGAGGCCAATGAGGCACCAGCAGAGCATATCTGGCTCTCAGTCTGTGGCTGATAGTGCCCCCTGCTGTTAATAACAGGAACAGTGCAACCTTGTATAGAGCTCATAGTGATGGTCTTACGATTGCTGCTGCAAGGCAGTCATTTGTATCCATGTGTGCTGTATATTCTGAGCATATGCAGTTATGTGAGCTCTCAGGTTTTATGTATCAGGACATAATTAAAAAAAAACAAACAGGTCCTTAGTAGGTCTTAATATGAGGTAAATGCAACCTCAGATGAACAACACATAACACATTATACCAGGTCATTATTTATTTAACAAACACTGAGCTGAAATTCAGATGTGGTGTTTAAAAAACTAAGTACATCCAAGACTATTTCCATAATTAGTTAAGAGGGTCAGTATCAGCCAAGTGCTAATCAAAACGCAATAGATCATCAGTAAGTGTAACCACTACTGTCAGTTTGCTGGTGTGGCGTATTCAGGTAAGTGGTAACATAGTGAGGATTAGAGAAGCAGTTGTTGATACCCACGAATGTGGGAAGGCTTTGAAGTCCATCATTTTACAGCAAGAAAGATTATTCGCAAGTTAAAAAATTCAAAGACTGTTTCCAATCTTACCAGGAGTGGACGTCCCAGAAAATTCACCCCACACATCTGAGGCTCTACAGGCCACAGTTAGCATGCTAAACGTTGGAGTTCATGGCAGTGCAATTAGAAAAAGACTCAACAAATATGGCCTGTTTGGAAAGGCTTCCAGGAGAAACCATTTTCCCTCTAAATACAACATGGCAGCATGGGTTAGGTTTGCAAAGTTGAAAACCTAAGCCCTAATGCACAGCTTCAACATTGGTGAAAACCAAACACGGCATATCAGACAAACAGGTCATACCAACGGTTTTGCTCGGGTGATGATTATTTGAGCTTTTTTGCTGCCAAAGAACCTGCAAAGTGTCCAGGTCACTGAGTGAGCCATGAAGTACTCTAGAGTCAAAGAGATCATCGTTGGGTCAGTGACTCCAGAGCGCAGCAGCAAAGCAACAACAGAGTGGTGCTGCAGTGGCTCAAAGTTGAGACTTCAACATGATTGAACGTTAAGAAAGCTGTGAATGAATAAATATCTGCAAACTTTAATGAACCGAAGAAACATTGTAAAGACAAATGGGCCAGAAATCCGTCCACACTGCTGTGAAACACTAATAAAAAATGATTACCTCAAGTTTTTGCTGCTAAAGTTGGTTCCATCAGCTGCTGAATCACAGGTATAATGATGATGTGGTGTAATAATCTAGATCCAGATCCTTAAACTGCTTTTTCACGTGTCTGTAAATGAATTTCTTTCTTATCATTGTCCCGATTGGTGTCGGCTGACACTTGACACTCTGTGGCTCCTGATTTGTCTGTTGTCAAGGTCTAACCTCAGTGCAATTCCTCACGTTTTGTCATGATTAAAGGATGAATGTGAACACCGCTTCAGTCACTGCGTTCACTTCTTGATATGTCAGAACTGTGCTCACGTCACTCCCTTTTTTTAACAACATGACACACTGCTGTAAACAGAGACCCTGTAATGTTAGCACCAAGTAGGACTTCATAAAAAATAATGCTGTCAAGCTAACTTTTCCTCTTTCTGTCTTTTTCAGCACTTTCTATCGCTTTGAGGCAGTGTGGGACAGCTCCCTGCACAACTCCCTCCTGCTCAACTGCGTAACTCCCTATGGAGAGAAGATCTACATGACCTTATCTGCGTATCTGGAGGTCAGCCGCTGCTCCGCCGTGTTGTACCTGTTTTTTTACGTGTTTTTAAGTCTCTTGATGTCATCGTGTCTAACACACACCCTTTATCTCCTCTTTACAGCTGGACCATTGCATCCAGCCTGCCATTATCACCAAAGACATCTGCATGGTCTTTTACTCCCGAGACGCCAAGTTGTCCCCACCCCGTTCTCTCAAGAACCTCTTTGGGACTGAATACTCCAAAACTCCTGACTGGTAAATCTGGGCTGCTGCACTGTGGCCATCTCTGTTTCACAATCAAAGATATCTGCCCTGTTACAAAGTTTCCTTCTTTCCTTAGATAGCCTCATCCTAGAGCACCAGTGGGAGCTAGAGAAGATGGAGCAGCTGCAACTCAAAGACCAAAGTGCTATTCTAAAAAGGGTTTTTTAGAGTACAGACTTTACATGACTAACCCTCCCCTCTTCTCCCCACCTCACATTCGTCCCCATCTTTCGTCCAGGTGGATGAAAAGACCCGTCACCTTCTGGCGCTGAGAGAGAAGCTGGGAGAGGCGGCTCCCGTGGGAACAGCTCCCACCACCAAGTCCCTGAGCGAGTCTCTGTCCCCCAGCGTGAGCTGGGGCACTCTGTCCACGTCCACCTCCATCTCCTTGCAGATCTCAAGCACCACCTTTGAAAGCGCCATCAGGCCGAGCGAGAGCAGCGGCTACGATTCCGCTGACATGGAGAGCTGGTGGATCGTGAGAAGGAGCTGGCCACCAAGGTGAGAAAAACGTCGGAGGCAGGATAGACGTAAAACTCTCCCTGCAGATCTAAGCTGGCGAGGCGGCGCGGCGGCCTGACGAAGAACTGATCGGGCGGAGCGGTACGCGGGAAAACCACCGCTTCCATCCTTTCTGAAAAGCCTTTGAAAATACAGAAAATACCAAGTGTTAAAACTTATTCATCATTGTGATTCTTGATGGTTTTCTCTTGTAAGTAGACTTGTGGCTTAAGTCTCTTTTCATGCGACTGAAACGTTGAAGTTCCACAGAACTTTTGCCTCCCCGCTTCCCTCCAGCAACCCCGCTGCCAGCTCAGCTTTCCTCCTCTCTATTCCCTCCCCTCAGCTTTTTGTGTTTTCGTTTCGATGACAATGTTTGGGTCTAATTTTGTTCCGCTTGGTTGTCATTCCCAAACTCCCCTAACTAAGTAGCATGTTGTAGTTGTCTACTTGTGTGTGCACAACTCTTTAGAAACTTTCCGTTTGCCAATCATCTGTACAAAAGAAAATGTCTCTATCGGTTTTATTTGTCTCCTGAAATGAGTTTCATTCTATTTTGGGTTTTTTTGCTGTTGGTTTTTTATTAAATTAACATGCTCGCGTGACACCTGCAGCAGTCCTCAGGAGAAGACCAGGTTTGCTCAGTTTAGAACAAAAAACAAAAATGAACCAAATCAGCCAGCTTACATTTGAAACCATGACGAAAAAATCTACAGATATCTCCAAGTGACGTGTTAGTTTACGCTCTGCTACCTAAACTATAGCTGCTAATAGATTTATAGGGTATTCTTCTTCTCGCAGTGAATTTGCATCAGGCTGAACCGTCTCTGAAACAAAAACTCAAAGTGGGAATGAACTTTGACAGGAGAGCCTCGCCCGATTTCCTCTGTCATCCACGTCATACTTAGATCCTCCTCAATCTGTGTACATACGCCGCCTCTAAACCCCCGATAGTGCCAGTGTCAGTTAGTGAGTCAGTAAAATACTGACTCACTAACAGGGTTACAAGGAGATGAGGAGGAGGACTAGGAGGATGAAAACGAACTAAGGAGAGAACTTGATTTGTACATGCAGTCTGTTCTGGGATGAGTGTGGTAGTTAACCCTCATTTAACACATCCCTCTCTGCTCCTCTAGCTCGCTCTATCTCACTGAGAATCAGAAAGCCTTGACATTTACTGCTATTAACTTTACACTCTTGTTGTAAAGACGCAAAGAAAACACAGTGAAAAGGTTAGAAGGACGTAAGGAAAAAGAATGAATGAATGGTTTAATAGAAGGAAAGAAGTTAAAGGGACTACATATTCAAAGGTCTTATTTCTGATACTACCCCATGAAAATATTTGCTCTGTGTGCCGTGCTGCAGCTGCTACATTCGGCTTCGGATTCACTTTTTGGCGCCTACGCCTCTCGAGATGTGTTAATGCAGAAAGGTATTGAAAAACTCTGGTCAACCAACCAGCAGTCTGCCTGCTGTGTCGTATGAAATGCGTGGAAGGAGAGGTACCAACTGTCTGTTACATATAGATGAAAAACAAAGCTCTGACGTGACCTCGGGTCAGCCAACCTGACGGTCAGAGAAACAGAAACGTGCTGGATTGTGGATCTCTGAGCTGCACATCAAAGATGCACCTATGCACAGATCAAGTCTCAAAAGTGCAATGTACCTCATATACATGTTGATGCGAAGCGCTGCCAGAGCAAACGTTTCCACTTCATTTGCAGAGGTGTTTTTATTTTGGATTGTGTATTTATTGTTTGCAATGTTTAAATATTAGTTTGCAGCTCTTTGCACATATTAATAAAAGGTTGCCTTGCTTTTACCGTCTGTCCCCGTTGTGAGGTTTCTTTTCCTGCTGCTGCCAGCCTTTTAAAGTGGACGTCGGCGTGGACAGCGGCCATATGCATGCCGGTTATGGGAATCGGCTGGCGTACATATTAATGGACCGGATGATTAACTTATAGTCGGGCAGACGGCAAGTTGGAGCAACACGGCGATTCCGTTTGCTCCAGATTTTAAAGTTTTATCCCGTTGTATGTTTTCTGTTGTTTTGATTTGTAGTTTTGATTTTTGTTACGCCACTGGTGGGAGGCCCTTTTTCTAGCTGCAGATCACCAGTGTGGTCCTGCAGTTGGGTTATCCCCCAGCGCTACATTAGTTTTGTTGTAATATATTAAAATTTTCTTTGTTCTTTTATTCAGATGCGGAGTGCCGACGTGGAGGAGACTAGGGTGCCTTGGTGGTGGGATCCTTGAGTGTACACACCTGCCTTGTTTAGTTTATTAGTGTGTGTGATTTTGTGTTGCACTTGTGTCTTGGTGTGTTTTCTTTTTTTGGAGTTTGTGCGTGGCATCCCTGCCCCTCCACTGGTAAGCCTCAGCTCTGAATACCTTTTTAAGCATATTTGTACATGGATATTTATGATTGTGCTTTTATACGGTGTTTTAAATAATTTTTAATATATTGTCAACTTGTTTTATCATTGAACCTCATCTCTGTACTGAGTATAACAAACCTAACTGCCTCCTTGGTGATTAGTGTTACTTCCAGTATTCTCTGGGTGAAATTCCCAGAGTGGCGTTGTCTTAAACTGTGAAGAGTATTTACTTTATTCTCACCTCGTGCTGCCACAAACTTGGCGTTTGTCGACAGGATATACTCTTTAAAAACAAAGACGTGTGTTCCTTTTTTATTTTTTTTTATTATCTGGTGTAACGTAAAGTGTTTTTTTTGTTTTTTTTTAATTCATTTTGTACAGGATAAAAGCAAAGCAGCAGCTACTTTGGTGTTGGATTCCACATCTGTGTTACAGAGATGGAGGAAGAGTTACAGGAACTCAGGGACTTGATTGCGCAGCTAAAAGCAGACAATGAGAGGCTGCGTCAGGAGAGGGCTGTTGGGTCAGGTACAAGTGCTACACCTTCTACTTCAACTGCATCATCTGTTAACCCCCCAACTGCTAGTGTCCCTGTAGCAGAGAGACTAGTTTTTGTGCCCCGTGACAGAAAATGCCCTATGTTTAGAGGAAAATCAGGTATAGGGTTGAATGAATGGTTGGAGGAAATAGAAGTTTGTGCTAGGGCACGTCATTTGTCTTTGGCTGATAAAGCATTTTTCCTGTTTGACCACCTGGAAGGGGAAGCACGTGAGGAGATCAAATATCGCTCTAGTGTAGAGAGGACTGATCCCGCTAAGATCATCACTATATTGCAAGAACTTTATGGCTGTTCAGACTCCTATGTAGCATTGCAGGAAGCTTTCTTCTCTAGAAAACAGCAGGAAGGTGAGACACTGCAAGAGTTTTCCCTTGCCCTCTTGGGTCTTATGGAAAAAGTTAAATCGAGTGCCCCTAATGGCATGCCCAATGCTGATGTTTTACTAAGAGATCAATTTGTTGAACAGGTCTTGGACAGTACGTTGCGGCGGGAATTAAAGAAGCTAGTAAGGAGGCAGCCAACCCTGACATTGCTAGAAATTAGAGGGGAAGCTATTAGGTGGGAACGTGAAGGGTTGCCTAGTGGCGTTAGACATAGAAGTAGTTCTGTCCCTTCTGTCTATGGCATTCAGTATGGGGTCCATAGCGGTCCTTCAGGAATAGCCCAGTCCACCCATCTGTCTGAGATGAGTGAGATGAAGGACTTGTTAAAGCGCCAGCAGGAGCAACTTAATCAGCTCACTCAGAGCATTGCTCGATTGCAGGGCCCCCATCGAATGTCTCGCTCAGGACAGAGCGATTCCATTATATGCAGGCGTTGTCAGCAACCTGGACATTTTGCTCGGGAATGTGATGGGGAACGTGTTCTTCGTTCCCGGCCTCCTTCTCGGGCCCCTCCGCATAATCGCAGGCACTCTCCTTTAAATACGGCCTCGGAAAACTAGCACCCTCCGTACTGCCGAGCCACAGTTCGGGTGGGGTGTCTATTGGCTCAAGGGTTGTTTCCAATGGTCCAGAGGCAGTCTCCAAATTAGTTTCATCCTGTCCACATATAGATGTGGACATGGGCGGTATAAAACTACCTTGTTTGGTTGATACAGGGTCCATGGTGTCTACCATTACTGAAAGCTTTTTCCGCCAGCATTTTGAGTCCTGGGGTCAAGAACATCTCCAAGCTTGTCATTGGTTGCAGCTTAAAGCGGCTAATGGTTTGTCTATTCCCTACCTTGGCTATATAGAGCTAGGTGTAGAGCTCTTTGGTAAGTTTATTCCACAGTGTGGCGTGTTGATCGTTAATGATCCGCCAGGTGCAGGACCTTCTACGGTTCCAGGTGTATTGGGGATGAATGTGATTCGGAAGTGTTACCACGAGCTTTTTGGGCAACATGGTGAAGCATTGTTTAGTTTAGGCTCTGTCACAGAGGCCCCTAAACCCCTTGTGCATGCGCTGCAAAAGTGTCATGATGTTAGTACAAGAGCCCCACCGGATTTGTCTGGCCATGTGAGAGTGAGAGGTAAGCGAGCATGTTGCATTCCGGGTGGTGTAATGAAAATAGTGGCCGCCACCTGTTCTGAGCAATATTCAGGTGCCACCGTGTTATTTGAACCCAATGATGTTAATTTGCCTGCTGGACTCTTAGCGTCCCCTGCATTGGTTCGAGTGGTTAGAGGTACTGCATACATACCAGTTGTTAATGTAGGGACCACAGCGGTTTTGCTTCAACCCAGGACCATTATGGGGACCCTGGAGGATGTTCACGTTGTCAGTTTGCCTGCTGGTGTGACAGAAATACCCCATAACATAGCAACAATGGCATCTCACACCGCCACGCCTACTGTGCAGGATCAGATGGAAGGAATTGATTTGTCTAAACTGTCAGCCGAGGAACAGGGACAGGTGAGGTCTCTCCTTAAGAAATACAGCGCGGTCTTTTCTGCTCATGACACTGATTTGGGTTGCACTAACTTGATCTCCCATGACATTCCGCTCTTAGATGATATCCCCGTGCGGCAGCGTTATAGGCGCATCCCCCCTTCAGAGTATGAGGTTGTGAAAGAGCATATTAACCAGTTACTAGGGGCTAAGGTGATTAGAGAGAGTAGCAGCCCCTATGCTTCTCCCATTGTGCTCGTTAAGAAAAAGGATGGCAGCCCACGCATGTGTGTTGATTATCGGCAATTGAACAACAAGACAAGGAAAGATGCCTTCCCCCTGCCGCGCATTGAGGAATCCCTAGATGCGCTGACTGGTGCCCGTTGGTTTTCCACCATGGATTTAGCCAGTGGCTACAATCAGGTCCCAGTTACGGAAGAGGATAGGCCCAAGACTGCCTTCTGTACTCCTTTTGGCCTATTTGAGTGGAACCGAATGCCATTTGGGCTCTGTAATGCCCCTAGCACCTTCCAGAGACTAATGCAACGCCTTTTCGGTGATCAACAGTGCCAGTCTCTGCTTCTCTATCTTGATGACATTGTAATCTTCTCATCAACAGTACAGCAACATCTTGAGCGGCTGGATGTGGTGCTAGGTCGGCTTCAGCAGGAGGGTTTGAAAGCAAAGCTTGCCAAATGTGCCTTTTTCCAGCGGGAGGTTCGCTACTTGGGCCACGTCATCTCCGATCAGGGTGTCTCCACGGACCCTAGCAAGGTTGAAGTGGTGGCTAACTGGCAGCCTCCTAAGACTGTTTCAGAACTGCGGTCCTTTCTTGGGTTTGCCAGCTATTATCGCCGTTTTGTAGAGGGTTTTGCCAAGTTGGCGGCACCTCTGCATAGACTGGTGGCAGAGTGGGGAGGCAGAAAATCAAAGAAGAGGTCAGAGCATGGTGTAATGGAGAACTGGACTACAGAATGTGCTCAAAGTTTTGAGGCATTAAAGACTAAACTGACCACAGCACCAGTGCTCGCTTATGCAGATTTCTCTTTGCCTTTTATTTTAGAAGTGGATGCCAGTCATGGCGGCCTAGGAGCAGTGCTCTCCCAGGAGCAGGGAGGTAAGGTGAGGCCAATAGCCTATGCCAGTCGGGGTTTGAGGCCTACTGAGCGCAATATGCTAAATTATAGCTCAATGAAGCTGGAGTTTTTGGCACTTAAGTGGGCCATGACTGAGAAGTTTAGAGAGTACTTGTTGGGCCACAAGTGTATTGTTTACACTGACAACAATCCTCTTAGTCATTTGTCTTCTGCTAAACTTGGGGCTACTGAACAGCGCTGGGCAGCTCAGCTTGCTTCGTTTGACTTCGACTTAAAGTACAGGTCAGGAAGGAGTAATAAGAATGCAGACGCTTTATCTCGCCAGCATCCACCCGATCCTCAGGAAATTAAAGCCATGGTTCCTGGTACAGCCTTGCCTGAACCTCTTCAACAAGCCTTGCAGCTGGGACCAGCTGAGGTATCCCAAGCTGCCATTACAGTTTTGCCCCATCTCACTACTCCTGATCTTCATGCCCTCCAACAGGTCGATCCAGTGATAAAAGAGATCCTGGTGTTCTGGAGACGGAAGCAGCGACCTAGCTTCGAGGAGCGGCAGCAACTTGCCCCACCTGTTCTGGTGCTGCTACGACAAGGTTCATTTTCAGGTTCCCTGTTCCTACGTCAGGTTCATCGCCCTGACGGTGCCGAGGTGGTACTTCAGCTTTTGCTGCCTAGTGCACTAATGGAGCAGGTGCTGACTCATGTTCATCAGGAGCACGGCCATCAAGGTGTGGAAAGGACCCTAGCGCTTCTCCGCTCACGGTGCTACTGGCCAGGTATGTCTGCTGAGGTAGCTCGCTGGTGTCAGAGATGTGAACGTTGCCAAGTTGCAAAAGACACCCAACCAGCAGCTCAAAGTTTCATGGGACATTTGTTGGCTTCTCGACCAAATGAAATCTTGGCTATTGATTACACCCTGCTTGAACCTTCCCGGAATGGGCTGGAGAACGTCTTGGTAATGACTGATGTTTTCAGCAAGTATACATTGGCTGTCCCCACTCGTGACCAATGTGCTGCTACAGTGGCCCAGGTTCTCGTAACAGAGTGGTTCTCGAAGTTTGGTGTACCTGCGCGTATTCATTCTGATCAGGGTCGTAACTTTGAAAGCTCCCTGATCCAGCAGCTCTGCAAGTTTTATGGTATTGAGAAGTCCCATACTACTCCTTATCATCCGGCTGGAAATGGTCAGTGCGAACGCTTTAATAGGACTTTGCACAATTTGTTGCGGACCCTGCCAGTATCCAGGAAAAGGGACTGGAATGTATGTTTGCCCCAGTTACTCTATTGCTACAACACCACTCCCCATCAGGCTACTGGGGAAACTCCATTTTTATTGATGTTTGGGCAAGAACCCAGGTTGCCAGTGGACTTTCTGTTGGGCAGAGTACCGGATCCCATCAGTGGAGATGTGCACGAGTGGATTCAGGAGCATAAAGCTCGGCTACAGGTTGTACATGAAGGAGCCAAGGAACGACTGCAACTGGCTGCCGACCGCAGGAAGAGGCACCATGATAAAAAGGTGAAAGAGGCACCATTGAATGACGGGCAGTTGGTGTTCCTGCGTGATTTGAGTGGAAGAGGGAGATGTAAAATCCAAGATCGATGGAAACCAGCGGTATATAGGATCCTGAAGGCACCTAAAGGAGGTGGGGCAGTATATACCATTGCACCTGCAGATGATCCTAGCAGTGTGAAGCATGTTCATCGTACATTGTTGAAGGCTGTGGTAATAGCAGCTACACCATCAGAAGGGCCTGCTCCGAGCAGTAGTCCACATGGCCCAGAAATGCCATCCTCAGAACATGACTCATCAAGTGACAGTGACCTGCTATTCCTGAGCGTAGGAGCTCCTCAAGTAAATGTTTTACCATCTTATAGCCCAGTGGCAGTGATTCCAAGTAGCTCTGAGTTGTTGCTCTCACCAGAAGACCGGCTTTCCGCCGTTCCAGCCACTTGTACAGCGACCCCGAGGGCAGCACCAGTTCCATCTTGCTCTCTTCCTGTTCCCACTATGAGCTCTGATACAAGAAATATGGTGGTGCGAAGAACAACACGGTCCACGGCTGGCCAGCATTCAAACATCCATCATCTCCCAAGACCAACAGGGGAGGTGGCACCAGGGGCTGCAAACTCTATTTCTGAGCTTAGGGTGCATGCTGTCTCTGCATTTTTTAGGCCTTGGGATTAACCTGGGTGTCCTTGTAATCCATCGTCGGGGCGACGATGCAAAAAGGAGGGGTAGATTGTGGCAGGATGAATGTTATTCCTTGGTTCAGCCCACTTTCAGCCTGGCGCATTGGGGGGGCGCTAGTATAAATAGTGGCCATTTGAGCATCCCTGTATCTCTTACCTATGATCTCCTTTTTGGTCACCTGACTTCCTTTGGTGTTGCAGAGATCATTCTGAAGCCTCCATCGCGGCTGGTAGGTGTTTACTCATTGTAGTGTGTACATTACCTTACTTGGTGGTAAACAGATATTGTTTTTAGGTCATAGCTGTAGAAGCCTCCTTTGAGCCACTCTGCTCATGTTTCATGACGCGCTCTACTCGGTACGTAATTCAATTTTGTTACGATCGCTGCCTTTTACTGTTCGTTTATAGTAATTACTTATTATGCTTTGCAGGAAGTGTGGGCCTTAGTTTTACGCAACGCCACGCTAACAGAAGTGCTGCTGCTTTGCTTTGCCTTGCTTTTACCGTCTGTCCCCGTTGTGAGGTTTCTTTTCCTGCTGCTGCCAGCTTTTTAAAGTGGACGTCGGCGTGGACAGCGGCCATATGCATGCCGGTTATGGGAATCGGCTGGCGTACATATTAATGGACCGGATGATTAACTTATAGTCGGGCAGACGGCAAGTTGGAGCAACACGGCGATTCCGTTTGCCGTCTGGCCCCGCCGCTTTCCTTGTGTTCACTCTCCTCAATGCCGCTCGGACGTCATGCTCCGCGATGCTGGTCACCGGTCTCTCGCTGATGACGTCACTGTCCTCGGTATTCAGGTGGTAGATAGCGTTAGCCGCCTGGCTAACCTCGAAACGGGCGTAGAACTGATTCAGCTCGTTGGTGAATGCAGAGTCGGCGTTGATCGGCGCAGTGTCCCTGGCTTTGTAGTCCGTAATGGTGCGTAGTCCGTGCCACATACTCCGTGTGTCGCCCTGGTGGAAGCGGGATTCCACACGCTCCCGGTACCGGCGTTTGGCATCTCTCACCGCGCGCCGCACGCCGTATGAGGCCGCTTTGTAGGCGCTCATATCGCCAGTGGCGAGACCTGCGTTGTAGGAGGCGGTCCTGGCGTTTACTGCAGTGCGGATCGATCTGTCCATCCACGGTTTCTGGTTTGGGAATGTGGTGACCCTCGCAGTGGGGATAATCTCCTCCGCTAGCATATTGACGAAGCATACTGCTACTTCCGTAAACTCGTTGATGTCGACTGCGCATGCTCTGAACATGTCCCAGTCGACGTCGTTGAGTGCGTCCTGTAGCGTAGCTTCTGATTGGGCAGTCCACCGTTTTACCTCTCTCGTGGTTACGTCTTCCCTCCGTATGTTTTGTTTATACTGGGGAATGAGGAAGATGGCGTTGTGGTCAGACTTTCCAAAAGCCGGGTGTGAGACAGCTTTGTAGCCCTGCTTGTATGGTGTGTAGCAGTGATCCAAAATTCGATCCCCTCTCGTTGGACACGAGACATGCTGGTAAAAGTTTGGCATGACTTGTCTGAGGTTCGCTTTATTAAAGTCTCCTGCTACAATGAGGGCTGCGCCCGGGTCCTTGTTTTGAAGCGAGCTTAGCACATCATGTAATTCGGACAAAGCCATACCTGTGTGTACGTTGGCCAGTAGGACACTGGGCAGTGGTGCGCGATGCGCCTGCTGTCTCAGTCTGTTCCTAATGCCAGCGCGGTTCCCCCGATCTTTGGAGGCAACACCCTTTTTAGTACTTTTCTGTATTTGTTTGTGATTGTGTGACACTGAACCATAGTGCTATGTATATCCTCTGTAACACTCAGATGTTTCCAGATCAATGTTTTCCCCCTCAGCTGTTTCTCACTATAAAGTCTTACCTCAGTAACAATGAGGCCAATGAGGCACCAGCAGAGCATATCTGGCTCTCAGTCTGTGGCTGATAGTGCCCCCTGCTGTTAATAACAGGAACAGTGCAACCTTGTATAGAGCTCATAGTGATGGTCTTACGATTGCTGCTGCAAGGCAGTCATTTGTATCCATGTGTGCTGTATATTCTGAGCATATGCAGTTATGTGAGCTCTCAGGTTTTATGTATCAGGACATAATTAAAAAAAAACAATCAGGTCCTTAGTAGGTCTTAATATGAGGTAAATGCAACCTCAGATGAACAACACATAACACATTATACCAGTTCATTATTTATTTAACAAACACTGATCCCAAATTCAGATGTGGTGTTTAAAAAACTAAGTACATCCAAGACTATTTCCATAATTAGTTAAGAGGGTCAGTATCAGCCAAGTGCTAATCAAAACGCAATAGATCATCAGTAAGTGTAACCACTACTGTCAGTTTGCTGGTGTGGCGTATTCAGGTAAGTGGTAACATAGTGAGGATTAGAGAAGCAGTTGTTGATACCCACGAATGTGGGAAGGCTTTGAAGTCCATCATTTTACAGCAAGAAAGATTATTCGCAAGTTAAAAAATTCAAAGACTGTTTCCAATCTTACCAGGAGTGGACGTCCCAGAAAATTCACCCCACACATCTGAGGCTCTACAGGCCACAGTTAGCATGCTAAATGTTGGAGTTCATGGCAGTGCAATTAGAAAAAGACTCAACAAATATGGCCTGTTTGGAAAGGCTTCCAGGAGAAACCATTTTCCCTCTAAATACAACATGGCAGCATGGGTTAGGTTTGCAAAGTTGAAAACCTAAGCCCTAATGCACAGCTTCAACATTGGTGAAAACCAAACACGGCATATCAGACAAACAGGTCATACCAACGGTTTTGCTCGGGTGATGATTATTTGAGCTTTTTTGCTGCCAAAGAACCTGCAAAGTGTCCAGGTCACTGAGTGAGCCATGAAGTACTCTAGAGTCAAAGAGATCATCGTTGGGTCAGTGACTCCAGAGCGCAGCAGCAAAGCAACAACAGAGTGGTGCTGCAGTGGCTCAAAGTTGAGACTTCAACATGATTGAACGTTAAGAAAGCTGTGAATGAATAAATATCTGCAAACTTTAATGAACCGAAGAAACATTGTAAAGACAAATGGGCCAGAAATCCGTCCACACTGCTGTGAAACACTAATAAAAAATGATTACCTCAAGTTTTTGCTGCTAAAGTTGGTTCCATCAGCTGCTGAATCACAGGTATAATGATGATGTGGTGTAATAATCTAGATCCAGATCCTTAAACTGCTTTTTCACGTGTCTGTAAATGAATTTCTTTCTTATCATTGTCCCGATTGGTGTCGGCTGACACTTGACACTCTGTGGCTCCTGATTTGTCTGTTGTCAAGGTCTCACCTCAGTGCAATTCCTCACGTTTTGTCATGATTAAAGGATGAATGTGAACACCGCTTCAGTCACTGCGTTCACTTCTTGATATGTCAGAACTGTGCTCACGTCACTCACTTTTTTTTAACAACATGACACACTGCTGTAAACAGAGACCCTGTAATGTTAGCACCAAGTAGGACTTCATAAAAAATAATGCTGTCAAGCTAACTTTTCCTCTTTCTGTCTTTTTCAGCACTTTCTATCGCTTTGAGGCAGTGTGGGACAGCTCCCTGCACAACTCCCTCCTGCTCAACTGCGTAACTCCCTATGGAGAGAAGATCTACATGACCTTATCTGCGTATCTGGAGGTCAGCCGCTGCTCCGCCGTGTTGTACCTGTTTTTTTACGTGTTTTTAAGTCTCTTGATGTCATCGTGTCTAACACACACCCTTTATCTCCTCTTTACAGCTGGACCATTGCATCCAGCCTGCCATTATCACCAAAGACATCTGCATGGTCTTTTACTCCCGAGACGCCAAGTTGTCCCCACCCCGTTCTCTCAAGAACCTCTTTGGGACTGAATACTCCAAAACTCCTGACTGGTAAATCTGGGCTGCTGCACTGTGGCCATCTCTGTTTCACAATCAAAGATATCTGCCCTGTTACAAAGTTTCCTTCTTTCCTTAGATAGCCTCATCCTAGAGCACCAGTGGGAGCTAGAGAAGATGGAGCAGCTGCAACTCAAAGACCAAAGTGCTATTCTAAAAAGGGTTTTTTAGAGTACAGACTTTACATGACTAACCCTCCCCTCTTCTCCCCACCTCACATTCGTCCCCATCTTTCGTCCAGGTGGATGAAAAGACCCGTCACCTTCTGGCGCTGAGAGAGAAGCTGGGAGAGGCGGCTCCCGTGGGAACAGCTCCCACCACCAAGTCCCTGAGCGAGTCTCTGTCCCCCAGCGTGAGCTGGGGCACTCTGTCCACGTCCACCTCCATCTCCTTGCAGATCTCAAGCACCACCTTTGAAAGCGCCATCAGGCCGAGCGAGAGCAGCGGCTACGATTCCGCTGACATGGAGAGCTGGTGGATCGTGAGAAGGAGCTGGCCACCAAGGTGAGCAAAACGTCGGAGGCAGGATAGACGTAAAACTCTCCCTGCAGATCTAAGCTGGCGCGGCGGCGCAGCGGCCTGACGAAGAACTGATCGGGCGGAGCGGTACGCGGGAAAACCACCGCTTCCATCCTTTCTGAAAAGCCTTTGAAAATACCAAGTGTTAAAACTTATTCATCATTGTAATTCTTGATGGTTTTCTCTTGTAAGTAGACTTGTGGCTTAAGTCTCTTTTCATGCGACTGAAACGTTGAAGTTCCACAGAACTTTTGCCTCCCCGCTTCCCTCCAGCAACCCCGCTGCCAGCTCAGCTTTCCTCCTCTCTATTCCCTCCCCTCAGCTTTTTGTGTTTTCGTTTCGATGACAATGTTTGGGTCTAATTTTGTTCCGCTTGGTTGTCATTCCCAAACTCCCCTAACTAAGTAGCATGTTGTAGTTGTCTACTTGTGTGTGCACAACTCTTTAGAAACTTTCCGTTTGCCAATCATCTGTACAAAAGAAAATGTCTCTATCGGTTTTATTTGTCTCCTGAAATGAGTTTCATTCTATTTTGGGTTTTTTTGCTGTTGGTTTTTTATTAAATTAACATGCTCGCGTGACACCTGCAGCAGTCCTCAGGAGAAGACCAGGTTTGCTCAGTTTAGAACAAAAAACAAAAATGAACCAAATCAGCCAGCTTACATTTGAAACCATGACGAAAAAATCTACAGATATCTCCAAGTGACGTGTTAGTTTACGCTCTGCTACCTAAACTATAGCTGCTAATAGATTTATAGGGTATTCTTCTTCTCGCAGTGAATTTGCATCAGGCTGAACCGTCTCTGAAACAAAAACTCAAAGTGGGAATGAACTTTGACAGGAGAGCCTCGCCCGATTTCCTCTGTCATCCACGTCATACTTAGATCCTCCTCAATCTGTGTACATACGCCGCCTCTAAACCCCCGATAGTGCCAGTGTCAGTTAGTGAGTCAGTAAAATACTGACTCACTAACAGGGTTACAAGGAGATGAGGAGGAGGACTAGGAGGATGAAAACGAACTAAGGAGAGAACTTGATTTGTACATGCAGTCTGTTCTGGGATGAGTGTGGTAGTTAACCCTCATTTAACACATCCCTCTCTGCTCCTCTAGCTCGCTCTATCTCACTGAGAATCAGAAAGCCTTGACATTTAATGCTATTAACTTTACACTCTTGTTGTAAAGACGCAAAGAAAACACAGTGAAAAGGTTAGAAGGACGTAAGGAAAAAGAATGAATGAATGGTTTAATAGAAGGAAAGAAGTTAAAGGGACTACATATTCAAAGGTCTTATTTCTGATACTACCCCATGAAAATATTTGCTCTGTGTGCCGTGCTGCAGCTGCTACATTCGGCTTCAGATTCACTTTTTGGCGCCTACGCCTCTCGAGATGTGTTAATGCAGAAAGGTATTGAAAAACTCTGGTCAACCAACCAGCAGTCTGCCTGCTGTGTCGTATGAAATGCGTGGAAGGAGAGGTACCAACTGTCTGTTACATATAGATAGAAAACAAAGCTCTGACGTGACCTCGGGTCAGCCAACCTGACGGTCAGAGAAACAGAAACGTGCTGGATTGTGGATCTCTGAGCTGCACATCAAAGATGCACCTATGCACAGATCAAGTCTCAAAAGTGCAATGTACCTCATATACATGTTGATGCGAAGCGCTGCCAGAGCAAACGTTTCCACTTCATTTGCAGAGGTGTTTTTATTTTGGATTGTGTATTTATTGTTTGCAATGTTTAAATATTAGTTTGCAGCTCTTTGCACATATTAATAAAAGGTTCAACTAACTGATCATTTAAAGTCTGTGCGGTTTAGTTGTTCCACTCATATTAAACCAAATGATGGTGTGGCGGCCTGTTCTAGTGTGAACTAAGAGAGGGTTTGAATGTAAGAGAGGGGGGGAAGGAAAAGGAGACCTAACATGTAACCCCTGCACCTCGACTGAGGAGGTGAGTTACATTAGTGCTTCCTCTTTATTAGAAAGCGGGTTGAGTGAATTAGAAGTCTGTTATTTTTTTGGAGGAGATCTACTCATTAGTCATGCGAGGCATCCATCTGAACTCTATCAAAATAAAGGTGTATTTGAACTCATTTTAATTTTTTCTAATATCAGAGATATAGGACTATACAAAGTAGCTGGTGACATCTAAAACGACAGCAGACTTATTGTGTCTTTCTTCACCTCATCACTTTTTTTTGTGTGTGTTTTTCTGTTGATGCCTTTCAAACAAAACTAGCCATGATATTTTCCCCCTTCCCCCTCTGACAATTAATATCAGTTAACCCCGCCCCCTTTCAGATTTGTTCACCAAAAGAAAAGAAAAAAAAAAACGTCATTAACGCTGTTTATTATTTGTCAGACCGGTTTCATTTTCATACTTTGTAAATATCTATGTTGTATGGAGCTTGAACTAAAATGTAAATATGTTTACTGTATTTGTAATAATTATAATCCATTCGCTGTACAGCATAGATGTGTCATGCAGATATCCTAATTCTGTGTATGGTAATCTTGCACCATTGAACTGTTAGTGAATGAGGCAACAATAAAAGTGTGAAACGTGCATTAGCAGATCAAGTGCTGCCTGCTTATTTCCTGCTTTATGTGAGCTTCTGCTGTAGTTTATTATGTGCTTTTAGCCCCAAGAAACCACCCTTTTACTGTAGCGCACAATAAGATCTTCTGATGTTTGGTGTCATCTTCCTGTGATCTCCTGTGAACAGGTGGATTAATTCATTTCAAGTTTATGTATGTATATGTATGTATGTGTATTAAGGACCGACACAGACAAAGAATGAATCAGACAATGAAGCAACGTCCTTTTTAAATGTTTATTTATAAACAGGATAAAACCATTCAAGTATTGAGTCATGAATAAAACATCAACCTCTGATCTGCTAATTGGGAAACAGAGGATGTCAGTGTATTTTTCAGTGCTAGTCCAAATTGAGTGAGATGACTTTACATTTGAATAGATTGGATTACAAGTTATATTTGGTTTTAATTGAATGAGTTCAATTTGATTTAAATCAAGCCAATTCACAACATATAAACTTGAAATATATGGTAAGATAAAGGTTGTGCAATAATACAGAGAAAGCCCCAACAATCAAATGACCCCCTATGAGCAAGAACTTGGCAACAGTGGGAAGGAAAAACTCCATTTTCGGCAGAACCAGAATCAGGGAGGGGCCATCTGCCTCCACCGGTTGGGGTAAGAAAATGAAACTAAACTATAGGAAGACAAAGAGGAAAGATGTTCATGATATATATGAAACTTTCCGCTAGCCCTGACTAAAATATTGTTTTTGACAGGAAAGTATTGTTTCATTCATGTTTATTCCACGAGGTGGACAGCAGGAATAAAACAAACCAGATACTAAGAAATAAAGTATACAATGAAATTTTCTCGATATGCTAAAATTCCCACTGAGACTGGATAAGATTATTCTAAAACTGGTCAAAATACAATTCTCTTCATGCACAGAAATCCCACCCAGTCCCACAACCCAGGACGAATATTCCTTGTGTGTTCTTGAGCTGGACAGAAATTCCTCTTGCTGAGCGGGGTCCACGCCAGCCTTGTGTCAGGCAGACGAGGAGCCTCCTGTCCCAGTCTCGTCCGTCCACTGGGTCCATCACATCCCAGCCCAGTTCGAATTCTGCATTGGAGTCCGTCGCTCGATACCACCGCGGCTCCCCTCACGTCATCACCTGTAAGTAAAAACAAATAGGAGCCACAACCATCATCCCGGAAGCTGCCCTGGCTTATAGCCATGGCGACCCTCTCCCAACACGGCTGCACCCAGTGAAAAACAGTGAGACACTACTCACAAATGCAGGCAGTGGTATACATCTGCCCTGATGTCACTCACACACATTGTCTCCTACTGTCGCCGTTCCTGCTGTCGGGACTGGGTCACCACATCACGCTGACCGGTCTCCAGACGAGGCGTCGCACCCCCCATGATCACGCAGCGGCTCCCTCTTTTCCACCTGGCCTTCATGCGTTCCTCTTCCAATCTAGGGCCTCTCTCCTTCCAGTGCTCAGCTTGCTTCCTTTTAATACGACCTTTAAACAGCTGAAAGGACACCTCTGGACACACCCATGCCTCAACATGTGATCACTATCAGCTAATTTGTCCCATTGACAGCCAATCCACAGTGGATTAAAACAATGTAAAATAACACACTGAAACAATGTGATACAAACAGAATAAAATCATGCAAATAAAAACTACACTCACAAATAAACACTAAAATCAGAAAAAAAAACAATATAAACGATGAATAAAAATTTCTACTGTGTGAAACAGTTTCAGTCTTTGAATATTTTTCATTTCTTACAATCAGAATTCTCCAATAGACTTTTAGAAGAAAATTATTTTCTTTCATGCATCACCAACTGAACCTTTTATGTTAACGTCTCAAGCTCAAGCCTAACCTCATTGAATTTTGCTTAGCAAAGTACTTTTCAACTCTAATAATTAGTAAGATTATATTTCTTATCATCTGTTGGTCGTCTGACCTGATAAACTTCAATGAACATTATAACACAGGACTGATTGTCTCTATAAATGGGCTCCTGCACGCTTGCAGACATTTTTCCATCACAATTATGGATGATGAAGGATTTGATTAAAGCTGTGAAACATTACTGATAACCTTCATGTGATGTTACATTAAAGCCAATTTTCTATTAAAAGCAGGGACTTTTCTAACTGACCTCTGACCTTTGAGCAGTAGTGTGTACTGTATGCTTGTATGTAACTGTATCTGACCTGGATTTTATCACCAGTTTCAAATAAGAATCTACTTTAAAGTCTGTCTTTCAATACAAAATAAGTTCAACTTTATCAAGGCTGATGGTAAACTGTCCCTAACAAGTCCACTTTATTGCGTGCTCATTGACTTTCTCCTATCAGAGCTGTTTAACAAGTCCACTTTATACATGCTTATTAATCTATCACGCTTATCAGTGGCTCATGGTTGCTTAAAGCCTATGTCTGAACTTGAGCACAGAGGCAGAGCATCATTCATCTTGGCAGCAGCTCCAGGATGACAAACTCCACTTTCTCTGCATCAAGACAGCTCATAGCTTTTTAACAGTCTCTCCTGATAGTCTCATATCATCTGCTCTAATCAATAACCATACACTATCATTACAATGTAGACTACAGCTCAAAAGTCTGAGGTGAATTAGAAATGTCTTGTTTTCAGAATAGACTCAAATTTGGTTTCAGATTGAATCACAGCAATTTATCAAAATAATCATATAAATGCTTAATATTAACACTGATCACAAATCATCAATGATTTTTAATAGAATATCTACAGAGGTGTTCAGAGACCCATTTTCAGCAATAATCCCTCCTGTGTTCAGTCCCATATGGAAAAGATATATATAAATCTTATAAAGTTTGTATCTGTCTTGTGTGAAACTTGTATGAAAAGCAGATAAGAGTGAAAACAGATATAAGATCCCTTGAAAAATTATATAATGAAACTTGTATGTTTTGGATACTTACTAAAACAATATATGAAAGTAATGAGAAAGTGGCCACTTTCATGAGTAATCACATATAAGTTTTTACTATTTCTTTTCCATATGGGGTGGTACATTGTCTTATCTAATGCAAGCTTAACACATTAAAGCCTAACTTATCACTCAAAACAGCTTTTTAAAGATTTTTGCACAAACTGAAACTATTGTGGTGATTAAAGAAACAATAAATGTGTCTGGATCATCCCAGTGTTTGTTTTTAACCTCATGAAGCCAAGTTTACATTTTCCTCCAAAGGGGCTGCAACACCCGGCTGCACAAAACCTTCACTTTTTTCAACAGTTTCAGTCTTTGAATATTTTTCATTTCTTACAATCAGAATTCTCCAATAGACTTTTAGAAGAAAATTATTTTCTTTCATGTATCACCAACTGAACCTTTTATGTTAACGTCTCAAGCTCAAGCCTAACCTCATTGAATTTTGCTTAGCAAAGTACTTTTCAACTCTAATAATTAGTAAGATTATATTTCTTATCATCTGTTGGCCGTCTGACCTGATAAACTTCAATGAACATTATAACACAGGACTGATTGTCTCTATAAATGGGCTCCTGCACGCTTGCAGACCTTTTTCCATCACAATTATGGATGATGAAGGATTTGATTAAAGCTGTGAAACATTACTGATAACCTTCATGTGATGTTACATTAAAGCCAATTTTCTATTAAAAGCAGGGACTTTTCTAACTGACCTCTGACCTTTGAGCAGTAATGTGTACTGTATGCTTGTATGTAACTGTGTCTGACCTGGATTTTATCACCAGTTTCAAATAAGAATCTTCTTTAAAGTCTGTCCTTCAATACAAAATAAGTTCAACTTTATCAAGGCTGATGGTAAACTGTCCCTAACAAGTCCACTTTATTGCGTGCTCATTGACTTTCTCCTATCAGAGCTGTTTAACAAGTCCACTTTATACATGCTTGTTAATCTATCACGCTTATCAGTGGCTCATGGTTGCTTAAAGCCTATGTCTGAACTTGAGCACAGAGGCAGAGCATCATTCATCTTGGCAGCAGCTCCAGGATGACAAACTCCACTTTCTCTGCATCAAGACAGCTCATAGCTTTTTAACAGTCTCTCCTGATAGTCTCATATCATCTGCTCTAATCAATAACCATACACTATCATTACAATGTAGACTACAGCTCAAAAGTCTGAGGTGAATTAGAAATGTCTTGTTTTCAGAATAGACTCAAATTTGGTTTCAGATTGAATCACAGCAATTTATCAAAATAATCATATAAATGCTTAATATTAACACTGATCACAAATCATCAATGATTTTTAATAGAATATCTACAGAGGTGTTCAGAGACCCATTTTCAGCAATAATCCCTCCTGTGTTCAGTCCCATATGGAAAAGATATATATAAATCTTATAAAGTTTGTATCTGTCTTGTGTGAAACTTGTATGAAAAGCAGATAAGAGTGAAAACAGATATAAGATCCCTTGAAAAATTATATAATGAAACTTGTATGTTTTGGATACTTACTAAAACAATATATGAAAGTAATGAGAAAGTGGCCACTTTCATGAGTAAATCATGTAAGCCTTATATGATTTACTCATGAAAGTGGCCACTTTCATGAGTAATCACATATAAGTTTTTACTATTTCTTTTCCATATGGGGTGGTACATTGTCTTATCTAATGCAAGCTTAACACATTAAAGCCTAACTTATAACTCAAAACAGCTTTTTAAAGATTTTTGCACAAACTGAAACTATTGTGGTGATTAAAGAAACAATAAATGTGTCTGGATCATCCCAGTGTTTGTTTTTAATCTCATGAAGCCAAGTTTACATTTTCCTCTAAAGGGGCTGCAACACCCGGCTGCATAAAACCTTCACTTTTTTTAACAGTTTCAGTCTTTGAATATTTTTCATTTCTTACAATCAGAATTCTCCAATAGACTTTTAGAAGAAATTTATTTTCTTTCATGCATCACCAACTGAACCTTTTATGTTAACGTCTCAAGCTCAAGCCTAACCTCATTGAATTTTGCTTAGCAAAGTACTTTTCAACTCTAATAATTAGTAAGATTATATTTCTTATCATCTGTTGGTCGTCTGACCTGATAAACTTCAATGAACATTATAACACAGGACTGATTGTCTCTATAAATGGGCTCCTGCACGCTTGCAGACATTTTTCCATCACAATTATGGATGATGAAGGATTTGATTAAAGCTGTGAAACATTACTGATAACCTTCATGTGATGTTACATTAAAGCCAATTTTCTATTAAAAGCAGGGACTTTTCTAACTGACCTCTGACCTTTGAGCAGTAGTGTGTACTGTATGCTTGTATGTAACTGTATCTGACCTGGATTTTATCACCAGTTTCAAATAAGAATCTTCTTTAAAGTCTGTCTTTCAATACAAAATAAGTTCAACTTTATCAAGGCTGATGGTAAACTGTCCCTAACAAGTCCACTTTATTGCGTGCTCATTGACTTTCTCCTGTCAGAGCTGTTTAACAAGTCCACTTTATACATGCTTATTAATCTATCACGCTTATCAGTGGCTCATGGTTGCTTAAAGCCTATGTCTGAACTTGAGCACAGAGGCAGAGCATCATTCATCTTGGCAGCAGCTCCAGGATGACAAACTCCACTTTCTCTGCATCAAGACAGCTCATAGCTTTTTAACAGTCTCTCCTGATAGTCTCATATCATCTGCTCTAATCAATAACCATACACTATCATTACAATGTAGACTACAGCTCAAAAGTCTGAGGTGAATTAGAAATGTCTTGTTTTCAGAATAGACTCAAATTTGGTTTCAGATTGAATCACAGCAATTTATCAAAATAATCATATAAATGCTTAATATTAACACTGATCACAAATCATCAATGATTTTTAATAGAATATCTACAGAGGTGTTCAGAGACCCATTTTCAGCAATAATCCCTCCTGTGTTCAGTCCCATATGGAAAAGATATATATAAATCTTATAAAGTTTGTATCTGTCTTGTGTGAAACTTGTATGAAAAGCAGATAAGAGTGAAAACAGATATAAGATCCCTTGAAAAATTATATAATGAAACTTGTATGTTTTGGATACTTACTAAAACAATATATGAAAGTAATGAGAAAGTGGCCACTTTCATGAGTAAATCATGTAAGCCTTATATGATTTACTCATGAAAGTGGCCACTTTCATGAGTAATCACATATAAGTTTTTACTATTTCTTTTCCATATGGGGTGGTACATTGTCTTATCTAATGCAAGCTTAACACGTTAAAGCCTAACTTATCACTCAAAACAGCTTTTTAAAGATTTTTGCACAAACTGAAACTATTGTGGTGATTAAAGAAACAATAAATGTGTCTGGATCATCCCAGTGTTTGTTTTTAATCTCATGAAACCAAGTTTACATTTTCCTCTAAAGGGGCTGCAACACCCGGCTGCATAAAACCTTCACTTTTTTTAACAGTTTCAGTCTTTGAATATTTTTCATTTCTTACAATCAGAATTCTCCAATAGATTTTTAGAAGAAAATTATTTTCTTTCATGCATCACCAACTGAACCTTTTATGTTAACGTCTCAATCTCCAGCCTAACCTCATTGAATTTTGCTTAGCAAAGTACTTTTCAACTCCAATAATTAGTAAGATTATATTTCTTATCATCTGTTGGTCGTCTGACCTGATAAACTTCAATGAGCATTATAACACAGGAATGATTGTCTCTAAAAATGGGCTCCTGCACGCTTGCAGACCTTTTTCCATCACAATTATGGATGATGAAGGATTTGATTAAAGCTGTGAAACATTACTGATAACCTTCATGTGATGTTACATTAAAGCCAATTTTCTATTAAAAGCAGGGACTTTTCTAACTGACCTCTGACCTTTGAGCAGTAGTGTGTACTGTATGCTTGTATGTAACTGTGTCTGACCTGGATTTTATCACCAGTTTCAAATAAGAATCTACTTTAAAGTCTGTCTTTCAATACAAAATAAGTTCAACTTTATCAAGGCTGATGGTAAACTGTCCCTAACAAGTCCACTTTATTGCGTGCTCATTGACTTTCTCCTATCAGAGCTGTTTAACAAGTCCACTTTATACATGCTTATTAATCTATCACGCTTATCAGTGGCTCATGGTTGCTTAAAGCCTATGTCTGAACTTGAGCACAGAGGCAGAGCATCATTCATCTTGGCAGCAGCTCCAGGATGACAAACTCCACTTTCTCTGCATCAAGACAGCTCATAACTTTTTAACAGTCTCTCCTGATAGTCTCATATCATCTGCTCTAATCAATAACCATACACTATCATTACAATGTAGACTACAGCTCAAAAGTCTGAGGTGAATTAGAAATGTCTTGTTTTCTGAATAGACTCAAATTTGGTTTCAGATTGAATCACAGCAATTTATCAAAAGAATCATATAAATGCTTAATATTAACACTGATCACAAATCATGAATGATTTTTAATAGAATATCTACAGAGGTGTTCAGAGACCCATTTTCAGCAATAATCCCTCCTGTGTTCAGTGGTACATTGTCTTATCTAATGCAAGCTTAACACATTAAAGCCTAACTTATAACTCAAAACAGCTTTTTAAAGATTTTTGCACAAACTCAAACTATTGTGGTGATTAAAGAAAGAATAAATGTGTCTGAATCATCCCAGTGTTTGTTTTTAACCTCATGAAACCAAGTTTCCATTTTCCTCTAAAGGGGCTGCAACACCCAGCTGCACAAAACCTTCATTTTTTTAAAAAAAGTTTCACTCTTTGAATATTTTTCATTTCTTACAATCAGAATTCTCCAATAGATTTTTAGAAGAAAATTATTTTCTTTCATGCATCACCAACTGAACCTTTTATGTTAACGTCTCAATCTCCAGCCTAACCTCATTGAATTTTGCTTAGCAAAGTACTTTTCAACTCTAATAATAATAATAATAATCTTTAAAGTCTGTCTTTCAATACCAATGAAGTTAAACTTTATCAAGGCTGATGGTAAACTGTCCCTAACAAGTCCACTTTATTGCGTGCTCATTGACTTTCTCCTATCAGTGCTTATCAATCTCCTCTACAGCTCAGCTATCTGAAGTCAGTTAGAAACGTCTTTTTATTTTAAAAAAAAACAAGATTCTTTTTTATATTTTGTAAATTGGTTTTGAATGCAAATAAATATAATTGCTTAAAACTTGCATTCATCACCAATTATGATTAATGTTTGATAAAATATTAGCTGGTGTATGGATGCAACAATAATGCTGGTGTGTGGATTACAACAATAATAGCGAGTGTGCAGATTATATTACCTTCCCTCACTTTATCACATTAAATCTCATCTTACTAGTGACCCAGCAGTTTTTCCAAATACAGCCGCACTAACCAACATCATTTTTTCAAGTAATATAAAAATCATTTTTATATATTACCTTTTTAAACATCCCATTTTTTCTTTCTAATGTCATTAAATCAAGTTTGGACATTTGTATAACAACATTTGGACCTCCAGATCTTTTTAGCTTTCAGTTTTTCCTCAGTGTCACACATGGATTCGTTTTCATCTCTTCCAATAAGAAAGTCAAATCTTCAAACCTTAAAGCAATCTTTGTTTCTTTGAATCATCCTAATATTTGTAATCTCCTGTAATATAATTGCAGTTAACCAGAGCTTAGCTACTCTGATCTACAGTGATTTTGGGGGTTTGGATTTGTTTTTCACAGGTGCAGAGCCTTTTTCTAGTACCATTAACCATGTAGACTGACAAGTAACTAAACATGCAACACAGTGATCAGTAGAGAAGAAAGAAAATAACCCATTTCAACATTTCTAGTTCAGATCAAAATTATTGTTCTGATTAAGGAAACAGTAAATTTGGCCACATTATTGTCCTGATCCTCCAATTTTCCCTTTCCAATGTGACTAAATAAAATTCAACTTTTTTTTTTAAATAAAAGCAGATGCACACCCAGATATTTCTTACAGTAAGAATCCTCCAACAACCTTTCAAAAGAAACATTTTTTGTCTTTCCTCAATTTTGAGAGTAACTGAACCCACAAACCTGAAGCTGCAGACCCCAAACTAACCACATTTAATGTTTCCTTAATCAGCACAGTCATTTTTAACTTTTTGTGTGTTATGTTTACTCACAGTTTTGATGCTTGCTTCTTCGACTTGATCCATGATTAGCTCTGCACCATCGCTCTGCTGTTTCCTCTCTCCTCATGCTTCTCCTTCATGCGTCCTGTCCTCAAATATAATCCAACCTGCCTCCTTGTTTCCTCCTTGACTTGTATTAGCAAAATTTCCAGGTAAATTAAGAGAAATCCAAAAAAGTTTTCCTGTTTCAAAAGCTCTTCCAGTTGCCTGTCTTCTTGTCCTCCTTTAAATGTGCATTTTTCAACATTTGTATTTATTTGACTTCATATTGCCATGACAACACAACACAGAGCATCATGGTAGATTCAAGCAGGTGGTTCTGTCCTCTGCAGAAATCCTGGTGTTCCATAGTGATCTAAAAGTATGTTAATAATCTTTAAACAGACACTCACTGATCCTGTAACTACAAACGCTCATAGTTCCCATCAGTATCATTCATTCTGCTCTGCTTTTAAATGATGACAAACTCCACTTTCTCTGCATCAAGACAGCTCATAACTTTTTAACAGTCTCTCCTGATAGTCTCATATCATCTGCTCTAATCAATAACCATACACTATCATTACAATGTAGACTACAGCTCAAAAGTCTGAGGTGAATTAGAAATGTCTTGTTTTCTGAATAGACTCAAATTTGGTTTCAGATTGAATCACAGCAATTTATCAAAAGAATCATATAAATGCTTAATATTAACACTGATCACAAATCATGAATGATTTTTAATAGAATATCTACAGAGGTGTTCAGAGACCCATTTTCAGCAATAATCCCTCCTGTGTTCAGTGGTACATTGTCTTATCTAATGCAAGCTTAACACATTAAAGCCTAACTTATAACTCAAAACAGCTTTTTAAAGATTTTTGCACAAACTCAAACTATTGTGGTGATTAAAGAAAGAATAAATGTGTCTGAATCATCCCAGTGTTTGTTTTTAACCTCATGAAACCAAGTTTCCATTTTCCTCTAAAGGGGCTGCAACACCCAGCTGCACAAAACCTTCATTTTTTTAAAAAAAGTTTCACTCTTTGAATATTTTTCATTTCTTACAATCAGAATTCTCCAATAGATTTTTAGAAGAAAATTATTTTCTTTCATGCATCACCAACTGAACCTTTTATGTTAACGTCTCAATCTCCAGCCTAACCTCATTGAATTTTGCTTAGCAAAGTACTTTTCAACTCTAATAATTAGTAAGATTATATTTCTTATCATCTGTTGGTCGTCTGACCTGATAAACTTCAATGAACATGATAACACAGGAATGATTGTCTCTAAAAATGGGCTCCTGCACGCTTGCAGACATTTTTCCATCACAACTTATGGATGATGAATGATTTGATTAAAGCTGTGAAACATTACTGATAAACTTCATGTGATGTTACATTAAAGCCAATTTTCTATTAAAAGCAGGGACTTTTCTAACTGACCTCTGACCTTTGAGCAGTAGTGTGTACTGTATGCTTGTATGTAACTGTATCTGACCTGGATTTTATCACCAGTTTCAAATAAGAATCTTCTTTAAAGTCTATCTTTCAATACAAATGAAGTTAAACTTTATCAAGGCTGATGGTAAACTGTCCCTAACAAGTCCACTTTATTGCGTGCTCAGTGACTTTCTCCTATCAGAGCTGTTTAACAAGTCCACTTTATACATGCTTATTAATCTATCACGCTTATCAGTGGCTCATGGTTGCTTAAAGCCTATGTCTGAACTTGAGCACAGAGGCAGAGCATCATTCAATCTTGGCAACAGCTCCAGGATGACAAACTCCACTTTCTCTGCATCAAGACAGCTCATAACTTTTTAACAGTCTCTCCTGATAGTCTCATATCATCTGCTCTAATCAATAACCATACACTATCATTACAATGTAGACTACAGCTCAAAAGTCTGAGGTGAATTAGAAATGTCTTGTTTTCTGAATAGACTCAAATTTGGTTTCAGATTGAATCACAGCAATTTATCAAAAGAATCATATAAATGCTTAATATTAACACTGATCACAAATCATGAATGATTTTTAATAGAATATCTACAGAGGTGTTCAGAGACCCATTTTCAGCAATAATCCCTCCTGTGTTCAGTGGTACATTGTCTTATCTAATGCAAGCTTAACACATTAAAGCCTAACTTATAACTCAAAACAGCTTTTTAAAGATTTTTGCACAAACTCAAACTATTGTGGTGATTAAAGAAAGAATAAATGTGTCTGAACCATCCCAGTGTTTGTTTTTAACCTCATGAAACCAAGTTTCCATTTTCCTCTAAAGGGGCTGCAACACCCAGCTGCACAAAACCTTCATTTTTTTTTAAAAAGTTAAGTCAAGTCAAGTCAAGTCAAGTCAACTTTATTTGTCAATTCTGCCACATGTACAGGACATACAGAGAATAGAAATTTCGTTACTCTCAAACCCTAGATTAAAAAATGCAAATAAAATAATTAAAAATAAAAATTTAAATAAATACAATACAATTTTACATATAACAAGAAAGCTATGCAATATACAATATACAATATTCAAGTAAGGATAAATGACCATGAGTGTAAACCAGGCAGAGTAGTGCAAATAAGCAAATAGTGCAAATGGAGATTAGTAATATACGGTAAGAGATGGTATGACAACAAAGTCTTATGAGGTACTGGCAGTCCAACGCTCCACAAAGTGACTGGTAACTGGTGCAGGCCAGTGAGTGAAGTCAGAGAGTGTGTGTGTGTGTGTGAGTGTGTGTGACAGAGTTCAGTGAGACCATGAAGGAGAAGAGGGGAGAGGAGGCAGAATCGGAAGGGAGTTAAGCTTCCTGACAGCCTGATGGATGAAGCTGTCCTTCAGTCTGCTGGTCCTGGCCTGGAGACTCCGCAGTCTCCTCCCTGACGGCAGCAGCTTGAAGAAGCTTTGCATTGGGTGCGTGGGATCAGCCGCTATGCAAAGGGCTTTTTTAGTGAGACGGGTGCTGTAAATGTCCTGGAGGGAAGGGAGAGAGACACCAATGATCCTCTCTGCAGCCCTCACTATGCGTTGGAGGGTTCTATGACAGGACGCATTGCAGGCTCCAAACCACACAGTGATGCAGCTCGACAGGATGCTCTCGATGGTGCCTCTGTAGAAAGTGTACATGATGGGGGCTGGTGCTCCTGCTCTTCTTAGTTTGCGGAGAAAGAAGAGACGCTGCTGTGATTTCTTGGCCAGTGCTGTGGTGTTGTGCGTCCAGGAGAGATCCTCTGTGATATGCACACCCAAGAACTTGGTGCTGCTCACTCTCTCCACAGACGCTCCGTCGATGGTCAGAGGAGCATGTTGGGTGTGCATTCTCCTGAAGTCCACGACAATCTCCTTCGTCTTCTCCACATTCAGAGAGAGATTGTTATCAACACACCACGTGGCCAGGCGTCTCACCTCACTTCTGTAGTCGGTCTCATCCCTGTTGCTAATGAGACCCACCACCGTTGTGTCGTCCGCAAACTTGATGAAGAGGTTGGAGCTATATGATGGAGTGCAGTCATGGGTCAGCAGAGTGAAGAGGAGGGGGCTCAGCACACATCCCTGCGGGGCCCCCGTGTTTAAAATGATGGTGCTGGATGTATTACTGCCGACCCGTACTGCTTGAGGTCTTCCGGTGAGGAAATCCAACAGCCAGTTGCACAGTGAGATGTTGAGCCCCAGCTGGACCAGTTTTTGAGTGAGCTGTTGGGGGATTATAGTGTTAAATGCTGAACTGAAATCTATGAACAGCATTCGAACATATGAGTCTTTTTTTTCCAGGTGTGTGAGTGCTGAGTGGAGTGCAGTGGAGATGGCATCATCGGTTGAGCGGTTGGGCCGATACGCAAACTGGAAGGGATCCAGGGAGGGGGGCAGGACAGTCTTGATGTGTTGCATGACTAGTCGTTCGAAGCACTTCATCAGGATGGGAGTGAGTGCAACAGGACGGTAGTCATTAAAGCAGGAGGGAGATGACTTTTTTGGAACCGGAATGATTGTGGTGGCTTTAAAACATGTGGGGACGACAGCCTGGATGAGTGATATGTTGAAGATGTCTGTGAAGACATCAGTGAGTTCCACTGCACAGTCTCTCAGTACACGACCAGGAATGTTGTCAGGACCCGGAGCTTTACGTGCATTGATCCTGCTGAGGGATCTCCTCACGCTGTCCGGGGACAGAGTCATCACCTGGTCACCAGGAGGGGGTGGGGTCTTCTGTGCAGTGGTGCTGTTTTGGGCTTCAAAGCGAGCAAAGAAAGTATTCAGCTCGTTCAGCAGGGGGATAGTGCTATCACAGGTCTGTGGTGGGGGCTTGTAATCTGTGATGGTCTGAATGCCCCGCCACAGGCTCCGTGAGTCTCTGCTGTCTTTGAAGTGATGAGATATTTTCCTAGAGTACTGTCTCTTAGCTTCTCTGATGCCACGGGAAAGGTTGGCCCTAGCTGTCCTCAGGCTCGCCTCGTCTCCATCTCTGAAGGCAACATTCCTAGCTTTCAGCAGCCTGTAGACCTCTCCTGTCATCCATGGTTTTTGATTTGAAAGTTTCACACTTTGAATATTTTTCATTTCTTACAATCAGAATTCTCCAATAGATTTTTAGAAGAAAATTATTTTCTTTCATGCATCACCAACTGAACCTTTTATGTTAACGTCTCAATCTCCAGCCTAACCTCATTGAATTTTGCTTAGCAAAGTACTTTTCAACTCTAATAATTAGTAAGATTATATTTCTTATCATCTGTTGGTCGTCTGACCTGATAAACTTCAATGAACATGATAACACAGGAATGATTGTCTCTAAAAATGGGCTCCTGCACGCTTGCAGACATTTTTCCATCACAACTTATGGATGATGAATGATTTGATTAAAGCTGTGAAACATTACTGATAAACTTCATGTGATGTTACATTAAAGCCAATTTTCTATTAAAATCAGGGACTTTTCCTAACTGACCTCTGACCTTTGAGCAGTAGTGTGTACTGTATGCTTGTATGTAACTGTATCTGACCTGGATTTTATCACCAGTTTCAAATAAGAATCTTCTTTAAAGTCTGTCTTTCAATACAAATGAAGTTAAACTTTATCAAGGCTGATGGTAAACTGTCCCTAACAAGTCCACTTTATTGCGTGCTCATTGACTTTCTCCTATCAGAACTGTTTAACAAGTCCACTTTATACATGCTTATTAATCTATCACGCTTATCAGTGGCTCATGGTTGCTTAAAGCCTATGTCTGAACTTGAGCACAGAGGCAGAGCATCATTCAATCTTGGCAACAGCTCCAGGATGACAAACTCCACTTTCTCTGCATCAAGACAGCTCATAACTTTTTAACAGTCTCTCCTGATAGTCTCATATCATCTGCTCTAATCAATAACCATACACTATCATTACAATGTAGACTACAGCTCAAAAGTCTGAGGTGAATTAGAAATGTCTTGTTTTCTGAATAGACTCAAATTTGGTTTCAGATTGAATCACAGCAATTTATCAAAAGAATCATATAAATGCTTAATATTAACACTGATCACAAATCATGAATGATTTTTAATAGAATATCTACAGAGGTGTTCAGAGACCCATTTTCAGCAATAATCCCTCCTGTGTTCAGTGGTACATTGTCTTATCTAATGCAAGCTTAACACATTAAAGCCTAACTTATAACTCAAAACAGCTTTTTAAAGATTTTTGCACAAACTCAAACTATTGTGGTGATTAAAGAAAGAATAAATGTGTCTGAATCATCCCAGTGTTTGTTTTTAACCTCATGAAACCAAGTTTCCATTTTCCTCTAAAGGGGCTGCAACACCCAGCTGCACAAAACCTTCATTTTTTTTAAAAAATTTCAGTCTTTGAATATTTTTCATTTCTTACAATCAGAATTCTCCAATAGATTTTTAGAAGAAAATTATTTTCTTTCATGCATCACCAACTGAACCTTTTATGTTAACGTCTCAATCTCCAGCCTAACCTCATTGAATTTTGCTTAGCAAAGTACTTTTCAACTCTAATAATTAGTAAGATTATATTTCTTATCATCTGTTGGTCGTCTGACCTGATAAACTTCAATGAACATGATAACACAGGAATGATTGTCTCTAAAAATGGGCTCCTGCACGCTTGCAGACATTTTTCCATCACAACTTATGGATGATGAATGATTTGATTAAAGCTGTGAAACATTACTGATAAACTTCATGTGATGTTACATTAAAGCCAATTTTCTATTAAAATCAGGGACTTTTCCTAACTGACCTCTGACCTTTGAGCAGTAGTGTGTACTGTATGCTTGTATGTAACTGTATCTGACCTGGATTTTATCACCAGTTTCAAATAAGAATCTTCTTTAAAGTCTGTCTTTCAATACAAATGAAGTTAAACTTTATCAAGGCTGATGGTAAACTGTCCCTAACAAGTCCACTTTATTGCGTGCTCATTGACTTTCTCCTATCAGAGCTGTTTAACAAGTCCACTTTATACATGCTTATTAATCTATCACGCTTATCAGTGGCTCATGGTTGCTTAAAGCCTATGTCTGAACTTGAGCACAGAGGCAGAGCATCATTCATCTTGGCAGCAGCTCCAGGATGACAAACTCCACTTTCTCTGCATCAAGACAGCTCATAACTTTTTAACAGTCTCTCCTGATAGTCTCATATCATCTGCTCTAATCAATAACCATACACTATCATTACAATGTAGACTACAGCTCAAAAGTCTGAGGTGAATTAGAAATGTCTTGTTTTCTGAATAGACTCAAATTTGGTTTCAGATTGAATCACAGCAATTTATCAAAAGAATCATATAAATGCTTAATATTAACACTGATCACAAATCATGAATGATTTTTAATAGAATATCTACAGAGGTGTTCAGAGACCCATTTTCAGCAATAATCCCTCCTGTGTTCAGTGGTACATTGTCTTATCTAATGCAAGCTTAACACATTAAAGCCTAACTTATAACTCAAAACAGCTTTTTAAAGATTTTTGCACAAACTCAAACTATTGTGGTGATTAAAGAAAGAATAAATGTGTCTGAATCATCCCAGTGTTTGTTTTTAACCTCATGAAATCAAGTTTCCATTTTCCTCTAAAGGGGCTGCAACACCCAGCTGCACAAAACCTTCATTTTTTTTTAAAAAGTTTCACTATTTGAATATTTTTCATTTCTTACAATCAGAATTCTCCAATAGATTTTTAGAAGAAAATTATTTTCTTTCATGCATCACCAACTGAACCTTTTATGTTAACGTCTCAATCTCCAGCCTAACCTCATTGAAATTTGCTTAGCAAAGTACTTTTCAACTCTAATAATTAGTAAGATTATATTTCTTATCATCTGTTGGTCGTCTGACCTGATAAACTTCAATGAACATGATAACACAGGAATGATTGTCTCTAAAAATGGGCTCCTGCACGCTTGCAGACATTTTTCCATCACAACTTATGGATGATGAATGATTTGATTAAAGCTGTGAAACATTACTGATAAACTTCATGTGATGTTACATTAAAGCCAATTTTCTATTAAAATCAGGGACTTTTCCTAACTGACCTCTGACCTTTGAGCAGTAGTGTGTACTGTATGCTTGTATGTAACTGTATCTGACCTGGATTTTATCACCAGTTTCAAATAAGAATCTTCTTTAAAGTCTGTCTTTCAATACAAATGAAGTTAAACTTTATCAAGGCTGATGGTAAACTGTCCCTAACAAGTCCACTTTATTGCGTGCTCAGTGACTTTCTCCTATCAGAACTGTTTAACAAGTCCACTTTATACATGCTTATTAATCTATCACGCTTATCAGTGGCTCATGGTTGCTTAAAGCCTATGTCTGAACTTGAGCACAGAGGCAGAGCATCATTCAATCTTGGCAACAGCTCCAGGATGACAAACTCCACTTTCTCTGCATCAAGACAGCTCATAACTTTTTAACAGTCTCTCCTGATAGTCTCATATCATCTGCTCTAATCAATAACCATACACTATCATTACAATGTAGACTACAGCTCAAAAGTCTGAGGTGAATTAGAAATGTCTTGTTTTCTGAATAGACTCAAATTTGGTTTCAGATTGAATCACAGCAATTTATCAAAAGAATCATATAAATGCTTAATATTAACACTGATCACAAATCATGAATGATTTTTAATAGAATATCTACAGAGGTGTTCAGAGACCCATTTTCAGCAATAATCCCTCCTGTGTTCAGTGGTACATTGTCTTATCTAATGCAAGCTTAACACATTAAAGCCTAACTTACAACTCAAAACAGCTTTTTAAAGATTTTTGCACAAACTCAAACTATTGTGGTGATTAAAGAAAGAATAAATGTGTCTGAATCATCCCAGTGTTTGTTTTTAACCTCATGAAACCAAGTTTCCATTTTCCTCTAAAGGGGCTGCAACACCCAGCTGCACAAAACCTTCATTTTTTTTTAAAAAGTTTCACTCTTTGAATATTTTTCATTTCTTACAATCAGAATTCTCCAATAGATTTTTAGAAGAAAATTATTTTCTTTCATGCATCACCAACTGAACCTTTTATGTTAACGTCTCAATCTCCAGCCTAACCTCATTGAATTTTGCTTAGCAAAGTACTTTTCAACTCCAATAATTAGTAAGATTATATTTCTTATCATCTGTTGGTCGTCTGACCTGATAAACTTCAATGAGCATTATAACACAGGAATGATTGTCTCTAAAAATGGGCTCCTGCACGCTTGCAGACATTTTTCCATCACAACTTATGGATGATGAATGATTTGATTAAAGCTGTGAAACATTACTGATAAACTTCATGTGATGTTACATTAAAGCCAATTTTCTATTAAAATCAGGGACTTTTCCTAACTGACCTCTGACCTTTGAGCAGTAGTGTGTACTGTATGCTTGTATGTAACTGTATCTGACCTGGATTTTATCACCAGTTTCAAATAAGAATCTTCTTTAAAGTCTGTCTTTCAATACAAATGAAGTTAAACTTTATCAAGGCTGATGGTAAACTGTCCCTAACAAGTCCACTTTATTGCGTGCTCAGTGACTTTCTCCTATCAGAGCTGTTTAACAAGTCCACTTTATACATGCTTATTAATCTATCACGCTTATCAGTGGCTCATGGTTGCTTAAAGCCTATGTCTGAACTTGAGCACAGAGGCAGAGCATCATTCAATCTTGGCAACAGCTCCAGGATGACAAACTCCACTTTCTCTGCATCAAGACAGCTCATAACTTTTTAACAGTCTCTCCTGATAGTCTCATATCATCTGCTCTAATCAATAACCATACACTATCATTACAATGTAGACTACAGCTCAAAAGTCTGAGGTGAATTAGAAATGTCTTGTTTTCTGAATAGACTCAAATTTGGTTTCAGATTGAATCACAGCAATTTATCAAAAGAATCATATAAATGCTTAATATTAACACTGATCACAAATCATGAATGATTTTTAATAGAATATCTACAGAGGTGTTCAGAGACCCATTTTCAGCAATAATCCCTCCTGTGTTCAGTGGTACATTGTCTTATCTAATGCAAGCTTAACACATTAAAGCCTAACTTATAGCTCAAAACAGCTTTTTAAAGATTTTTGCACAAACTCAAACTATTGTGGTGATTAAAGAAAGAATAAATGTGTCTGAATCATCCCAGTGTTTGTTTTTAACCTCATGAAACCAAGTTTCCATTTTCCTCTAAAGGGGCTGCAACACCCAGCTGCACAAAACCTTCATTTTTTTAAAAAAGTTTCACTCTTTGAATATTTTTCATTTCTTACAATCAGAATTCTCCAATAGATTTTTAGAAGAAAATTATTTTCTTTCATGCATCACCAACTGAACCTTTTATGTTAACGTCTCAATCTCCAGCCTAACCTCATTGAATTTTGCTTAGCAAAGTACTTTTCAACTCTAATAATTAGTAAGATTATATTTCTTATCATCTGTTGGTCGTCTGACCTGATAAACTTCAATGAACATGATAACACAGGAATGATTGTCTCTAAAAATGGGCTCCTGCACGCTTGCAGACATTTTTCCATCACAACTTATGGATGATGAATGATTTGATTAAAGCTGTGAAACATTACTGATAAACTTCATGTGATGTTACATTAAAGCCAATTTTCTATTAAAATCAGGGACTTTTCCTAACTGACCTCTGACCTTTGAGCAGTAGTGTGTACTGTATGCTTGTATGTAACTGTATCTGACCTGGATTTTATCACCAGTTTCAAATAAGAATCTTCTTTAAAGTCTGTCTTTCAATACAAATGAAGTTAAACTTTATCAAGGCTGATGGTAAACTGTCCCTAACAAGTCCACTTTATTGCGTGCTCATTGACTTTCTCCTATCAGAACTGTTTAACAAGTCCACTTTATACATGCTTATTAATCTATCACGCTTATCAGTGGCTCATGGTTGCTTAAAGCCTATGTCTGAACTTGAGCACAGAGGCAGAGCATCATTCAATCTTGGCAACAGCTCCAGGATGACAAACTCCACTTTCTCTGCATCAAGACAGCTCATAACTTTTTAACAGTCTCTCCTGATAGTCTCATATCATCTGCTCTAATCAATAACCATACACTATCATTACAATGTAGACTACAGCTCAAAAGTCTGAGGTGAATTAGAAATGTCTTGTTTTCTGAATAGACTCAAATTTGGTTTCAGATTGAATCACAGCAATTTATCAAAAGAATCATATAAATGCTTAATATTAACACTGATCACAAATCATGAATGATTTTTAATAGAATATCTACAGAGGTGTTCAGAGACCCATTTTCAGCAATAATCCCTCCTGTGTTCAGTGGTACATTGTCTTATCTAATGCAAGCTTAACACATTAAAGCCTAACTTATAACTCAAAACAGCTTTTTAAAGATTTTTGCACAAACTCAAACTATTGTGGTGATTAAAGAAAGAATAAATGTGTCTGGATCATCCCAGTGTTTGTTTTTAACCTCATGAAACCAAGTTTCCATTTTCCTCTAAAGGGGCTGCAACACCCAGCTGCACAAAACCTTCATTTTTTTTAAAAAGTTTCACTCTTTGAATATTTTTCATTTCTTACAATCAGAATTCGCCAATAGATTTTTAGAAGAAAATTATTTTCTTTCATGCATCACCAATTGAACCTTTTATGTTAACGTCTCAATCTCCAGCCTAACCTCATTGAATTTTGCTTAGCAAAGTACTTTTCAACTCCAATAATTAGTAAGATTATATTTCTTATCATCTGTTGGTCGTCTGACCTGATAAACTTCAATGAACATGATAACACAGGAATGATTGTCTCTAAAAATGGGCTCCTGCACGCTTGCAGACATTTTTCCATCACAACTTATGGATGATGAATGATTTGATTAAAGCTGTGAAACATTACTGATAAACTTCATGTGATGTTACATTAAAGCCAATTTTCTATTAAAATCAGGGACTTTTCCTAACTGACCTCTGACCTTTGAGCAGTAGTGTGTACTGTATGCTTGTATGTAACTGTATCTGACCTGGATTTTATCACCAGTTTCAAATAAGAATCTTCTTTAAAGTCTGTCTTTCAATACAAATGAAGTTAAACTTTATCAAGGCTGATGGTAAACTGTCCCTAACAAGTCCACTTTATTGCGTGCTCAGTGACTTTCTCCTATCAGAGCTGTTTAACAAGTCCACTTTATACATGCTTATTAATCTATCACGCTTATCAGTGGCTCATGGTTGCTTAAAGCCTATGTCTGAACTTGAGCACAGAGGCAGAGCATCATTCAATCTTGGCAACAGCTCCAGGATGACAAACTCCACTTTCTCTGCATCAAGACAGCTCATAACTTTTTAACAGTCTCTCCTGATAGTCTCATATCATCTGCTCTAATCAATAACCATACACTATCATTACAATGTAGACTACAGCTCAAAAGTCTGAGGTGAATTAGAAATGTCTTGTTTTCTGAATAGACTCAAATTTGGTTTCAGATTGAATCACAGCAATTTATCAAAAGAATCATATAAATGCTTAATATTAACACTGATCACAAATCATGAATGATTTTTAATAGAATATCTACAGAGGTGTTCAGAGACCCATTTTCAGCAATAATCCCTCCTGTGTGCAGTGGTACATTGTCTTATCTAATGCAAGCTTAACACATTAAAGCCTAACTTATAACTCAAAACAGCTTTTTAAAGATTTTTGCACAAACTCAAACTATTGTGGTGATTAAAGAAAGAATAAATGTGTCTGAATCATCCCAGTGTTTGTTTTTAACCTCATGAAACCAAGTTTCCATTTTCCTCTAAAGGGGCTGCAACACCCGGCTGCACAAAACCTTCATTTTTTTTTTAAAAAGTTTCACACTTTGAATATTTTTCATTTCTTACAATCAGAATTCTCCAATAGATTTTTAGAAGAAAATTATTTTCTTTCATGCATCACCAACTGAACCTTTTATGTTAACGTCTCAATCTCCAGCCTAACCTCATTGAATTTTGCTTAGCAAAGTACTTTTCAACTCTAATAATTAGTAAGATTATATTTCTTATCATCTGTTGGTTGTCTGACCTGATAAACTTCAATGAACATGATAACACAGGAATGATTGTCTCTAAAAATGGGCTCCTGCACGCTTGCAGACATTTTTCCATCACAACTTATGGATGATGAATGATTTGATTAAAGCTGTGAAACATTACTGATAAACTTCATGTGATGTTACATTAAAGCCAATTTTCTATTAAAATCAGGGACTTTTCCTAACTGACCTCTGACCTTTGAGCAGTAGTGTGTACTGTATGCTTGTATGTAACTGTATCTGACCTGGATTTTATCACCAGTTTCAAATAAGAATCTTCTTTAAAGTCTGTCTTTCAATACAAATGAAGTTAAACTTAATCAAGGCTGATGGTAAACTGTCCCTAACAAGTCCACTTTATTGCGTGCTCATTGACTTTCTCCTATCAGAACTGTTTAACAAGTCCACTTTATACATGCTTATTAATCTATCACGCTTATCAGTGGCTCATGGTTGCTTAAAGCCTATGTCTGAACTTGAGCACAGAGGCAGAGCATCATTCAATCTTGGCAACAGCTCCAGGATGACAAACTCCACTTTCTCTGCATCAAGACAGCTCATAACTTTTTAACAGTCTCTCCTGATAGTCTCATATCATCTGCTCTAATCAATAACCATACACTATCATTACAATGTAGACTACAGCTCAAAAGTCTGAGGTGAATTAGAAATGTCTTGTTTTCTGAATAGACTCAAATTTGGTTTCAGATTGAATCACAGCAATTTATCAAAAGAATCATATAAATGCTTAATATTAACACTGATCACAAATCATGAATGATTTTTAATAGAATATCTACAGAGGTGTTCAGAGACCCATTTTCAGCAATAATCCCTCCTGTGTTCAGTGGTACATTGTCTTATCTAATGCAAGCTTAACACATTAAAGCCTAACTTATAACTCAAAACAGCTTTTTAAAGATTTTTGCACAAACTCAAACTATTGTGGTGATTAAAGAAAGAATAAATGTGTCTGGATCATCCCAGTGTTTGTTTTTAACCTCATGAAACCAAGTTTCCATTTTCCTCTAAAGGGGCTGCAACACCCAGCTGCACAAAACCTTCATTTTTTTTTAAAAAGTTTCACTCTTTGAATATTTTTCATTTCTTACAATCAGAATTCTCCAATAGATTTTTAGAAGAAAATTATTTTCTTTCATGCATCACCAATTGAACCTTTTATGTTAACGTCTCAATCTCCAGCCTAACCTCATTGAATTTTGCTTAGCAAAGTACTTTTCAACTCTAATAATTAGTAAGATTATATTTCTTATCATCTGTTGGTCGTCTGACCTGATAAACTTCAATGAACATGATAACACAGGAATGATTGTCTCTAAAAATGGGCTCCTGCACGCTTGCAGACATTTTTCCATCACAACTTATGGATGATGAATGATTTGATTAAAGCTGTGAAACATTACTGATAAACTTCATGTGATGTTACATTAAAGCCAATTTTCTATTAAAATCAGGGACTTTTCCTAACTGACCTCTGACCTTTGAGCAGTAGTGTGTACTGTATGCTTGTATGTAACTGTATCTGACCTGGATTTTATCACCAGTTTCAAATAAGAATCTTCTTTAAAGTCTGTCTTTCAATACAAATGAAGTTAAACTTTATCAAGGCTGATGGTAAACTGTCCCTAACAAGTCCACTTTATTGCGTGCTCATTGACTTTCTCCTATCAGAACTGTTTAACAAGTCCACTTTATACATGCTTATTAATCTATCACGCTTATCAGTGGCTCATGGTTGCTTAAAGCCTATGTCTGAACTTGAGCACAGAGGCAGAGCATCATTCAATCTTGGCAACAGCTCCAGGATGACAAACTCCACTTTCTCTGCATCAAGACAGCTCATAACTTTTTAACAGTCTCTCCTGATAGTCTCATATCATCTGCTCTAATCAATAACCATACACTATCATTACAATGTAGACTACAGCTCAAAAGTCTGAGGTGAATTAGAAATGTCTTGTTTTCTGAATAGACTCAAATTTGGTTTCAGATTGAATCACAGCAATTTATCAAAAGAATCATATAAATGCTTAATATTAACACTGATCACAAATCATGAATGCTTTTTAATAGAATATCTACAGAGATGTTCAGAGACCCATTTTCAGCAATAATCCCTCCTGTGTTCAGTGGTACATTGTCTTATCTAATGCAAGCTTAACACATTAAAGCCTAACTTATAACTCAAAACAGCTTTTTAAAGATTTTTGCACAAACTCAAACTATTGTGGTGATTAAAGAAAGAATAAATGTGTCTGAATCATCCCAGTGTTTGTTTTTAACCTCATGAAACCAAGTTTCCATTTTCCTCTAAAGGGGCTGCAACACCCAGCTGCACAAAACCTTCATTTTTTTAAAAAAGTTTCACTCTTTGAATATTTTTCATTTCTTACAATCAGAATTCTCCAATAGATTTTTAGAAGAAAATTATTTTCTTTCATGCATCACCAACTGAACCTTTTATGTTAACGTCTCAATCTCCAGCCTAACCTCATTGAATTTTGCTTAGCAAAGTACTTTTCAACTCTAATAATTAGTAAGATTATATTTCTTATCATCTGTTGGTCGTCTGACCTGATAAACTTCAATGAGCATTATAACACAGGAATGATTGTCTCTAAAAATGGGCTCCTGCACGCTTGCAGACATTTTTCCATCACAACTTATGGATGATGAATGATTTGATTAAAGCTGTGAAACATTACTGATAAACTTCATGTGATGTTACATTAAAGCCAATTTTCTATTAAAATCAGGGACTTTTCCTAACTGACCTCTGACCTTTGAGCAGTAGTGTGTACTGTATGCTTGTATGTAACTGTATCTGACCTGGATTTTATCACCAGTTTCAAATAAGAATCTACTTTAAAGTCTGTCTTTCAATACAAATGAAGTTAAACTTTATCAAGGCTGATGGTAAACTGTCCCTAACAAGTCCACTTTATTGCGTGCTCAGTGACTTTCTCCTATCAGAGCTGTTTAACAAGTCCACTTTATACATGCTTATTAATCTATCACGCTTATCAGTGGCTCATGGTTGCTTAAAGCCTATGTCTGAACTTGAGCACAGAGGCAGAGCATCATTCAATCTTGGCAACAGCTCCAGGATGACAAACTCCACTTTCTCTGCATCAAGACAGCTCATAACTTTTTAACAGTCTCTCCTGATAGTCTCATATCATCTGCTCTAATCAATAACCATACACTATCATTACAATGTAGACTACAGCTCAAAAGTCTGAGGTGAATTAGAAATGTCTTGTTTTCTGAATAGACTCAAATTTGGTTTCAGATTGAATCACAGCAATTTATCAAAAGAATCATATAAATGCTTAATATTAACACTGATCACAAATCATGAATGATTTTTAATAGAATATCTACAGAGGTGTTCAGAGACCCATTTTCAGCAATAATCCCTCCTGTGTTCAGTGGTACATTGTCTTATCTAATGCAAGCTTAACACATTAAAGCCTAACTTATAACTCAAAACAGCTTTTTAAAGATTTTTGCACAAACTCAAACTATTGTGGTGATTAAAGAAAGAATAAATGTGTCTGAATCATCCCAGTGTTTGTTTTTAACCTCATGAAACCAAGTTTCCATTTTCCTCTAAAGGGGCTGCAACACCCAGCTGCACAAAACCTTCATTTTTTTTAAAAAAGTTTCACACTTTGAATATTTTTCATTTCTTACAATCAGAATTCTCCAATAGATTTTTAGAAGAAAATTATTTTCTTTCATGCATCACCAACTGAACCTTTTATGTTAACGTCTCAATCTCCAGCCTAACCTCATTGAATTTTGCTTAGCAAAGTACTTTTCAACTCTAATAATTAGTAAGATTATATTTCTTATCATCTGTTGGTCGTCTGACCTGATAAACTTCAATGAACATGATAACACAGGAATGATTGTCTCTAAAAATGGGCTCCTGCACGCTTGCAGACATTTTTCCATCACAACTTATGGATGATGAATGATTTGATTAAAGCTGTGAAACATTACTGATAAACTTCATGTGATGTTACATTAAAGCCAATTTTCTATTAAAATCAGGGACTTTTCCTAACTGACCTCTGACCTTTGAGCAGTAGTGTGTACTGTATGCTTGTATGTAACTGTATCTGACCTGGATTTTATCACCAGTTTCAAATAAGAATCTTTTTTAAAGTCTGTCTTTCAATACAAATGAAGTTAAACTTTATCAAGGCTGATGGTAAACTGTCCCTAACAAGTCCACTTTATTGCGTGCTCATTGACTTTCTCCTATCAGAACTGTTTAACAAGTCCACTTTATACATGCTTATTAATCTATCACGCTTATCAGTGGCTCATGGTTGCTTAAAGCCTATGTCTGAACTTGAGCACAGAGGCAGAGCATCATTCAATCTTGGCAACAGCTCCAGGATGACAAACTCCACTTTCTCTGCATCAAGACAGCTCATAACTTTTTAACAGTCTCTCCTGATAGTCTCATATCATCTGCTCTAATCAATAACCATACACTATCATTACAATGTAGACTACAGCTCAAAAGTCTGAGGTGAATTAGAAATGTCTTGTTTTCTGAATAGACTCAAATTTGGTTTCAGATTGAATCACAGCAATTTATCAAAAGAATCATATAAATGCTTAATATTAACACTGATCACAAATCATGAATGATTTTTAATAGAATATCTACAGAGGTGTTCAGAGACCCATTTTCAGCAATAATCCCTCCTGTGTTCAGTGGTACATTGTCTTATCTAATGCAAGCTTAACACATTAAAGCCTAACTTATAACTCAAAACAGCTTTTTAAAGATTTTTGCACAAACTCAAACTATTGTGGTGATTAAAGAAAGAATAAATGTGTCTGGATCATCCCAGTGTTTGTTTTTAACCTCATGAAACCAAGTTTCCATTTTCCTCTAAAGGGGCTGCAACACCCAGCTGCACAAAACCTTCATTTTTTTTAAAAAGTTTCACTCTTTGAATATTTTTCATTTCTTACAATCAGAATTCGCCAATAGATTTTTAGAAGAAAATTATTTTCTTTCATGCATCACCAACTGAACCTTTTATGTTAACGTCTCAAGCTCAAGCCTAACCTCATTGAATTTTGCTTAGCAAAGTACTTTTCAACTCTAATAATTAGTAAGATTATATTTCTTATCATCTGTTGGTCGTCTGACCTTGTTAAGATATTTTTTAGCTTTGTGATTATGTTTAAGTTGTAGCTTCATTTTTAAGGTAATAGGAGCTTGTGGATTGGAACCACCACAGGGAAGGAAAGTGGAACCAGATGTATAGAGGAATGTGGTGACATACATACTACATCCTGAACTAATGGTCTCCCCCCTCTCTTACTCTCCTTTTAAGGAAATGTTTAAGTTTCTATACATACTAAGCTACCTCCTGTTTCAGAAGATAAGCGAACAGTTTTTCTCCTTTTAAGGAAATGTTTTCGTATTCTGAAAATGACACTCCTACTTCTCTGTAAGCTTGCTTGGTATAAATAAAGAATGCTCTGAGAGCCCTGGGCGGTTTTCTGTCACATCTGTTGTGCGCACTTTGACAGCAGAGCAGATCGGACCGTAACCGCCCATGCGCATGTAAAAATTAGATATCTGAGTGTGACTTCATTTGCCTTTCTAATAACTTTTCTCTTCACATTTTCTTGGTCCTCCGAGCCGGATAGGAAGCATCGGCCGCTGTGTCCTGCCGTCGTGGAAAGCTGCACTGACATCAGTCGACGAGCCTCCTCTAGGTAGGAGTGAAAAAGTCCAGGGACGCTAAAATTCGATTCCTGGCCAGTGTTTTATCAAGTGGTCCACGACGCTGGGATCCAGTGGCTGACTTTCAACATAGCCAGAGAATCTTGGGAAGGTAAAGGAAGTCACTCATTTACACTCGCGTAAAACGAACTTTGGTCTCACCCGCCGAAAGGGTGTAATTAGTCTAATCCACTGCACGGATTTGTAAAAGCGCTGGGGTGATCCACCGAACGGATTTGTAAAAGCGCTGGGGTAATCCACCGAACGGATTTTCAAAATAAACGCGTTGGGGTAATCCACCGAACGGATTTTCAAAATAAACGCGTTGGGGTGATCCACCGAACGGATTTTCAAAATAAACGCGTTGGGGTAATCCACCGAACGGATTTTCAAAATAAAAGCGTTGGACTGATCCGCCGAAAGGATTTTCAAAATAAAAGCTTTAGGACTGGCCGTCCGAAAAGGTCTGCGCGATTGTGTGAAATGTCTGTTTAAATGTTTGTGTTTTCTGTGTGTTGAGAGTGAATTGATTTAAACAGCACAATACGATGCTGAATCACTCTCATTGTTGTTGTCATTTTATTTCCTGTCAGTAGCTGAAGTACTGGTGACAAAAGAGAACGGTTGAGTTTCGCCTCATAAAACTGACACCGCTCCACTAATTAGAGTGGAGTAGAAGGGCGTAGTCAGTAACCACTCTTTCAGTCTAATACCAGAGAAGGCTCTGCAGTTCTGTTTTAATGGGTAATCAGCCCACTAAGTTTACTGTTGACGAACAGTGGCTAGAGAAACAATGTCCAGGCGCCGGACAAATTAGTGTGCAAAGATGGAGAAATCCTAAAAAAACCAAATATCCCACGTGGGAAGGAAAATGTAGCCCATCTGCATTGTTACAACTTAAACAAGCATTACTGAAGGAAGTAGGAGAGACAAAAAATTTAAAGAAAAAAGGAAAACGCACGCAAGAATTAAAATATTTCCAAGCATGGAAGCGAGAGGCAGATAGACGATGTGAGAATAAACAAAAGAAACAAGAAAAGAAAAAAGAAAAGGCAGAGGTATTAGACCCCCCACCATATGCTCCACTCACTGCTGCGAGGCCGACCCCCACTTCTGTTGCTGTGAAACCAGCCCCCACTTCCGCTGCTGCGACCCCCCTTAAACAACCCTGTGATCTGTTCAGACCTCAACCTGGTCCTTATGCAGAGGCACAAAACATGTTAGATAAAATAGCACTAGGTGAAAAACCACAGAAAAAAATAGGAAAAGATCGCTATGGACTAGATATGGGAGGTGATGTTGATCCACCTGGTCCTCCCGGCATTTTTCCCATGATAGCAGTATCAAACCCCAGATACGGCCAACCCACAGGGGAAGGTGGAGAAGGTGGAGAGGTACAACGCGACGATAATCCATATACATTTGTATTCCGGCCGTGGTCACAAACAGATAGGCAAAATGTGTTAAAAGATGTTCCCCCTCTTAATGAAGGTTTTATACCTTGGAGAGATGCGGTAGAAATGATCAGAAGACAGTGGTATTTAAATGGTCATGAAATGTTCCAAGTAATGCAAGATGTACTAGGTTTAAAAATGGGAACGGTTAGGGGAAACTTCACAGGTAGCACCGCTGATGGAACACCCTTACCACCTGCAAGTCAAGAACTACAAACCGCCGTCACAAATTTATATGATCGCGTAAGAGTACAATTAGCTCCAAGGGCTGACTATGGCAAAATTGGCGAAGTGAAACAAAAAGAAAATGAGACAGCGTCCGATTTTTTAGATCGCCTGCGTCCGGTTTTTAGGCAACATTCAGGAATGGATTATAATGAAGGGCCTGACGGTCCTTACCAACAGCAGCTAAAAAATGCATTCCTGAATGGCCTGCTACCCTCAGTGAAATCCCATGTTGAAAAACACTGGGTCACGATGAATACGGGACCATTATCCGACGCATTGCAACATGCCGAGCACGCTCTTCGTGTAATAAAGAAAAAAACTGCAAGCACAGGTACTTTTACATTAGATCCAGAAACAGGGTTTATTGCATTCTCAGGAGGATTTAGAGGTAACAGACAGGGACAGAGGAGAGGAAATAGAGGCAGAGGAAGAGGAGGATTTAGAGGAAAGGGCCAGAGATACGTAGGACAGACAGACTTACGCGAAAGAAGTGAAGAAAGAGATGATATGTGTTGGAATTGTGGCAAGGAAGGGCATTTCGCCAGAGATTGCAGGCAAAAAACAGACAAATGGCAATATTCAAATAAATGACTAAATGGAAAAAAGCCAAATGAAAATGACAAAAGTGATGCAGAAGTATTTAATGTCCATCAATTAGTTTCTGAAGTAGAAGGCAAACCTACGCTGACAGTGTATGTGAATGGCAAGCCAGTGCAGATGTTATGTGATACAGGAGCTTGTAAAACCGTTCTGAACAGAAAGCCACAGGAAGTACAATTCTCAGAAGATACTTTAATAGTAAAATCAGCATCAGGTCACACTACAGTGCAACGATTGACAAAACCCTTATTTTTAGCGTTAAGAGACAGCGGTAGGTCATGCAAAAATCAGTGCATCTATGACCCGTCGTGCCCCGTGAATCTGTTAGGAAGAGACGCACTAAAAAAACTAAAGATAGGAGTAGTACCAGGAGAACAAGGCATGCATGCAGAATTAATGTTAAATGATGAAGAAATAGAAAGCATTGAATCACGCCCAAATGGTTGTAAAGTGGGACCAGAGCCCCACTACTACTGGACCCTAGATCTCCCCTCATTAGAGCCATTACAACAAAAAGCCAAAATGTATTTGCCACCTACATCTGTTGTACTTCCTTATACAGAGTATCACAATACACTACGATATAAATTAAGCCCAGGCCCAGATTCTCAATATGATGCACAAATCCATAGACTGGGCCCACAACGTTTAACACTGCAGCACCTCTATGTCACAAAAAGCGGAAATGCAGTGTGCTCAGTGATACAGAGTGAGAAAATTCAGGAAGTAAACAGGATGCCAAACCCACATGTGTCAGTGGCTCATAATGACAACACAGACTGGAGAGACTTAGGGCAGGTCCTCAGAAGTGTAGAACTTGACAGATATGAGAAGACAGGGGAAACTCAGGAAGGTTGGCTACAAGGCAGAAGGACAAAATGCATGCGCTACACATTAGGATGGGTAATGACAACAATACCCACAACTCATCTATCGGATGATGCAAACGTCTGTATGACACAGAATGATAATGAGTGACATTCCTTAATAATAGAAAAGTACCCAGAGCTAGAGCAATTGCCTGATGAGTTATGGTCTTCAGGTTCGACCGACGTAGGTTTAATAAAAAATGCAGATCAAATAAGAGTGGAAACAACTACTTCATATAGACCTGTAAGACCACAATATCCATTATCTAAAGAAGCTATGGAAGGCATTAAACCTGTCATTACGGATATGGAACAAGCAGGAATTTTGATCAAGTCAGATAAAGTAACATGTAACACTCCCATTTTTCCAATAAAAAAGGCGAATACAGGAAAATTTCGTTTGGTACATGACCTTCGTGCTATTAATAGCATTACAAAAACGGTACCACCAGTGGTGGCCAATCCACATACAATATTAAACCAAGTGACACCAAAAGAACAGTGGTTCTCAGTGATTGACCTGTCAAACGCTTTTTTCTCAGTGCCCCTGCACCCTGACTCACAGCATCTTTTTGGGTTCACGTTTAATGGTGAAAGATACACATACACAAGGCTACCACAAGGGTTTCAAAATAGCCCAACATTGTATGCCGAAGCATTGAAACAATCTATGTCACTGTGTACGTTACCTGCTCCGGGACAATATCTGCTTTACGTAGATGACATCCTGATAACGGGACACACACAGAAGCAATGCAAAGTGAACACCTTGGCTGTGTTAAAACATTTGGCTGAACAGGGGCACAAGGTTTCGCAACACAAACTGCAGTTGTGGAGCCCAAAGGTTACATATTTAGGGCATACGCTCACGGGAGAAGGGAAGAAACTACTAGATAGTAGAAAAGTGACTGTACAAAATGCCCCAAAACCTTTGACAAAGCAGCAAATGATGAGTTTCTTGGGTCTCTGCAATTTCTGCAGAACCTGGATTCCAAATTATGCGGCTGAAGTTCAGCCGTTACAAGACGTGATTTATGGAAAAAACTTGGCATTAAAGGATAAAATACAGTGGACTCCAGAGGCAGAGAAGGCATTTATAGGTTTAAAAAATGCATTACAAACAAACACTGTACTCGCTCTGCCAGACTATGACAAACCTTTCTACCTGCATGTGGATGGTGGAGCAGGGTACATGAAAGCTGTGTTAACCCAAGCTTTTGGCGAAAAACAACGCCCATTGGCATTTTATTCCAGTAAATTAGACTCTGTTGCAGCAGGATTGCCTACGTGTGTACAGGCTTGCGCTGCAGCAGCGGAAGCAGTAAAAAAGTCGGCTGACATTGTATTAGGTCACACTCTAATAATTAGAGTACCGCATGCAGTAACCTCTATTCTATTGCAAGCCAACTTATCGTATCTGACACATGCAAGACAACTATCCTATGTAGGCATTTTGTTATCACAGTCACATATACAGATTGAAAAATGTGGCCAGCTAAACCCAAGTACACTTTTAGCTACGCCAGGACAGGGTGACCCACACTGTTGTATAGAAAAACTTGATGAGGACACCAAACCACGTGCTGACATCCACAGCACGCCACAACCTGGCTTCAGCGATATTTTTGTAGATGGCTCAGCATCTAAAAATAGTATTGGCCAAAATTGCGTAGGTTATGCAGTAACTACAGCAGACAGTGTGGTTGAAGCAAAACCTCTTACGCCTTCACACTCAGCACAGAGTGCAGAACTGAAAGCAGTTATAAGAGCGTGTGAACTACACAAAGGCCAGTCAATAAATATTCACACTGATAGCCAGTATGTTTTCTCAGCAGTACACCATTTTGCGAGAATTTGGCAAAATAGAGGTATGGTCACATCCACAGGTAACCCAGTACAACATGGTGACCTGCTGAGGACTCTATTGGAAGTGATCACCTTGCCAAAACAATTGGCACTTTGTAAATGTGCGGCACACCAGAAAGACAACTCTGTTGTCACAAAAGGAAATAACTTTGCAGATCAAATAGCAAAGCAGGCTGCACAACAAACGATAACGCTTTTAACATCCGAACGTTGTACACAAATACCACTTGATGTACTAAGAGCCGAACAAAAAGCTGCAACAACCACTGAACAGAACAAGTGGCTGAAATGTGGAGCACAACTAAAAGATGATTTAATGGTTTGTGCTGGAAAGCCAATATTACCAAAGTCTCTACACAAAACAGCAGCTTTAGTGACACATGGATTAACACATGTGTCAACAGGAGGGATGCTGAAGATAATTAATACACATTTCTACACTATAAATTTTGAAACTTCAGCGAAAGAATTTGTAAGAACATGTCTAATCTGTCAAAAGCACAACTCACAAGGAAATTTAAGACCTAAGAGAGGCCAGTTCCCTACACCACCTCATCCATTTCACACCATCCACATGGATTTTATTGAACTGAATGAATGTCAAGGATCAAAATATGCTTTAGTGATTATAGATGTGTTTTCAAACTGGCCAGAGATATATCCAGTAAAAAGGAATGATGCAATCTCCGTTGCAAAATGTTTATGTAATCATTTCATTCCCACTTATGGCATTCCCTCATTGATTAGATCTGACAATGGCACACACTTTGTCAACGAAGTTATCAGAAAAGTTTCAGAAGTGTTAGATTTTAACATTAAAAATCATTGTGCATACCATCCTCAAAGTGCAGGATTAGTAGAAAGAACTAACGGCACTATAAAACAAAGACTGAGGAAATGCATGGAAGAAACAAAAAGACCATGGCCAGAGTGCATAGGTCTAGTAAAAATGTGGATGAGACTAACTCAGGGCTCCCAAAAATTGACACCATTTGAAATAATTCATGGGAGACCTTTTCCACTACCAATAACAAGTGAACCAATAGATAAATCTGTTAGAGAGACAACTTTAGCAGAATGGATGGCAAAGCTACTAAAAAACAAGGACATCGTGTTAAACAATAAACTGCCGTGTGATTCCTCTCCAGTCTCTTGCAGATTAAAACCAGGCGATTGGGTTCTTATACGAGTACTTCAGAGAAAGAATTGGAACTCACCTCGGTGGGAAGGTCCATACCAAGTACTCCTAACAACGCCAACAGCTTGCAAAATCGCTGAGAGGCCCTCTTGGATCCACCAGAGTCATTGCAAAAAAGTGGAAGTGAGTGACAGCACAACCTAAAGACGCCACCACCCCGACTCTTTGGTGATCTACAGGTGAAGGGAGGGCTGATTGGGTATATCCCGCCTTCTACTTCTCGCCTGCAGTCTACTCACCAGAGTAAATCGGTGTGTCTGGTCATCATGAAGACTATTCTGCTTACCACCTTGGCCCTGCTGTTTATAGCATGGACCCTGATGCATTTAAAGGATCAAGCAGTCAACTTGCATAGAAGAGCATGGACATATGATAACTCACACCTGGCTGAAGTGACACAGGACCACATCCACCCTTGGATGAACAATGCCTGGTATAGATATATATATAATCGCACAGAAGGCAAAGATTGTTATATATGCTCACATATGCCTGCTACAACACAACATGCTACATTATACGGCAGACCTATGAACATGACTCAAGTGACATGCGCAGCAAGCTTTGCCAGTTTAGGATATCAACATTCAGGAATTGTCCTAAACCACAGCGACCCCCTGACTATTGGACTTCGGGATGGTACCTGTGACCAATTGTTTTGGGTTAACTTGAAGGTTAAGCAAAGACATGAAGCACTGCATTTCCCGGTATTCTTAGACAACCCAACAAAATGGGAGCATATGAGATGTTATCGCCAGACAGAAGGAAACATCACTTTAGGGACCACCAGGAACTGTGTAGGAACGTATACACATACACTTGGTGGCCCAGTGAGGAACAACGGTCCATCTAACGGTACCTATTGGGTACAGGGAATGGCATGGTTATGTGGACAGCGTGCCTATTTCGTACTCCCAGAGCAGTGGACAGGCACATGCGCCCCTATATTCATCTCTGACCATACATTCAAGATAACAGCAATCGAGAGCTTTCAACCTACGAGAAGGGAACGAGAAGCCCAGGAAGTGAAGCCATATGATTCTGTGTGGGGCAGTGACGTACCGAAAGAATTCAAAACATGGACTACTGGACAAAAGATTGTCCATGCAATATTTCCATGGATTGGAGTTGGAAAACATGCACTGCGTATTGAAACTCTAGATTATCGTTTTGGGCTATTTTTAAATGCATCGACTACCATCAACAACGAGCAAAATCAGGAAATTGATGCCATAAGAATAACTGTTATGCAACACAGAGTTGCTCTGGACATGATTTTAGCAGAAAAAGGCGGATTGTGTGTTTTGTTCAATACAACTTGTTGCACATATATTCCAGACAATGTGCATTCTGATAATATGACAAATGCCCTACAATTACTTAGGAATGTTCAACAGGCACAGGTAACCGATTGGGCAAATACACAAAGTAATTGGTGGGATTGGTTTATGAGCGGCTCATGGAGAACACTGATGTTTAAGGTTTTAATGTTTATTGGCCTGATACTTATCATGTTCTGTATCTTTACTACATGCATTATCCCCTGTGTAAGAGGAATGGTATCAAGAATGATATCTCAATCTCTTGTTGCATATGTCACTGTGTCAGACGAGGTAGAAGGAGAAGACGATGAGTATGAAACTAATGTGATGAATGATTATGTTTGAATGATACACGTTTTATGACGACCAGACCGAAAGCACTCACAATGTAGGGTCTGTGTCTGAAACACATTGATGTATTGTTTAAAATTTCGCTACATACAGGAGGGAATGTTAAGATATTTTTTAGCTTTGTGATTATGTTTAAGTTGTAGCTTCATTTTTAAGGTAATAGGAGCTTGTGGATTGGAACCACCACAGGGAAGGAAAGTGGAACCAGATGTATAGAGGAATGTGGTGACATACATACTACATCCTGAACTAATGGTCTCCCCCCTCTCTTACTCTCCTTTTAAGGAAATGTTTAAGTTTCTATACATACTAAGCTACCTCCTGTTTCAGAAGATAAGCGAACAGTTTTTCTCCTTTTAAGGAAATGTTTTCGTATTCTGAAAATGACACTCCTACTTCTCTGTAAGCTTGCTTGGTATAAATAAAGAATGCTCTGAGAGCCCTGGGCGGTTTTCTGTCACATCTGTTGTGCGCACTTTGACAGCAGAGCAGATCGGACCGTAACCGCCCATGCGCATGTAAAAATTAGATATCTGAGTGTGACTTCATTTGCCTTTCTAATAACTTTTCTCTTCACAGACCTGATAAACTTCAATGAACATGATAACACAGGAATGATTGTCTCTAAAAATGGGCTCCTGCACGCTTGCAGACATTTTTCCATCACAACTTATGGATGATGAATGATTTGATTAAAGCTGTGAAACATTACTGATAAACTTCATGTGATGTTACATTAAAGCCAATTTTCTATTACAATCAGGGACTTTTCCTAACTGACCTCTGACCTTTGAGCAGTAGTGTGTACTGTATGCTTGTATGTAACTGTATCTGACCTGGATTTTATCACCAGTTTCAAATAAGAATCTTCTTTAAAGTCTGTCTTTCAATACAAATGAAGTTAAACTTTATCAAGGCTGATGGTAAACTGTCCCTAACAAGTCCACTTTATTGCGTGCTCAGTGACTTTCTCCTATCAGAGCTGTTTAACAAGTCCACTTTATACATGCTTATTAATCTATCACGCTTATCAGTGGCTCATGGTTGCTTAAAGCCTATGTCTGAACTTGAGCACAGAGGCAGAGCATCATTCAATCTTGGCAACAGCTCCAGGATGACAAACTCCACTTTCTCTGCATCAAGACAGCTCATAACTTTTTAACAGTCTCTCCTGATAGTCTCATATCATCTGCTCTAATCAATAACCATACACTATCATTGTATCATTGTATGTATACACTTCAAAGAGGGCGGCTGGGTCACGGTGAGGAGGAAGCATAGTCCTAAACAGAAGCCCCAGGTACACCACCAACCCGTTCATGTGTCTAACCGTTTTTCCCCACTCGGTGACACACCCGCCGCGGGTCAAACTCTGGTAATTGGTGATTCTGTTCTCAGACATGTGAAGCTAGAGACACCGGCAACCATAGTCAATTGTCTTCCAGGGGCCAGAGCAGGCGACATTGAAGGAAATTTAAAACTGCTGGCTAAGGGTAAACGTAAATTCAGTAAAATCATAATTCACGTCGGCAGTAATGACACCCGGTTACGCCAATCGGAGGTCACTAAAATCAATATTGAATCGATGTGCAACTTTGCTAAAACAATGTCGGACTCTGTAGTTTTCTCTGGTCCCCTCCCCAATCAGACCAGGAGTGACATGTTTAGCCGCATGTTCTCCTTAAATTGCTGGCTGTCTGAGTGGTGTCCCAGAAACGATGTGGGCTTCATAGATAATTGGCAAACCTTCTGGAGGAAACCTGGTCTTGTTAGGAGAGACGGCATCCATCCCACTTTGGATGGAGCAGCTCTCATTTCTAGAAATATGGACAAATTTATTAAACCCCCCAAAATATGACTATCCAGAGTTGGGACCAGGAAGCAGAGTTGCAGTCTTACACGCCTCTCTGCAGCTTCTCTCCTCCTGCTACCCCCCCAAAAACCCATCTCCATAGAGACTGTGTCAGCTTCCAAAAAGACAAAAAACAAACTAAAAACCAGCAACAAACAACTTAAACATAAACAATCAAAAAGAAAGAACAATACAGTATCCACATCTGAACCAAAGAGTAAAACAGTGAAATGTGGATTATTAAATATTAGGTCTCTCTCCTCCAAGTCTCTGTTAGTACATGACTTAATAATTGATCAACAAATTGATTTACTCTGCCTTACAGAAACCTGGTTGCAGCAGGATGATTATGTTAGTTTAAATGAATCAACACCCCCGAGTCATTCTAACTACCAGAAACCTCGAAGCACAGGCCGAGGGGGCGGTGTGGCAGCAATTTTTCACACCAGCCTATTAATTAATGAAAGACCAAGACAGACTTTTAATTCATTTGAAAGCCTGTTGCTTAACATTGTCCACCCCAGCTGTGAAACTCAGAAACCAGTCTTACTTGTTATCATCTATCGTCCACCTGGGCCTTACACAGAGTTTCTGTCTGATTTCTCAGACTTTATATCTAATTTAGTTCTGAGCTCAAATAAAATAATTATTGTGGGTGATTTTAACATCCATGTAGATGCTAAAAATGACAGCCTCAACATGGCATTTAGTCTGTTATTAGACTCAATTGGCTTCTCTCAAAATGTAAAAGAACCCACCCACCACTTTAATCACACTCTAGATCTTGTTTTAACATATGGCATAGAAACTGAACATTTAACAGTGTTTCCTGAAAACCCTCTCCTGTCTGATCATTTCCTGATAACATTTACATTTACAATAATTGATTACACAGCGGTGGAGAGTAGATTTTATCAAAGTAGATGTCTTTCCGAAAGCGCTGTAACTAAGTTTAAGAATATAATCCACCCACTGTTATCATCTTCAATGCCCTGTACCAACACAGAGCAGAGCAGCTATCTGAACGCTACCCCAACAGAGGTTGATTATCTTGTTAATAATTTCACCTCCTCACTACGTACGACTCTGGATACTGTAGCTCCAGTGAAAACTAAGGTCTCTAATCAGAAGTACCTGACTCCGTGGTATAATTCTCAAACACGTACCCTAAAGCAGATGACTCGTAATCTGGAGAGGAAATGGCGTGTCACAAATTTAGAGGATCATCATTTAGCCTGGAGAAATAGTTTGCTGCTTTATAAGAAAGCCCTCCGCAAAGCCAGAACATCTTACTATTCATCACTGATTGAAGAAAATAAGAACAACCCCAGGTTTCTCTTCAGCACTGTAGCCAGGCTGACAAAGAGTCAGAGCTCTGTTGAGCCAACCATCCCTTTAACGTTAACTAGTAATGACTTCATGAACTTCTTCACAAATAAAATTTTTATCATTAGAGAAAAAATTACCAGTAATCATCCCACAGATGTAATATTATCTACAGCTACTCTTAGTACCATTGATGTTAAGTTAGACTCTTTTTCTCCAATTGATCTTTCTGAGTTAACTTCAATAATTACTTCCTCCAAACCATCAACGTGTCTTTTAGACCCCATTCCTACAAAACTGCTCAAAGAAGTCCTGCCATTGATTAATTCTTCGATCTTAAATATGATCAACCTATCTCTAATGGTCGGCTATGTACCACAGGCCTTCAAGCTGGCTGTGGTTAAACCTTTACTCAAAAAGCCATCTCTAGACCCAGCAGTCTTAGCTAATTATAGGCCAATCTCCAACCTTCCTTTCATATCAAAAATCCTTGAAAGAGTAGTTGTCAAACAGCTAACAGATCATCTGCAGAGGAATGGTTTATTTGAAGAGTTTCAGTCAGGTTTCAGAGCTCATCACAGCACAGAAACAGCTTTAGTGAAGGTTACAAATGATCTTCTTATGGCCTCTGACAGTGGACTCATCTCTGTGCTTGTCCTGCTAGACCTCAGTGCAGCGTTCGATACTGTCGACCATAATATCCTATTAGAGCGATTAGAACATGCTGTAGGTATTACAGGTACTGCACTGCAGTGGTTTGTATCATATCTATCTAATAGACTCCAATTTGTGCATGTAAATGGAGAGTCCTCTTCACACACTGAGGTTAATTATGGAGTTCCACAGGGTTCAGTGCTAGGACCAATTCTGTTTACATTATACATGCTTCCCTTAGGCAGCATCATTAGAAGACATAGCATACATTTTCACTGCTATGCAGATGACACCCAGCTCTATCTGTCCATGAAGCCAGATAACACACACCAATTAGTTAAACTGCAGGAATGTCTTAAAGACATAAAGACCTGGATGGCCGCTAACTTTCTGCTTCTTAATTCAGATAAAACTGAGGTTATTGTACTCGGCCCTGAAAATCTTAGAAATATGGTATCTAACCAGATTCATACTCTGGATGGCATTACCTTGGCCTCCAGTAACGCTGTGAGGAACCTTGGAGTCATTTTTGACCAGGACATGTCCTTCAACGCACATATTAAACAAATATGTAAGACTGCTTTCTTCCATTTGCGCAACATCTCTAAAATTAGAAATATCCTGTCTCAGAGTGACGCTGAAAAACTAGTTCATGCATTTATTACTTCCAGGCTGGACTACTGTAATTCATTATTATTAGGATGTCCAAAAAACTCACTGAAAAGCCTTCAGCTAATCCAAAATGCTGCAGCAAGAGTCCTGACAGGGACTAGAAGGAGAGAGCATATTTCTCCTGTTTTGGCTTCCCTTCATTGGCTTCCTGTTAAATCCAGAATTGAATTCAAAATCCTGCTCCTCACATACAAGGTCTTAAATAATCAGGCCCCATCTTATCTTAATGACCTTGTAGTACCATATCACCCTATTAGAGCACTTCGCTCTCGCTCTGCAGGCCTACTTGTTGTTCCTAGAGTATTTAAAAGTAGAATGGGAGGCAGAGCCTTCAGTTTTCAGGCCCCTCTTCTGTGGAACCAGCTTCCAGTTTGGATTCGGGAGACAGAAACTATCTCTACTTTCAAGATTAGGCTTAAAACTTTCCTTTTTGCTAAAGCATATAGTTAGGGCTGGACCAGGTGACCCTGAATCCTCCCTTAGTTATGCTGCAATAGACGTAGGCTGCCGGGGGATTCCCATGATGCATTGAGTTTTTCCTTTCCAGTCACCTTTCTCACTCACTATGTATTAATAGACCTCTCTGCATTGAATCATATCTGTTATTAACCTCTGTCTCTCTTCCACAGCATGTCTTTTATCCTGTCTTCCTTCTCTCACCCCAACCGGTCGCAGCAGATGGCCGCCCCTCCCTGAGCCTGGTTCTGCCGGAGGTTTCTTCCTGTTAAAAGGGAGTTTTTCCTTCCCACTGTCGCCAAAGTGCTTGCTCATAGGGGGTCATATGATTGTTGGGTTTTTCTCTGTATCTATGAAGCGCCTTGAGGCGACTTTTGTTGTGATTTGGCGCTATATAAATAAAATTGAATTGAATTGAATTGAATCATTACAATGTAGACTACAGCTCAAAAGTCTGAGGTGAATTAGAAATGTCTTGTTTTCTGAATAGACTCAAATTTGGTTTCAGATTGAATCACAGCAATTTATCAAAAGAATCATATAAATGCTTAATATTAACACTGATCACAAATCATGAATGATTTTTAATAGAATATCTACAGAGGTGTTCAGAGACCCATTTTCAGCAATAATCCCTCCTGTGTTCAGTGGTACATTGTCTTATCTAATGCAAGCTTAACACATTAAAGCCTAACTTATAACTCAAAACAGCTTTTTAAAGATTTTTGCACAAACTCAAACTATTGTGGTGATTAAAGAAAGAATAAATGTGTCTGGATCATCCCAGTGTTTGTTTTTAACCTCATGAAACCAAGTTTCCATTTTCCTCTAAAGGGGCTGCAACACCCAGCTGCACAAAACCTTCATTTTTTTTAAAAAAGTTTCACTCTTTGAATATTTTTCATTTCTTACAATCAGAATTCGCCAATAGATTTTTAGAAGAAAATTATTTTCTTTCATGCATCACCAATTGAACCTTTTATGTTAACGTCTCAATCTCCAGCCTAACCTCATTGAATTTTGCTTAGCAAAGTACTTTTCAACTCCAATAATTAGTAAGATTATATTTCTTATCATCTGTTGGTCGTCTGACCTGATAAACTTCAATGAACATGATAACACAGGAATGATTGTCTCTAAAAATGGGCTCCTGCACGCTTGCAGACATTTTTCCATCACAACTTATGGATGATGAATGATTTGATTAAAGCTGTGAAACATTACTGATAAACTTCATGTGATGTTACATTAAAGCCAATTTTCTATTAAAATCAGGGACTTTTCCTAACTGACCTCTGACCTTTGAGCAGTAGTGTGTACTGTATGCTTGTATGTAACTGTATCTGACCTGGATTTTATCACCAGTTTCAAATAAGAATCTTCTTTAAAGTCTGTCTTTCAATACAAATGAAGATAAACTTTATCAAGGCTGATGGTAAACTGTCCCTAACAAGTCCACTTTATTGCGTGCTCATTGACTTTCTCCTATCAGAGCTGTTTAACAAGCCCACTTTATACATGCTTATTAATCTATCACGCTTATCAGTGGCTCATGGTTGCTTAAAGCCTATGTCTGAACTTGAGCACAGAGGCAGAGCATCATTCAATCTTGGCAACAGCTCCAGGATGACAAACTCCACTTTCTCTGCATCAAGACAGCTCATAACTTTTTAACAGTCTCTCCTGATAGTCTCATATCATCTGCTCTAATCAATAACCATACACTATCATTACAATGTAGACTACAGCTCAAAAGTCTGAGGTGAATTAGAAATGTCTTGTTTTCTGAATAGACTCAAATTTGGTTTCAGATTGAATCACAGCAATTTATCAAAAGAATCATATAAATGCTTAATATTAACACTGATCACAAATCATGAATGATTTTTAATAGAATATCTACAGAGGTGTTCAGAGACCCATTTTCAGCAATAATCCCTCCTGTGTTCAGTGGTACATTGTCTTATCTAATGCAAGCTTAACACATTAAAGCCTAACTTATAACTCAAAACAGCTTTTTAAAGATTTTTGCACAAACTCAAACTATTATGGTGATTAAAGAAAGAATAAATGTGTCTGGATCATCCCAGTGTTTGTTTTTAACCTCATGAAACCAAGTTTCCATTTTCCTCTAAAGGGGCTGCAACACCCAGCTGCACAAAACCTTCATTTTTTTAAAAAAGTTTCACTCTTTGAATATTTTTCATTTCTTACAATCAGAATTCTCCAATAGATTTTTAGAAGAAAATTATTTTCTTTCATGCATCACCAACTGAACCTTTTATGTTAACGTCTCAATCTCCAGCCTAACCTCATTGAATTTTGCTTAGCAAAGTACTTTTCAACTCTAATAATTAGTAAGATTATATTTCTTATCATCTGTTGGTCGTCTGACCTGATAAACTTCAATGAACATGATAACACAGGAATGATTGTCTCTAAAAATGGGCTCCTGCACGCTTGCAGACATTTTTCCATCACAACTTATGGATGATGAATGATTTGATTAAAGCTGTGAAACATTACTGATAAACTTCATGTGATGTTATATTAAAGCCAATTTTCTATTAAAATCAGGGACTTTTCCTAACTGACCTCTGACCTTTGAGCAGTAGTGTGTACTGTATGCTTGTATGTAACTGTATCTGACCTGGATTTTATCACCAGTTTCAAATAAGAATCTTCTTTAAAGTCTGTCTTTCAATACAAATGAAGTTAAACTTTATCAAGGCTGATGGTAAACTGTCCCTAACAAGTCCACTTTATTGCGTGCTCAGTGACTTTCTCCTATCAGAGCTGTTTAACAAGTCCACTTTATACATGCTTATTAATCTATCACGCTTATCAGTGGCTCATGGTTGCTTAAAGCCTATGTCTGAACTTGAGCACAGAGGCAGAGCATCATTCAATCTTGGCAACAGCTCCAGGATGACAAACTCCACTTTCTCTGCATCAAGACAGCTCATAACTTTTTAACAGTCTCTCCTGATAGTCTCATATCATCTGCTCTAATCAATAACCATACACTATCATTACAATGTAGACTACAGCTCAAAAGTCTGAGGTGAATTAGAAATGTCTTGTTTTCTGAATAGACTCAAATTTGGTTTCAGATTGAATCACAGCAATTTATCAAAAGAATCATATAAATGCTTAATATTAACACTGATCACAAATCATGAATGATTTTTAATAGAATATCTACAGAGGTGTTCAGAGACCCATTTTCAGCAATAATCCCTCCTGTGTTCAGTGGTACATTGTCTTATCTAATGCAAGCTTAACACATTAAAGCCTAACTTATAACTCAAAACAGCTTTTTAAAGATTTTTGCACAAACTCAAACTATTGTGGTGATTAAAGAAAGAATAAATGTGTCTGAATCATCCCAGTGTTTGTTTTTAACCTCATGAAACCAAGTTTCCATTTTCCTCTAAAGGGGCTGCAACACCCAGCTGCACAAAACCTTCATTTTTTTAAAAAAAGTTTCACTCTTTGAATATTTTTCATTTCTTACAATCAGAATTCTCCAATAGATTTTTAGAAGAAAATTATTTTCTTTCATGCATCACCAACTGAACCTTTTATGTTAACGTCTCAATCTCCAGCCTAACCTCATTGAATTTTGCTTAGCAAAGTACTTTTCAACTCTAATAATTAGTAAGATTATATTTCTTATCATCTGTTGGTCGTCTGACCTGATAAACTTCAATGAACATGATAACACAGGAATGATTGTCTCTAAAAATGGGCTCCTGCACGCTTGCAGACATTTTTCCATCACAACTTATGGATGATGAATGATTTGATTAAAGCTGTGAAACATTACTGATAAACTTCATGTGATGTTACATTAAAGCCAATTTTCTATTAAAATCAGGGACTTTTCCTAACTGACCTCTGACCTTTGAGCAGTAGTGTGTACTGTATGCTTGTATGTAACTGTATCTGACCTGGATTTTATCACCAGTTTCAAATAAGAATCTTCTTTAAAGTCTGTCTTTCAATACAAATGAAGTTAAACTTTATCAAGGCTGATGGTAAACTGTCCCTAACAAGTCCACTTTATTGCGTGCTCATTGACTTTCTCCTATCAGAGCTGTTTAACAAGTCCACTTTATACATGCTTATTAATCTATCACGCTTATCAGTGGCTCATGGTTGCTTAAAGCCTATGTCTGAACTTGAGCACAGAGGCAGAGCATCATTCAATCTTGGCAACAGCTCCAGGATGACAAACTCCACTTTCTCTGCATCAAGACAGCTCATAACTTTTTAACAGTCTCTCCTGATAGTCTCATATCATCTGCTCTAATCAATAACCATACACTATCATTACAATGTAGACTACAGCTCAAAAGTCTGAGGTGAATTAGAAATGTCTTGTTTTCTGAATAGACTCAAATTTGGTTTCAGATTGAATCACAGCAATTTATCAAAAGAATCATATAAATGCTTAATATTAACACTGATCACAAATCATGAATGATTTTTAATAGAATATCTACAGAGGTGTTCAGAGACCCATTTTCAGCAATAATCCCTCCTGTGTTCAGTGGTACATTGTCTTATCTAATGCAAGCTTAACACATTAAAGCCTAACTTATAACTCAAAACAGCTTTTTAAAGATTTTTGCACAAACTCAAACTATTGTGGTGATTAAAGAAAGAATAAATGTGTCTGGATCATCCCAGTGTTTGTTTTTAACCTCATGAAACCAAGTTTCCATTTTCCTCTAAAGGGGCTGCAACACCCAGCTGCACAAAACCTTCATTTTTTTTAAAAAAGTTTCACTCTTTGAATATTTTTCATTTCTTACAATCAGAATTCGCCAATAGATTTTTAGAAGAAAATTATTTTCTTTCATGCATCACCAATTGAACCTTTTATGTTAACGTCTCAATCTCCAGCCTAACCTCATTGAATTTTGCTTAGCAAAGTACTTTTCAACTCCAATAATTAGTAAGATTATATTTCTTATCATCTGTTGGTCGTCTGACCTGATAAACTTCAATGAACATGATAACACAGGAATGATTGTCTCTAAAAATGGGCTCCTGCACGCTTGCAGACATTTTTCCATCACAACTTATGGATGATGAATGATTTGATTAAAGCTGTGAAACATTACTGATAAACTTCATGTGATGTTACATTAAAGCCAATTTTCTATTAAAATCAGGGACTTTTCCTAACTGACCTCTGACCTTTGAGCAGTAGTGTGTACTGTATGCTTGTATGTAACTGTATCTGACCTGGATTTTATCACCAGTTTCAAATAAGAATCTTCTTTAAAGTCTGTCTTTCAATACAAATGAAGATAAACTTTATCAAGGCTGATGGTAAACTGTCCCTAACAAGTCCACTTTATTGCGTGCTCATTGACTTTCTCCTATCAGAGCTGTTTAACAAGCCCACTTTATACATGCTTATTAATCTATCACGCTTATCAGTGGCTCATGGTTGCTTAAAGCCTATGTCTGAACTTGAGCACAGAGGCAGAGCATCATTCAATCTTGGCAACAGCTCCAGGATGACAAACTCCACTTTCTCTGCATCAAGACAGCTCATAACTTTTTAACAGTCTCTCCTGATAGTCTCATATCATCTGCTCTAATCAATAACCATACACTATCATTACAATGTAGACTACAGCTCAAAAGTCTGAGGTGAATTAGAAATGTCTTGTTTTCTGAATAGACTCAAATTTGGTTTCAGATTGAATCACAGCAATTTATCAAAAGAATCATATAAATGCTTAATATTAACACTGATCACAAATCATGAATGATTTTTAATAGAATATCTACAGAGGTGTTCAGAGACCCATTTTCAGCAATAATCCCTCCTGTGTTCAGTGGTACATTGTCTTATCTAATGCAAGCTTAACACATTAAAGCCTAACTTATAACTCAAAACAGCTTTTTAAAGATTTTTGCACAAACTCGAACTATTGTGGTGATTAAAGAAAGAATAAATGTGTCTGGATCATCCCAGTGTTTGTTTTTAACCTCATGAAACCAAGTTTCCATTTTCCTCTAAAGGGGCTGCAACACCCAGCTGCACAAAACCTTCATTTTTTTTAAAAAAGTTTCACTCTTTGAATATTTTTCATTTCTTACAATCAGAATTCGCCAATAGATTTTTAGAAGAAAATTATTTTCTTTCATGCATCACCAATTGAACCTTTTATGTTAACGTCTCAATCTCCAGCCTAACCTCATTGAATTTTGCTTAGCAAAGTACTTTTAAACTCCAATAATTAGTAAGATTATATTTCTTATCATCTGTTGGTCGTCTGACCTGATAAACTTCAATGAACATGATAACACAGGAATGATTGTCTCTAAAAATGGGCTCCTGCACGCTTGCAGACATTTTTCCATCACAACTTATGGATGATGAATGATTTGATTAAAGCTGTGAAACATTACTGATAAACTTCATGTGATGTTACATTAAAGCCAATTTTCTATTAAAATCAGGGACTTTTCCTAACTGACCTCTGACCTTTGAGCAGTAGTGTGTACTGTATGCTTGTATGTAACTGTATCTGACCTGGATTTTATCACCAGTTTCAAATAAGAATCTTCTTTAAAGTCTGTCTTTCAATACAAATGAAGATAAACTTTATCAAGGCTGATGGTAAACTGTCCCTAACAAGTCCACTTTATTGCGTGCTCATTGACTTTCTCCTATCAGAGCTGTTTAACAAGCCCACTTTATACATGCTTATTAATCTATCACGCTTATCAGTGGCTCATGGTTGCTTAAAGCCTATGTCTGAACTTGAGCACAGAGGCAGAGCATCATTCAATCTTGGCAACAGCTCCAGGATGACAAACTCCACTTTCTCTGCATCAAGACAGCTCATAACTTTTTAACAGTCTCTCCTGATAGTCTCATATCATCTGCTCTAATCAATAACCATACACTATCATTACAATGTAGACTACAGCTCAAAAGTCTGAGGTGAATTAGAAATGTCTTGTTTTCTGAATAGACTCAAATTTGGTTTCAGATTGAATCACAGCAATTTATCAAAAGAATCATATAAATGCTTAATATTAACACTGATCACAAATCATGAATGATTTTTAATAGAATATCTACAGAGGTGTTCAGAGACCCATTTTCAGCAATAATCCCTCCTGTGTTCAGTGGTACATTGTCTTATCTAATGCAAGCTTAACACATTAAAGCCTAACTTATAACTCAAAACAGCTTTTTAAAGATTTTTGCACAAACTCAAACTATTATGGTGATTAAAGAAAGAATAAATGTGTCTGGATCATCCCAGTGTTTGTTTTTAACCTCATGAAACCAAGTTTCCATTTTCCTCTAAAGGGGCTGCAACACCCAGCTGCACAAAACCTTCATTTTTTTAAAAAAGTTTCACTCTTTGAATATTTTTCATTTCTTACAATCAGAATTCTCCAATAGATTTTTAGAAGAAAATTATTTTCTTTCATGCATCACCAACTGAACCTTTTATGTTAACGTCTCAATCTCCAGCCTAACCTCATTGAATTTTGCTTAGCAAAGTACTTTTCAACTCTAATAATTAGTAAGATTATATTTCTTATCATCTGTTGGTCGTCTGACCTGATAAACTTCAATGAACATGATAACACAGGAATGATTGTCTCTAAAAATGGGCTCCTGCACGCTTGCAGACATTTTTCCATCACAACTTATGGATGATGAATGATTTGATTAAAGCTGTGAAACATTACTGATAAACTTCATGTGATGTTATATTAAAGCCAATTTTCTATTAAAATCAGGGACTTTTCCTAACTGACCTCTGACCTTTGAGCAGTAGTGTGTACTGTATGCTTGTATGTAACTGTATCTGACCTGGATTTTATCACCAGTTTCAAATAAGAATCTTCTTTAAAGTCTGTCTTTCAATACAAATGAAGTTAAACTTTATCAAGGCTGATGGTAAACTGTCCCTAACAAGTCCACTTTATTGCGTGCTCAGTGACTTTCTCCTATCAGAGCTGTTTAACAAGTCCACTTTATACATGCTTATTAATCTATCACGCTTATCAGTGGCTCATGGTTGCTTAAAGCCTATGTCTGAACTTGAGCACAGAGGCAGAGCATCATTCAATCTTGGCAACAGCTCCAGGATGACAAACTCCACTTTCTCTGCATCAAGACAGCTCATAACTTTTTAACAGTCTCTCCTGATAGTCTCATATCATCTGCTCTAATCAATAACCATACACTATCATTACAATGTAGACTACAGCTCAAAAGTCTGAGGTGAATTAGAAATGTCTTGTTTTCTGAATAGACTCAAATTTGGTTTCAGATTGAATCACAGCAATTTATCAAAAGAATCATATAAATGCTTAATATTAACACTGATCACAAATCATGAATGATTTTTAATAGAATATCTACAGAGGTGTTCAGAGACCCATTTTCAGCAATAATCCCTCCTGTGTTCAGTGGTACATTGTCTTATCTAATGCAAGCTTAACACATTAAAGCCTAACTTATAACTCAAAACAGCTTTTTAAAGATTTTTGCACAAACTCAAACTATTGTGGTGATTAAAGAAAGAATAAATGTGTCTGAATCATCCCAGTGTTTGTTTTTAACCTCATGAAACCAAGTTTCCATTTTCCTCTAAAGGGGCTGCAACACCCAGCTGCACAAAACCTTCATTTTTTTAAAAAAAGTTTCACTCTTTGAATATTTTTCATTTCTTACAATCAGAATTCTCCAATAGATTTTTAGAAGAAAATTATTTTCTTTCATGCATCACCAACTGAACCTTTTATGTTAACGTCTCAATCTCCAGCCTAACCTCATTGAATTTTGCTTAGCAAAGTACTTTTCAACTCTAATAATTAGTAAGATTATATTTCTTATCATCTGTTGGTCGTCTGACCTGATAAACTTCAATGAACATGATAACACAGGAATGATTGTCTCTAAAAATGGGCTCCTGCACGCTTGCAGACATTTTTCCATCACAACTTATGGATGATGAATGATTTGATTAAAGCTGTGAAACATTACTGATAAACTTCATGTGATGTTACATTAAAGCCAATTTTCTATTAAAATCAGGGACTTTTCCTAACTGACCTCTGACCTTTGAGCAGTAGTGTGTACTGTATGCTTGTATGTAACTGTATCTGACCTGGATTTTATCACCAGTTTCAAATAAGAATCTTCTTTAAAGTCTGTCTTTCAATACAAATGAAGTTAAACTTTATCAAGGCTGATGGTAAACTGTCCCTAACAAGTCCACTTTATTGCGTGCTCATTGACTTTCTCCTATCAGAGCTGTTTAACAAGTCCACTTTATACATGCTTATTAATCTATCACGCTTATCAGTGGCTCATGGTTGCTTAAAGCCTATGTCTGAACTTGAGCACAGAGGCAGAGCATCATTCAATCTTGGCAACAGCTCCAGGATGACAAACTCCACTTTCTCTGCATCAAGACAGCTCATAACTTTTTAACAGTCTCTCCTGATAGTCTCATATCATCTGCTCTAATCAATAACCATACACTATCATTACAATGTAGACTACAGCTCAAAAGTCTGAGGTGAATTAGAAATGTCTTGTTTTCTGAATAGACTCAAATTTGGTTTCAGATTGAATCACAGCAATTTATCAAAAGAATCATATAAATGCTTAATATTAACACTGATCACAAATCATGAATGATTTTTAATAGAATATCTACAGAGGTGTTCAGAGACCCATTTTCAGCAATAATCCCTCCTGTGTTCAGTGGTACATTGTCTTATCTAATGCAAGCTTAACACATTAAAGCCTAACTTATAACTCAAAACAGCTTTTTAAAGATTTTTGCACAAACTCAAACTATTGTGGTGATTAAAGAAAGAATAAATGTGTCTGGATCATCCCAGTGTTTGTTTTTAACCTCATGAAACCAAGTTTCCATTTTCCTCTAAAGGGGCTGCAACACCCAGCTGCACAAAACCTTCATTTTTTTTAAAAAAGTTTCACTCTTTGAATATTTTTCATTTCTTACAATCAGAATTCGCCAATAGATTTTTAGAAGAAAATTATTTTCTTTCATGCATCACCAATTGAACCTTTTATGTTAACGTCTCAATCTCCAGCCTAACCTCATTGAATTTTGCTTAGCAAAGTACTTTTCAACTCCAATAATTAGTAAGATTATATTTCTTATCATCTGTTGGTCGTCTGACCTGATAAACTTCAATGAACATGATAACACAGGAATGATTGTCTCTAAAAATGGGCTCCTGCACGCTTGCAGACATTTTTCCATCACAACTTATGGATGATGAATGATTTGATTAAAGCTGTGAAACATTACTGATAAACTTCATGTGATGTTACATTAAAGCCAATTTTCTATTAAAATCAGGGACTTTTCCTAACTGACCTCTGACCTTTGAGCAGTAGTGTGTACTGTATGCTTGTATGTAACTGTATCTGACCTGGATTTTATCACCAGTTTCAAATAAGAATCTTCTTTAAAGTCTGTCTTTCAATACAAATGAAGATAAACTTTATCAAGGCTGATGGTAAACTGTCCCTAACAAGTCCACTTTATTGCGTGCTCATTGACTTTCTCCTATCAGAGCTGTTTAACAAGCCCACTTTATACATGCTTATTAATCTATCACGCTTATCAGTGGCTCATGGTTGCTTAAAGCCTATGTCTGAACTTGAGCACAGAGGCAGAGCATCATTCAATCTTGGCAACAGCTCCAGGATGACAAACTCCACTTTCTCTGCATCAAGACAGCTCATAACTTTTTAACAGTCTCTCCTGATAGTCTCATATCATCTGCTCTAATCAATAACCATACACTATCATTACAATGTAGACTACAGCTCAAAAGTCTGAGGTGAATTAGAAATGTCTTGTTTTCTGAATAGACTCAAATTTGGTTTCAGATTGAATCACAGCAATTTATCAAAAGAATCATATAAATGCTTAATATTAACACTGATCACAAATCATGAATGATTTTTAATAGAATATCTACAGAGGTGTTCAGAGACCCATTTTCAGCAATAATCCCTCCTGTGTTCAGTGGTACATTGTCTTATCTAATGCAAGCTTAACACATTAAAGCCTAACTTATAACTCAAAACAGCTTTTTAAAGATTTTTGCACAAACTCAAACTATTGTGGTGATTAAAGAAAGAATAAATGTGTCTGAATCATCCCAGTGTTTGTTTTTAACCTCATGAAACCAAGTTTCCATTTTCCTCTAAAGGGGCTGCAACACCCAGCTGCACAAAACCTTCATTTTTTTTAAAAAAGTTTCACTCTTTGAATATTTTTCATTTCTTACAATCAGAATTCTCCAATAGATTTTTAGAAGAAAATTATTTTCTTTCATGCATCACCAACTGAACCTTTTATGTTAACGTCTCAATCTCCAGCCTAACCTCATTGAATTTTGCTTAGCAAAGTACTTTTCAACTCTAATAATTAGTAAGATTATATTTCTTATCATCTGTTGGTCGTCTGACCTGATAAACTTCAATGAACATGATAACACAGGAATGATTGTCTCTAAAAATGGGCTCCTGCACGCTTGCAGACATTTTTCCATCCCAACTTATGGATGATGAATGATTTGATTAAAGCTGTGAAACATTACTGATAAACTTCATGTGATGTTACATTAAAGCCAATTTTCTATTAAAATCAGGGACTTTTCCTAACTGACCTCTGACCTTTGAGCAGTAGTGTGTACTGTATGCTTGTATGTAACTGTATCTGACCTGGATTTTATCACCAGTTTCAAATAAGAATCTTCTTTAAAGTCTGTCTTTCAATACAAATGAAGTTAAACTTTATCAAGGCTGATGGTAAACTGTCCCTAACAAGTCCACTTTATTGCGTGCTCAGTGACTTTCTCCTATCAGAACTGTTTAACAAGTCCACTTTATACATGCTTATTAATCTATCACGCTTATCAGTGGCTCATGGTTGCTTAAAGCCTATGTCTGAACTTGAGCACAGAGGCAGAGCATCATTCAATCTTGGCAACAGCTCCAGGATGACAAACTCCACTTTCTCTGCATCAAGACAGCTCATAACTTTTTAACAGTCTCTCCTGATAGTCTCATATCATCTGCTCTAATCAATAACCATACACTATCATTACAATGTAGACTACAGCTCAAAAGTCTGAGGTGAATTAGAAATGTCTTGTTTTCTGAATAGACTCAAATTTGGTTTCAGATTGAATCACAGCAATTTATCAAAAGAATCATATAAATGCTTAATATTAACACTGATCACAAATCATGAATGATTTTTAATAGAATATCTACAGAGGTGTTCAGAGACCCATTTTCAGCAATAATCCCTCCTGTGTTCAGTGGTACATTGTCTTATCTAATGCAAGCTTAACACATTAAAGCCTAACTTATAACTCAAAACAGCTTTTTAAAGATTTTTGCACAAACTCAAACTATTGTGGTGATTAAAGAAAGAATAAATGTGTCTGGATCATCCCAGTGTTTGTTTTTAACCTCATGAAACCAAGTTTCCATTTTCCTCTAAAGGGGCTGCAACACCCAGCTGCACAAAACCTTCATTTCTTTTAAAAAGTTTCACTCTTTGAATATTTTTCATTTCTTACAATCAGAATTCTCCAATAGATTTTTAGAAGAAAATTATTTTCTTTCATGCATCACCAATTGAACCTTTTATGTTAACGTCTCAATCTCCAGCCTAACCTCATTGAATTTTGCTTAGCAAAGTACTTTTCAACTCCAATAATTAGTAAGATTATATTTCTTATCATCTGTTGGTCGTCTGACCTGATAAACTTCAATGAACATGATAACACAGGAATGATTGTCTCTAAAAATGGGCTCCTGCACGCTTGCAGACATTTTTCCATCACAACTTATGGATGATGAATGATTTGATTAAAGCTGTGAAACATTACTGATAAACTTCATGTGATGTTACATTAAAGCCAATTTTCTATTAAAATCAGGGACTTTTCCTAACTGACCTCTGACCTTTGAGCAGTAGTGTGTACTGTATGCTTGTATGTAACTGTATCTGACCTGGATTTTATCACCAGTTTCAAATAAGAATCTTCTTTAAAGTCTGTCTTTCAATACAAATGAAGTTCAACTTTATCAAGGCTGATGGTAAACTGTCCCTAACAAGTCCACTTTATTGCGTGCTCATTGACTTTCTCCTGTCAGAGCTGTTTAACAAGTCCACTTTATACATGCTTATTAATCTATCACGCTTATCAGTGGCTCATGGTTGCTTAAAGCCTATGTCTGAACTTGAGCACAGAGGCAGAGCATCATTCATCTTGGCAGCAGCTCCAGGATGACAAACTCCACTTTCTCTGCATCAAGACAGCTCATAGCTTTTTAACAGTCTCTCCTGATAGTCTCATATCATCTGCTCTAATCAATAACCATACACTATCATTACAATGTAGACTACAGCTCAAAAGTCTGAGGTGAATTAGAAATGTCTTGTTTTCAGAATAGACTCAAATTTGGTTTCAGATTGAATCACAGCAATTTATCAAAATAATCATATAAATGCTTAATATTAACACTGATCACAAATCATCAACAATTTTTAATAGAATATCTACAGAGGTGTTCAGAGACCCATTTTCAGCAATAATCCCTCCTGTGTTCAGTCCCATATGGAAAAGATATATATAAATCTTATAAAGTTTGTATCTGTCTTGTGTGAAACTTGTATTAAAAGCAGATAAGAGTGAAAACAGATATAAGATCCCTTGAAAAATTATATAATGAAACTTGTATGTTTTGGATACTTACTAAAACAATATATGAAAGTAATGAGAAAGTGGCCACTTTCATGAGTAATCACATATAAGTTTTTACTATTTCTTTTCCATATGGGGTGGTACATTGTCTTATCTAATGCAAGCTTAACACATTAAAGCCTAACTTATCACTCAAAACAGCTTTTTAAAGATTTTTGCACAAACTCAAACTATTGTGGTGATTAAAGAAACAATAAATGTGTCTGGATCATCCCAGTGTTTGTTTTTAATCTCATGAAGCCAAGTTTACATTTTCCTCTAAAGGGGCTGCAACACCCGGCTGCACAAAACCTTCACTTTTTTCAACAGTTTCACTCTTTGAATATTTTTCATTTCTTACAATCAGAATTCTCCAATAGACTTTTAGAAGAAAATTATTTTCTTTCATGCATCACCAACTGAACCTTTTATGTTAACGTCTCAATCTCCAGCCTAACCTCATTGAATTTTGCTTAGCAAAGTACTTTTCAACTCTAATAATTAGTAAGATTATATTTCTTATCATCTGTTGGTCGTCTGACCTGATAAACTTCAATGAACATTATAACACAGGACTGATTGTCTCTATAAATGGGCTCCTGCACGCTTGCAGACATTTTTCCATCACAATTATGGATGATGAAGGATTTGATTAAAGCTGTGAAACATTACTGATAACCTTCATGTGATGTTACATTAAAGCCAATTTTCTATTAAAAGCAGGGACTTTTCTAACTGACCTCTGACCTTTGAGCAGTAGTGTGTACTGTATGCTTGTATGTAACTGTGTCTGACCTGGATTTTATCACCAGTTTCAAATAAGAATCTACTTTAAATTCTGTCTTTCAATACAAAATAAGTTCAACTTTATCAAGGCTGATGGTAAACTGTCCCTAACAAGTCCACTTTATTGCGTGCTCATTGACTTTCTCCTATCAGAGCTGTTTAACAAGTCCACTTTATACATGCTTATTAATCTATCACGCTTATCAGTGGCTCATGGTTGCTTAAAGCCTATGTCTGAACTTGAGCACAGAGGCAGAGCATCATTCATCTTGGCAGCAGCTCCAGGATGACAAACTCCACTTTCTCTGCATCAAGACAGCTCATAGCTTTTTAACAGTGTCTTTCTGTCCTCATACTTCTATACATTCTTCTGTAATAGATAACTATACGCTATCATTGTAATCAATTTACACTATAGCTCAAAAGTTTGAAGTCAATTTTCACCTGGTTTATAATCATGTGATTGGTCCACACACCAGTGTCTAAAAAAATGCTCATTTTTATCTGTGTCTATCATCAAAATTTGAGTTGATTGCAATCTCTCCCTAACAAGTTCACTTTATTGCGTGCTCATCAATCTCCTCTACAGCTCAGCTAACTGAAGGCAGTTAGAAACGTCTTTTTTTCTTAAAAAAAAACAAGATTCTTTTTTATATTTTGTAAATTGGTTTTGAATGCAAATAAATATAATTGCTTAAAACTTGCATTGATCACCAATTATGATTAATGTTTGATAAAATATTTGCTGGTGTATGGATGCAACAATAATGGTGGTGTGTGGATTACAACAATAATAGCGAGTGTGCAGATTATATTACCTTCCCTCAGTTTATCACATTAAATCTCATCTTACTAGTGACCCAGCAGTTTTTCCAAATACAGCTGCACTAACCAACATCATTTTTTCAAGTAATATAAAAATCATTTTTATATATTACCTTTTTAAACATCCCATTTTTTCTTTCTAATGTCATTAAATCAAGTTTGCACATTTGTATAACAACATTTGGACCTCCAGATCTTTTTAGCTTTTAGTTTTTTCTCAGTGTCACACATGGATTAGTTTTCGTCTCTTTCAATAAGAAAGTCAAATCTTCAGACATTAAAGCAATCTTTGTTTCTTTCAATCATCCTAATATTTTTAATCTCCTGTAATATAATTGCAGTTAACCAGAGCTTAGCTACTCTGATCTACAGTGATTTGGGGGGTTTGGATTTGTTTTTCACAGGTGCAGAGCCTTTTTCTACAAAATTAAGAATAAACTGCATTTTTTTAAAAGTACCATTAACTATGTAGACTGACAAGTAACTAAACATGTAACACAGTGATCAGTAGAGAAGAAAGAAAATAACCCATTTCAACATTTCTAGTTCAGATCAAAATTATTGTTCTGATTAAGGAAACAGTAAATTTGGCCACGTTATTGTCCTGATCCTCCAATTTTCCCTTTCCAATGTGACTAAATAAAATTCAACTTTTTTTTTTTTTTAAATAAAAGCAGATGAACACCCAGATATTTCTTACACTAAGAATCCTCCAACAACCTTTCAAAAGAAACATTTTTTGTCTTTCCTCAATTTTGAGAGTAACTGAAGCCACAAACCTGAAGCTCGAGACCCCAAACTAACCAAATTTAATGTTTCCTTAATCAGCACAGTAATTTTTAACTCTTTGTGTGTTATGTTTACTCACAGTTTTGATGCTTGCTTCTTCGACTTGATCCACGATTAGCTCTTCACCATCGCTCTGCTGTTTCTCTCTCCTCATGCTTCTCCTTCATGCGTCCTGTCCTCAAATATAATCCAACCTGCCTCCTTGTTTCCTCCTTGACTTGTATTAGCAAAATTTCCAGTTAAATTAAGAGAAATCCAGAAAAGTTTTCCTGCTTCAAAAGCTCTTCCAGTTGCCTGTCTTCTTGTCCTCCTTTAAATGTGCATTTTTCTACATTTGTATTTATTTGACTTCATATTGCCATGACAACATAGCACAGAGCATCATGGTAGATTAAGGCAGGGGGTTCTGTCCTCTGCAGAAATGCTGGTGTTCCATAGTGATGTAAAAGTATGTTAATAATCTTTAAACAGACACTCACTGATCCTGTAAGAGCAGGAATTTAACTACAAACCCTCACAGTCCCCATCAGCATAGCTGGACTGGCCATCGGGCATACCGGGCATTTGCCCGGTGGGCCGATGGTCATTTTTCGTTTTAAATGGGCCAATGTTTTGTTGTTGTCTTTTTTTCGTAACCGAGTAAACAGTGAAAGGTGGCGGATTGGACAGATGCTGGCAGACGTGTAAAAATAACTCAATTGTTTGGTAGTGGCTATGGTGGAGCTTTCACAGATTCAGTAAAATTAGCAAGTGGTGGAGGCCAGCAGGTGGATGGGGGAAAGGACTGGAGGTGGAGAGACCCAAGGCGGCCACCAGTCCGACTGTCAGGTGAAATGAGCTTCAGGTAAGAAGTTATGACCTGCAGTCTATCTGGGTCAAACCAAGTTTAGGTGTAGTTTATTTTCGTTGTGCTAACTTGTGCTAACGTTGTGCTACAGTCAGTTACAATAACTGGTACTGTGTACTAGCTAGCATGATGGAGTTTCTGTACAGTTGGGTGGGTGCTATGATGTTACTGGTGAACTTTATTTTATTCATAAGGTTACTTAGTAGAGTTGCCAACCGTGCCATAAAAAACGGAATCCTCTGGTATTCAGAGTTAATATTATGCGGTTTGTATTGAGCTGAAAATAAACGCGATTTGTCCCGTACTTCAGCTACAATAAAAAAAGACACAAAGCTGGAGTTATTCTGTGTCTTTACGCTGTCAGCTGCCTCTTCTTCTCTCACTCTCCCCCCTCCCTCTCCTGCTGCTACTTCAATCATGAAACTGATCAATGATCAGCTGATCGGCGTTTCTGCCACAAGTCCTGTCTCTCTTGCTTGTTTATCTCCCGCTTTGCGCCAGAAAGAGGAAACTAGCGGAGGTCGCGTTAAACAGCAGAAGCGCCTTTAAACTTGATAAGCTGTTGTTAGAATTTATTTAATATTACTTTCTAGTATCAGCTGATGTTTGTTGGAGCCACAGCTGTAAAAGCTGCTGGTCATGATATCGGTTTGGTTATCTGGTGAGAGGGAAACATGAAGATGAAACCAGGAGATGTCCTTACTGAATCATCAGAGCTGAACAGGTGATGGAGAAACAGGTTTGTGGTAAATAAATAGTTGATGAAAATATCACTAAATCTGTCATTTATTATTTTTAATATTCAGTAATGGTCATGTCTCACCTCTAGTCTTCTCTGTCTTAATTTCAGGTTTCCACCATATGTTGTAGATAGTTCAGGAAGTTAACTCAACCAAGCAGTCTTTGGGTTTCGGCTAAGTACTGTTTAGAATAGCAGAATAGGGAGGATGGTGTAGGTTTAAGTTTATTAGATTGATACATATGTACCAACAAGACAGTGTACATCACTGTCACAACGACGTTTGTTTTCATTCAAAGGCTTTATGGTTTTTCCTATAATACCTGGTGGGCTGGTCTCTAGTCAAAATGCCCGGGCTGATTTTTTGTCCCAGTCCAGCTCTGCTGTGGGGTAGTCCAGTTTACTGAAGAACGCCTCAGGCTGTCCAATAAATATAAATATCATGCTTTATTGCAGCTTGAAAAACTCCATGCCCTTGGCTACAAACCAGCACTGCTTCTTGGGAAGAAGAGCAAAAAAGGAGAACTCGGATATGAAATATTAACCCCTGGCTGCAGACTAACAGCCTATGTTCAGGAATCCCTTCAGAGGATGGGCTGATGTTATGAGTACCTTTGTAAAGGTAAGATTCAGATCCTGCAGTTTTAAAGTTACGATTTATGTTTAGTGTCTAAAAATATTTTCTTATGTTTACCTGTTAGAAGACCATTTTACTGTAAAAACAGAAATTCAATCATCAATCCTTCTCCCATTTTCACATAAGCAGCACATCATTTATAAGTGTTGGTTTCTTCCTCAGCAGTAGTTAACAACATATGGTGGCTTATTTTTCCTTTCCAAATCTTGAGTGACAGCCACTTTTGCTGCTGTCACGCTTAAAGATAGAAAGAAAGCAAAGTTATCAAAAGACTGATCTGCAGATTGCAGCTACTTAGACAACTGACAATCTGTTTGTGCCTGTTTTCTTCCTTCATTGATATATGTGTAACTGATACATGTGATGTGTAACTGATACATGTGATGTGTAACTGATACATGTGATGTGTGAATGAGAATCTATGTTAATTAAAGTAGTATTAAAGTACTTACACACTGTAAATGGCATAAAATCAAGTGATGGTGTAGCTTAATAAAATAGTGATGGGTATAGATAACGTTGCATCGGAACCTTTGTGGATATTTAAATGTTAGTAATCTGGGCAGAAATGATCACATTTTACTTTAGTTTGTTTAAAGAGCACATTGTACACGGGCCTTGAAGAAAAGGTATGTAGTCTTAAGCACGATGTTTTGGTGGAGTCAGGGGTCTGTAGCATTTTGCACTTCCAGTAGACTGACGTTTGGTCATCATCATCATCATCATCACTGAGTCACAACATCTTCTCCTTCACCCTCACACTTTAACTCTACTCTGTTCCCTTTCATACGTCATATATACTTAGTCTGCTACAAACCAGGAGGCGTAAAGCAGGATAAAGTTCAAAGTTTGACCCATTGTGTAAACTAACTCGAATGATCAACAACCAGGAGGAGGCAACGATTATGGAGCCACGGGAGGTGAGGACCACGCAGGTGGAGGAAGTGAGGAATGTGTTGGAGAAGATTGAGCTCAACAAGGGACAGGATGACCCACTGAGCACTTCAGAGGGGCAAGTGGAGCACGCAGGCAACAAGACCAGCAAAGGTGATTTGTATGTTTGTATGTATTGTATGCTTTATATTTGGAGTCCAGGCTGAATTTTAGAGGAGTACCTGATGGCTGAAACAACAGTAATTTATGTTGCCTGACCAAGGATCAAGGAACATGTATTTTACACCAGTTGATACATGTACAGTCAAATCTATTGAATGTTGATATGATTACATTTAATGTAACCATTTAAAATGATTTTGTTTTTGTTTTTCTCCTAAAATCACATACGTCAACACAGGATCCACCAGGGGGAGAGTTTTTGGTGAAAGCCACAAAAAGACAAAGATGGGTATGTCATTGTTTGTGGAAGTATTTAGAATAGTTTGATACACTGTAGTAGAGTGTGTATGGTAGTGTATGGTAGATTCGATTCAAGGAACATTATCATATGCAGATGAAAACAAAAGTTGTGCGATCTCTGAAAGTGTTTTGTTTATTTGCTTTTTGTTTGTTTATTGTTTATGAAACTGGTGACTTGGCTGTGATCTTCAGTCCCAGAAGCATCAAGATCCAGACCTAAGAAGAAAAGGCCACTAGTAAGTATGCTTTTGCTAATGCTTTTAATCACCACAGCTCATTTCATTCAGTACAAATACCTGTAGATATGTGATGATTCCAAGTTTACATTACACTAATGGCAGGAAACTGCATACATGTGTCACCTTATACACATACCACATACTATAGAATTCAGTCCCCTTTGCTTTTTGCAGTCTTATTGCAATATATAAGTACTTTTAACAGATGAATCAAGTACAGTTAAATGCATTCACTCCAGTAAAAATGCTTCTAACACAATGCTGTTGCAAGCAGCAGATTTTCTTTTTCTGTTGTCGATGTAGATTAGATAGAACGTTATTAATCCCTCGGGTGGTTCCTCTGGGAAATTCAGTTTCCAGTATCAGAACACTGACAGAAGTTGCATATTACAGAGTTAGAATATCAGGACGGGACCAGGTTGGTGGGGGTCAAACAGCAGATCCAGTCATGCAGTGATAATTCATATTTAATGCAGCAGCATTTTGTTAGAAATGTGTAAACGATTGTATTCTAATCACATTGGCTAATTTTATATGCATATATAAATAAAAGGTATTTTTTATTATGTCAACAGTCCTCCAACAGCATCCAGGAAGTACTGTCCTATTCCCATGCCTCTGTCCAAACCAGGCGAGTGTTTCCATGTCACTTCAATGTGTTCTTTGCCATCAATAATTTTATGTTGATTTTTTGTTACATAAGCATGCCTCATGTGTCCTTCCACTTTTTTTCCCTTGTCATTTCTCGCCTCCTTTGGATTGTGTTTTTCGTCTCTTATTCAATCATTCCTCACAATTTATATAATCCTCTTACCCAACTCTGTCTCCTTCCTCTTCTTTTCCCCTTCAATCTCTCTCACCGTTCATCAATATCGCACATCCAGACTATACCCGTAAGATAGAGTTGATCCGCTACCTCATGAGCGGCTATGTGAACGGCAAAGTGTTGGACACGCTGTCCGAGCACACCGACTCCCTGGCGTCCTCTGCTCTGGCCAGTCTGGAGGACGAGGCTGACCAGCTCTCTCACTTCCCCTTCCTCCCCACTCTGAGATATTTTCAGTCTGGAAAGATGAATCTGTTGGGCTTTAGGCTGCTTCTCAAGGTTCAAGGTTCTTTATTTGTCACATGCATAGACAAGTATACACAAGTATAACACACAGTGAAATGTAGCCTGACACGCTCCTCGACATGTGCAAAAATGGGGGGGGGGGGGGGGGGGGTAGACAAAGAACATTATATATATATATATATATATAAATCGTATATACATTGGGTGAATGTGCAGTAGTAGCAGCAAGCAGGTGAATTCTGTACATTAATATGAATAGACATCTGACTATTTTACAGAATAGACAATATAAACATATTTAAAATTAAAGGAATTTGGAATGTACATTGTGCCTTGGTTTAGAGTGTCTGGAAGAGAGTCCTGTCTCAGTCAATTATAGATGATGTGAGAGGGCGGGTGTGTGTGTGTTTAGGGCCCGGATGGCTTGGGGATAGAAGCTCCTCTTGAGTCTCTCTGTCCTTGCCCGGATGATGCGGAACCTTCTACCAGATTGCAGAAGTTGGAACAGTTTGTTGCCAGGATGGGACGGGTCCTTCAGTATCTGCGTTGCTCTAGTCCGGCATCTCCTGGTGTAGGTGTCCTGAAGCGGGGGGAGAGCAATCCTGCAGCAGCGTTCTGCTGTACGGATCACTCTCTGGAGAGCTTTTTGGTCCTTCACACAGCTGTTTCCAAACCACGATGTCATGTTCTGTGTGAGGATGCTCTCCACAGCGCCTGTATAGAAAATCCTGAGGATCTTTGGAGAGACCCTGAACTTCCTCAGTTGTCGTAGGTGATACAGGCACTGCCTAGCCTTTTTGGTCTGGACCTGAATGTGGGCAGCCCATGTCAGGTCTGAGGAGATGTGGACACCAAGATATTTGAAGGACTGCACCCTCTCCACTGGAGCTCCATTGATGATAATGGGCTTGTAGTCTCTGTGCTGACCCCTTCTGAAGTCCACCACCAGCTCCTTGGTCTTGCCGACGTTCAGCTGGAGGTGGTTGTCCTGGCACCATGATGCCAGATTCTTCACTTCATCCATGTAGGCCGCCTCATCGTTGTTGGAGATGGCACCCAACACCACTGTGTCGTCAGCAAACTTCACAATGGTGTTGGAGCCATGGGTGGCCACACAGTCTGAAGTGTAGAGGGAGTAGAGCAGTGGCGAGAGGACACATCCCTGAGGTGCTCCTGTGTTGATGGTGATGCTGTTAGAGACGCATCTACCCACCCTCACCACCTGAGTTCTGCCAGTGAGGAAGTCCAACACCCATGCACATAGACGGCTGTTAAGTCCCAGATCCCTGAGCTTTGTGAACAGTCTGCAGGGCACTATTGTGTTAAACGCTGAACTGTAATCAACAAACAGCATTCGCACATAGTTACCCTGTTTCTTGTCCACGTGGCTGAGGGTGGTGTGCAGGACGTGGGCGATGGCATCCTCTGTGGATCTGTTGGATCGGTAGGCGAACTGCAGCGAATCTGTGGTGTCTGGGATGGAGGAGGAGATGATGTTCTTCAGCAGCCTCTCAAACACCTTCATTACTACCGAGGTCAGTGCAACTGGCCGGTAATCGTTCAGGGATGAGGGTTTGCTGTTCTTGGGCGCAGGGATAATGGTGGATCTTTTGAAGCATGTGGGGACCACAGACTTCGCCAGGGACTCGTTGAAGATGTAAGTGAACACACCTGCTAGCTGGTCAGCACAGCAGTGCAGCAGACGGCCGGTGATGCCGTCTGGCCCCGCCGCTTTCCTTGTGTTCACTCTCCTCAATGCCGCTCGGACGTCATGTTCCGCGATGCTGGTTACCGGTCTCTCGCTGATGACGTCACTGTCCTCGGTATTCAGGCGGTAGATAGCGTTAGCCGCCTGGCTAACCTCGAAACGGGCGTAGAACTGATTCAGCTCGTTGGTGAATGCAGAGTCGGCGTTGATCGGCGCAGTGTCCCTGGCTTTGTAGTCCGTAATGGTGCGTAGTCCGTGCCACATACTCCGTGTGTCGCCCTGGTGGAAGCGGGACTCCACACGCTCCCGGTACCGGCGTTTGGCATCTCTCACCGCGCGCCGCACGCCGTATGAGGCCGCTTTGTAGGCGCTCATATCGCCAGTGGCGAGACCCGCGTTGTAGGAGGCGGTCCTGGCGTTTACTGCAGTGCGGATCGATCTGTCCATCCACGGTTTCTGGTTTGGGAATGTGGTGACCCTCGCAGTGGGGATAATCTCCTCCGCTAGCATATTGACGAAGCATACTGCTACTTCCGTAAACTTGTTGATGTCGACTGCGCATGCTCTGAACATGTCCCAGTCGACGTCGTTGAGTGCGTCCTGTAGCGTAGCTTCTGATTGGGCAGTCCACCGTTTTACCTCCCTCGTGGTTACGTCTTCCCTCCGTATGTTTTGTTTATACTGGGGAATGAGGAAGATGGCGTTGTGGTCAGACTTTCCAAAAGCCGGGTGTGAGACAGCTTTGTAGCCCTGCTTGTATGGTGTGTAGCAGTGATCCAAAATTCGATCCCCTCTCGTTGGACACGAGACATGCTGGTAAAAGTTTGGCATGACTTGTCTGAGGTTCGCTTTATTAAAGTCTCCTGCTACAATGAGGGCTGCGCCCGGGTCCTTGTTTTGAAGCGAGCTCAGCACATCATGTAATTCGGACAAAGCCATACCTGTGTCCGCTTGGGGTGGGATGTAGACCACCGTGGCGATGACCGAGGTGAATTCACGGGGCAGATAGAAAGGGCGGCACTTAATGATCAGGAACTCCAGATGTGGCGAGCAGCCGCTGGAGAGAGTAGAAATGCTCCTGGCATCACACCACTTTCTGTTTACCATGAAACACACTCCTCCACCTTTGGTTTTGTTCGACTCTGCCGTTCTGTCCGCGCGGAGCACAAAGAATGAATCCGACGGAGTTACGGCACGGTCCGGCACGGTCCGGCACGGTGGGGGTCAGCCATGTCTCCGTGAAGCACAGAATGTTGCAGTCCCTCATGTCACGTTGGAAGGTGACCCTTGCTCTTAGGTCATCGAGCTTGTTCTCCATGGATTGTACGTTGGCCAGTAGGATACTGGGCAGTGGTGCGCGATGCGCCTGCTGTCTCAGTCTGTTCCTAATGCCAGCGCGGTTCCCCCGGCGCTTCTTTGTTCTGCGCCTTGGATGAGCGGCCCGTCCTCTGTAAGCAGTTCATGCTGTAGCTGTAGCTGATGGACCAAAAAATTACATTTCATATTTTAGACATTCAGCTGCTGACTCTGAAGCCAACAGGCTCTTGAGTGTGGATGGTTGTGTTGGTACTGGATGCTGTGATAAAACAGCTGTTCTGATCTGTCTTCATTCATGCCTGTCGATATTAAGCCTCCTAAGCTCCAAACCAGTAAAAGCGATCTTTGGAGGCAACACCCTTTTTAGTACTTTTCTGTATTTGTTTGTGATTGTGTGACACTGAACCATAGTGCTATGTATATCCTCTGTAACACTCAGATGTTTCCAGATCAATGTTTCCCCCCTCAGCTGTTTCTCACTATAAAGTCTTACCTCAGTAACAATGAGGCCAATGAGGCACCAGCAGAGCATATCTGGCTCTCAGTCTGTGGCTGATAGTGCCCCCTGCTGTTAATAACAGGAACAGTGCAACCTTGTATAGAGCTCATAGTGATGGTCTTACGATTGTTGCTGCAAGGCAGTCATTTGTATCCATGTGTGCTGTATATTCTGAGCATATGCAGTTATGTGAGCTCTCAGGTTTTATGTATCAGGACATAATTTAAAAAAAACAATCAGGTCCTTAGTAGGTCTTAATATGAGGTAAATGCAACCTCAGATGAACAACACATAACACATTATACCAGGTCATTATTTATTTAACAAACACTGAGCCGAAATTCAGATGTGGTGTTTAAAAAACTAAGTACATCCAAGACTATTTCCATAATTAGTTAAGAGGGTCAGTATCAGCCAAGTGCTAATCAAATGCAATAGATCATCAGTAAGTGTAACCACTACTGTCAGTTTGCTGGTGTGGCGTATTCAGGTAAGTGGTAACATAGTGAGGATTAGAGAAGCAGTTGTTGATACCCACGAATGTGGGAAGGCTTTGAAGTCCATCATTTTACAGCAAGAAAGATTATTTGCAAGTTAAAAAATTCAAAGACTGTTTCCAATCTTACCAGGAGTGGACGTCCCAGAAAATTCACCCCACACATCTGAGGCTCTACAGGCCACAGTTAGCATGCTAAATGTTGGAGTTCATGGCAGTGCAATTAGAAAAAGACTCAACAAATATGGCCTGTTTGGAAAGGCTTCCAGGAGAAACCATTTTCCCTCTAAATACAACATGGCAGCATGGGTTAGGTTTGCAAAGTTGAAAACCTAAGCCCTAATGCACAGCTTCAACATTGGTGAAAACCAAACACGGCATATCAGACAAACAGGTCATACCAACGGTTTTGCTTGGGTGATGATTATTTGAGCTTTTTTGCTGCCAAAGAACCTGCAAAGTGTCCAGGTCACTGAGTGAGCCATGAAGTACTCTAGAGTCAAAGAGATCATCGTTGGGTCAGTGACTCCAGAGCGCAGCAGCAAAGCAACAACAGAGTGGTGCTGCAGTGGCTCAAAGTTGAGACTTCAACATGATTGAACGTTAAGAAAGCTGTGAATGAATAAATATCTGCAAACTTTAATGAACCGAAGAAACATTGTAAAGACAAATGGGCCAGAAATCCATCCACACTGCTGTGAAACACTAATAAAAAATGATTACCTCAAGTTTTTGCTGCTAAAGTTGGTTCCATCAGCTGCTGAATCACAGGTATAATGATGATGTGGTGTAATAATCTAGATCCAGATCCTTAAACTGCTTTTTCACGTGTCTGTAAATGAATTTCTTTCTTATCATTGTCCCGATTGGTGTCGGCTGACACTTGACACTCTGTGGCTCCTGATTTGTCTGTTGTCAAGGTCTCACCTCAGTGCAATTCCTCACGTTTTGTCATGATTAAAGGATGAATGTGAACACCGCTTCAGTCACTGCGTTCACTTCTTGATATGTCAGAACTGTGCTCACGTCACTCACTTTTTTTAACAACATGACACACTGCTGTAAACAGAGACCCTGTAATGTTAGCACCAAGTAGGACTTCATAAAAAATAATGCTGTCAAGCTAACTTTTCCTCTTTCTGTCTTTTTCAGCACTTTCTATCGCTTTGAGGCAGTGTGGGACAGCTCCCTGCACAACTCCCTCCTGCTCAACTGCGTAACTCCCTATGGAGAGAAGATCTACATGACCTTATCTGCGTATCTGGAGGTCAGCCGCTGCTCCGCCGTGTTGTACCTGTTTTTTTACGTGTTTTTAAGTCTCTTGATGTCATCGTGTCTAACACACACCCTTTATCTCCTCTTTACAGCTGGACCATTGCATCCAGCCTGCCATTATCACCAAAGACATCTGCATGGTCTTTTACTCCCGAGACGCCAAGTTGTCCCCACCCCGTTCTCTCAAGAACCTCTTTGGGACTGAATACTCCAAAACTCCTGACTGGTAAATCTGGGCTGCTGCACTGTGGCCATCTCTGTTTCACAATCAAAGATATCTGCCCTGTTACAAAGTTTCCTTCTTTCCTTAGATAGCCTCATCCTAGAGCACCAGTGGGAGCTAGAGAAGATGGAGCAGCTGCAGGAGGTGGGGCCTTAAAAGATTTATAAAGAAATGAATCTCTGTTTAATGTCGTAGAGGGAAAAAAGACTTTTCAACTCAAAGACCAAAGTGCTATTCTAAAAAGGGTTTTTTAGAGTACAGACTTTACATGACTAACCCTCCCCTCTTCTCCCCACCTCACATTCGTCCCCATCTTTCGTCCAGGTGGATGAAAAGACCCGTCACCTTCTGGCGCTGAGAGAGAAGCTGGGAGAGGCGGCTCCCGTGGGAACAGCTCCCACCACCAAGTCCCTGAGCGAGTCTCTGTCCCCCAGCGTGAGCTGGGGCACTCTGTCCACGTCCACCTCCATCTCCTTGCAGATCTCAAGCACCACCTTTGAAAGCGCCATCAGGCCGAGCGAGAGCAGCGGCTACGATTCCGCTGACATGGAGAGCTGGTGGATCGTGAGAAGGAGCTGGCCACCAAGGTGAGAAAAACGTCGGAGGCAGGATAGACGTAAAACTCTCCCTGCAGATCTAAGCTGGCGAGGCGGCGCGGCGGCCTGACGACGAACTGATCGGGCGGAGCGGTACGCGGGAAAACCACCGCTTCCATCCTTTCTGAAAAGCCTTTGAAAATACAGAAAATACCAAGTGTTAAAACTTATTCATCATTGTGATTCTTGATGGTTTTCTCTTGTAAGTAGACTTGTGGCTTAAGTCTCTTTTCATGCGACTCAAACCTTTAAGTTCCACAGAACTTTTGCCTCCCCGCTTCCCTCCAGCAACCCCGCTGCCAGCTCAGCTTTCCTCCTCTCTATTCCCTCCCCTCAGCTTTTTGTCTTTTGAAGTTCATTTACGTACATGTTATTGTATTAGTAATGCTATACTGTACATAGAGACAGAATATGACATGAAGGGCTACTGACCACAGAAAAGTAAAAGGTAACTGGGCCTAAAGACTAACTGGAGACAAACAAGCTTTCTGTGATTCTATTTGTGTTTTTGTGGCAATCTTGGATATCTTAGCTTGTCTCATTACTGTCATATATGTCCTATCATTAAAACACTGGCTTCTAACAACTAACAGTGTCTTGAAAATAATTTCATAAATAAACAAATAATATGGATGCATGACTCAAATGCATGACTTTTAACTTGTCTATTTTTTAGGCTGAACACTGCTGCTAATGTGACTTAGGTAAATGGTTTCAGGCTCTCCCCTCCTGACTTTGAGAAAGGTTCAGGATCAGAAAATGTGTGACTCACAGGTGCTGTAGCGTATGGCCACAGCTTCACTCTGAGCTCCATCTCCATAGAGTGCAGACAGTGATATCTCATACTCCTTAAGACACAGGACAACAGTTTATTGAGATATTGTATTTTTTTACTTCATAATATGTACTCCAACAATCCAATAGTTCTTCCCCACCTGTCTCAGGTCGCCTCCACTTAGTGAGGTAAGAAACATCATCATCAGCTGCAACTTCCCAACGCACTGTGATGTCACTGTCTGAGAAATTAGTTACCCTAAGGTCAGAAGGAGGAGGCACCTTCGCTAGAAGAAAAGAATAATGTGTATGGGAATTTTTTAAAAATGAGAAAGCTACATTTTGACATCTTTCATTATTAATAACATTTACAGTACTGTGCAAAAGTCGTGAGCCACACGCTGAAGTATTTCTTTGGACATTATCTGGTTTTTCCACTCCTTTTTAGTCCAGTTCTTGTACCTGACCATTTTCTGAGTAATGTTTTTTGTTTGTTTGTTTTTTGTTTGTGTAAACACTTTGCACTGACCATTATTGGAGAATTAAAAAGCACCTAAGTCGAGGAATGTGTGTGCACATAACAGAAAACTTGGGAAAGAACCAATTTTAAATCTTTAAGCACTTTGTTACTAGCAGCCTGTCACAAAAACACATTTTGTATAGTGTTTTTTTTTTTTTTTTTATCTTGTGAATAAAATGTATACAAATGTGTGTGATTATTCACAATGTGTTAGTGTGTAATCACCCTGAGACATGCATGCCTGTCTGCTAGCGTCAGATCTAAAGCCATTTCTGATTTGGAGATGCAGGCTGCAGATTCTGTCCAGATGATCCCAGCTCTCATCACTAAACATCCAGTCTTCACTTATCAAATGTGTAAAATTCAAGGCTGGTCCTTAAAAGCTCCCAACAACGCAAAAACTGCATAGCCACACAAGTCCCAGCGTTTGCCACCGCAGCAGCAGCAGCTGTGAAAAGAAAGTGGCGAAAGGATGAATGAGTCTGTGCTTATCGGCTTTCCGCTCTCCCCCAAGCAGGCGTTGTTCTTGGTAGCCATGACAACGGAGATAGTCCCAGCTTTATAAATAAAGGCCCCAACAGCCCAAAAAAGAAAAAAAACACTGGGATTCCCTGCGCAGACCAGGAATCCCCCTAGCAGACCGAAGCTACAGAGAGGATTGGGAGTGAGTGAGTATCGAACTGACGCCTGTCTGTGCTTCAACCTGCCAGGGGCCGGCAAGTGCTCTGCGCCACCTGCCGGCAGTGGAATTGGTGCAAATTTGATATATTTGACTTCTCTGTTTTTCTCTCTCTGAATTCTTTTTGAAAAGGAAAAATAATAATTTTAATGTGAGGCAAAACATGTATGGTGCTCAGTAAAGATGACACACCGACCCACTTCTTTTTTTGTTTTTTTTTTTGTTTGAGAAAGTTTGTTTTCATATTAAACCAGTGTCAGTGACGTCATTCTACGTGACTACCACAGGTAAAGAAAAGGCTGAATCTGTAGATCTTTTTCTTTTATTTTTGTCTAAAACACAAGAGATAAAAAATTAAAAAACAAAACACAGGGAAACATGGGAAATAATGTTTTGTCAGGCAATGACTTGTTGGCACAAGAAGAGTGGTCCTTGGTAGCCATGACAACAAGGAGGTCTGTTTGTTGCTGGCAGGTAAAAGAAAAAAAAGCAAAGAAAAGAAAAAAGTCAGGGGAAGCCCAGGCTGAACAGGGGTCATCCCTTGGGATTTTCACTCCAAGATCGCCCTCCTGCACCTCCCCCTAGCAGGTGAACATACAGAGGCAGGTGAGCCGAGGGCTCGAACCCGGGCCTGTATGTTGCTAGCCTGCTGGCCCGCCACATGTGGCCACATGAGGGGCTAAGAGAGCAGGGAAAATTCTTCTATTTAAAGAGCACTACGTGCACATGGCGCGATCAGCCTTTTCCATTAGCTGGAGACCACACATTTTTGCACTCAAATACTCACCAAATTTTACACACTCACACCTGTTTTGTTTTTTTTGCCTGCACACCTCTTTCTCCACTTATTTCTCAACAACCACTCCTTTTTCATCTCTGTTACCTTGCCTTTATTACATCCTCTTAGCTAGCATCAATGACTGGACAAAAGAGCAACACAGTGCTTTTCTCATCATTTCTTTAGTCATGCTCAATTCATCCGCCTCTACGGATGAGCTAAACCAACTTTACAAAACAAGTTTCCCCGAAGAGCACACTTCTCATCTTAGCTGCCTAGATTTCAGGACCTAGCTAAGGACAGTGGACACAAACACATTTAACTTAACGAAAAATAGCAGCGGGGCCTCAGTGGGGCATAGCTGGACTGGCCATCGGGCATACCAGGCATTTGCCCGGTGGTCATTTTTCGTTTTAAATGGGCCGACGTTTTGTTGTTGTTGTCTTTTTTTCCATAACCGTGTAAACAGTGAAAGGTGGCGGATCGGACAGATGCTGGCAGACATGTAAAAATAACTCAATTGTTTGGTAGTGGCTATGGTGGAGCTTACACGGATTCAGTAAAATTAGCAAGTGGTGGAGGCCAGCAGGTGGATGGGGGAAAGGACTGGAGGTGGAGAGACCCAAGGCGGCCACCAGTCCGACTGTCAGGTGAAATGAGCTTCAGGTAAGAAGTTATGACCTGCAGTCTATCTGGGTCAAACCAAGTTTAGGTGTAGTTTATTTTCGTTGTGCTAACTTGTGCTAACGTTGTGCTACAGTCAGTTACAATAACTGGTACTGTGTACTAGCTAGCATGATGGAGTTTCTGTACAGTTGGGTGGGTGCTATGATGTTACTGGTGAACTTTATTTTATTCATAAGGTTAGTTAGTAGAGTTGCCAACCGTGCCATAAAAAACGGAATCCTCTGGTATTCAGAGTTAATATTATGCGGTTTGTATTGAGCTGAAAATAAACGCGATTTGTCCCGTACTTCAGCTACAATAAAAAAAGACACAAAGCTGGAGTTATTCTGTGTCTTTACGCTGTCAGCTGCCTCTTCTTCTCTCACTCTCCCCCCTCCCTCTCCTGCTGCTACTTCAATCATGAAACTGATCAATGATCAGCTGATCGGCGTTTCTGCCACAAGTCCCGTCTCTCTTGCTTGTTTATCTTTGCGCCAGAAAGAGGAAACTAGCGGAGGTCGCGTTAAACAGCAGAAGCGCCTTTAAACTTGATAAGCTGTTGTTAGAATTTATTTAATATTACTTTCTAGTATCAGCTGATGTTTGTTGGAGCCACAGCTGTAAAAGCTGCTGGTCATGATATCGGTTTGGTTATCTGGTGAGAGGGAAACATGAAGATGAAACCAGGAGATGTCCTTACTGAATCATCAGAGCTGAACAGGTGATGGAGAAACAGGTTTGTGGTAAATAAATAGTTGATGAAAATATCACTAAATCTGTCATTTATTATTTTTAATATTCAGTAATGGTCATGTCTCACCTCTAGTCTTCTCTGTCTTAATTTCAGGTTTCCACCATATGCTGTAGATAGTTCAGGAAGTTAACTCAACCAAGCAGTCTTTGGGTTTCGGCTAAGTACTGTTTAGAATAGCAGAATAGGGAGGATGGTGTAGGTTTAAGTTTATTAGATTGATACATATGTACCAACAAGACAGTGTACATCACTGTCACAACGACGTTTGTTTTCATTCAAAGGCTTTATGGTTTTTCCTATAATACCTGGTGGGCCGGTCTCTAGTCAAAATGCCCGGGCTGATTTTTTGTCCCAGTCCAGCTCTGCTGTGGGGTAGTCCAGTTTACTGAAGAACGCCTCAGGCTGTCCAATAAATATAAATATCATGCTTTATTGCAGCTTGAAAAACTCCATGCCCTTGGCTACAAACCAGCACTGCTTCTTGGGAAGAAGAGCAAAAAAGGAGAACTCGGATATGAAATATTAACCCCTGGCTGCAGACTAACAGCCTATGTTCAGGAATCCCTTCAGAGGATGGGCTGATGTTATGAGTACCTTTGTAAAGGTAAGATTCAGATCCTGCAGTTTTAAAGTTATGATTTATGTTTAGTGTCTAAAAATATTTTCTTATGTTTACCTGTTAGAAGACCATTTTACTGTAAAAACAGAAATTCAATCATCAATCCTTCTCCCATTTTCACATAAGCAGCACATCATTTATAAGTGTTGGTTTCTTCCTCAGCAGTAGTTAACAACATATGGTGGCTTATTTTTCCTTTCCAAATCTTGAGTGACAGCCACTTTTGCTGCTGTCACGCTTAAAGATAGAAAGAAAGCAAAGTTATCAAAAGACTGATCTGCAGATTGCAGCTACTTAGACAACTGACAATCTGTTTGTGCCTGTTTTCTTCCTTCATTGATATATGTGTAACTGATACATGTGATGTGTAACTGATACATGTGATGTGTAACTGATACATGTGATGTGTGAATGAGAATCTATGTTAATTAAAGTAGTATTAAAGTACTTACACACTGTAAATGGCATAAAATCAAGTGATGGTGTAGCTTAATAAAATAGTGATGGGTATAGATAACGTTGCATCGGAACCTTTGTGGATATTTAAATGTTAGTTATCTGGGCAGAAATGATCACATTTTACTTTAGTTTGTTTAAAGAGCACATTGTACACGGGCCTTGAAGAAAAGGTATGTAGTCTTAAGCACGATGTTTTGGTGGAGTCAGGGGTCTGTAGCATTTTGCACTTCCAGTAGACTGACGTTTGGTCATCATCATCATCATCATCACTGAGTCACAACATCTTCTCCTTCACCCTCACACTTTAACTCTACTCTGTTCCCTTTCATACGTCATATATACTTAGTCTGCTACAAACCAGGAGGCGTAAAGCAGGATAAAGTTCAAAGTTTGACCCATTGTGTAAACTAACTCGAATGATCAACCACCAGGAGGAGTCAACGATTATGGAGCCACGGGAGGTGAGGACCACGCAGGTGGAGGAAGTGAGGAATGTGATGGAGAAGATTGAGCTCAACAAGGGACAGGATGACCCACTGAGCACTTCAGAGGGGCAAGTGGAGCACGCAGGCAACAAGACCAGCAAAGGTGATTTGTATGTTTGTATGTATTGTATGCTTTATATTTGGAGTCCAGGCTGAATTTTAGAGGAGTACCTGATGGCTGAAACAACAGTAATTTATGTTGCCTGACCAAGGATCAAGGAACATGTATTTTACACCAGTTGATACATGTACAGTCAAATCTATTGAATGTTGATATTATTACATTTAATGTAACCATTTAAAATGATTTTGTTTTTGTTTTTCTCCTAAAATCACATACGTCAACACAGGATCCACCAGGGGGAGAGTTTTTGGTGAAAGCCACAAAAAGACAAAGATGGGTATGTCATTGTTTGTGGAAGTATTTAGAATAGTTTGATACACTGTAGTAGAGTGTGTATGGTAGTGTATGGTAGATTCGATTCAAGGAACATTATCATATGAAGATGAAAACAAAAGTTGTGCGATCTCTGAAAGTGTTTTGTTTATTTGCTTTTTGTTTGTTTATTGTTTATGAAACTGGTGACTTGGCTGTGATCTTCAGTCCCAGAAGCATCAAGATCCAGACCTAAGAAGAAAAGGCCACTAGTAAGTATGCTTTTGCTGATGCTTTTAATCACCACAGCTCATTTCATTCAGTACAAATACCTGTAGATATGTGATGATTCCAAGTTTACATTACACTAATGGCAGGAAACTGCATACATGTGTCACCTTATACACATACCACATACTATAGAATTCAGTCCCCTTTGCTTTTTGCAGTCTTATTGCAATATATAAGTACTTTTAACAGATGATGCAAGTACAGTTAAATGCATTCACTCCAGTAAAAATGCTTCTAACACAATGCTGTTGCAAGCAGCAGATTTTCTTTTTCTGTTGTCGATGTAGATTAGATAGAACGTTATTAATCCCTCGGGTGGTTCCTCCGGGAAATTCAGTTTCCAGTATCAGAACACTGACAGAAGTTGCATATTACAGAGTTAGAATATCAAGTAAAGGGGAATGAGAGTATGAGCATAAGCAGAAAAATATAGCACATATACACATTTATAAATACAGAATATATAATAGGAATAATAGTGAAATGTACTCATTAATGAGATGAAGACAGCTAAAGTCTGTTGCACAGTGAGACAACACTACAGCTTAGTTGTTCCTGCCCTCCTTTGTCCTCCTGTTTCCCCTCCCTCTCCCCTCCAGCGAGGAATTAACCAGTTTGATGGCGTGTGGGACAAAGGAGTTTTTAAGTCTGTTGGTCCTAGACCAACCTGTCGCTGAGCAGACTCCTTTGGTTGTTTATTCAATTCAATTCAATTCAATTTTATTTATATAGCGCCAAATCACAACAAAAGTCGCCTCAAGGCGCTTCATAGATACAGAGAAAAACCCAACAATCATATGACCCCCTATGAGCAAGCACTTTGGCGACAGTGGGAAGGAAAAACTCCCTTTTAACAGGAAGAAACCTCCGGCAGAACCAGGCTCAGGGAGGGGCGGCCATCTGCTGCGACCGGTTGGGGTGAGAGAAGGAAGACAGGATAAAAGACATGCTGTGGAAGAGAGACAGAGGTTAATAACAGATATGATTCAATGCAGAGAGGTCTATTAATACATAGTGAGTGAGAAAGGTGACTGGAAAGGAAAAACTCAATGCATCATGGGAATCCCCCGGCAGCCTACGTCTATTGCAGCATAACTAAGGGAGGATTCAGGGTCACCTGGTCCAGCCCTAACTATATGCTTTAGCAAAAAGGAAAGTTTTAAGCCTAATCTTAAAAGTAGAGATAGTTTCTGTCTCCCGAATCCAAACTGGAAGCTGGTTCCACAGAAGAGGGGCCTGAAAACTGAAGGCTCTGCCTCCCATTCTACTTTTAAATACTCTAGGAACAACAAGTAGGCCTGCAGAGCGAGAGCGAAGTGCTCTAATAGGGTGATATGGTACTACAAGGTCATTAAGATAAGATGGGGCCTGATTATTTAAGACCTCGTATGTGAGGAGCAGGATTTTGAATTCAATTCTGGATTTAACAGGAAGCCAATGAAGGGAAGCCAAAACAGGAGAAATATGCTCTCTCCTTCTAGTCCCTGTCAGTACTCTTGCTGCAGCATTTTGGATTAGCTGAAGGCTTTTCAGTGAGTTTTTTGGACATCCTGATAATAATGAATTACAGTAGTCCAGCCTGGAAGTAATAAATGCATGAACTAGTTTTTCAGCGTCACTCTGAGACAGGATATTTCTAATTTTAGAGATGTTGCGCAAATGGAAGAAAGCAGTCTTACATATTTGTTTAATATGTGCGTTGAAGGACATGTCCTGGTCAAAAATGACTCCAAGGTTCCTCACAGCGTTACTGGAGGCCAAGGTAATGCCATCCAGAGTATGAATCTGGTTAGATACCATATTTCTAAGGTTTTCAGGGCCGAGTACAATAACCTCAGTTTTATCTGAATTAAGAAGCAGAAAGTTAGCGGCCATCCAGGTCTTTATGTCTTTAAGACATTCCTGCAGTTTAACTAATTGGTGTGTGTTATCTGGCTTCATGGACAGATAGAGCTGGGTGTCATCTGCATAGCAGTGAAAATGTATGCTATGTCTTCTAATGATGCTGCCTAAGGGAAGCATGTATAATGTAAACAGAATTGGTCCTAGCACTGAACCCTGTGGAACTCCATAATTAACCTCAGTGTGTGAAGAGGACTCTCCATTTACATGCACAAATTGGAGTCTATTAGATAGATATGATACAAACCACTGCAGTGCAGTACCTGTAATACCTACAGCATGTTCTAATCGCTCTAATAGGATATTATGGTCGACAGTATCGAACGCTGCACTGAGGTCTAGCAGGACAAGCACAGAGATGAGTCCACTGTCAGAGGCCATAAGAAGATCATTTGTAACCTTCACTAAAGCTGTTTCTGTGCTGTGATGAGCTCTGAAACCTGACTGAAACTCTTCAAATAAACCATTCCTCTGCAGATGATCTGTTAGCTGTTTGACAACTACTCTTTCAAGGATTTTTGATATGAAAGGAAGGTTGGAGATTGGCCTATAATTAGCTAAGACTGCTGGGTCTAGAGATGGCTTTTTGAGTAAAGGTTTAACCACAGCCAGCTTGAAGGCCTGTGGTACATAGCCGATTATTAGAGATAGGTTGATCATATTTAAGATCGAAGAATTAATCAATGGCAGGACTTCTTTGAGCAGTTTTGTAGGAATGGGGTCTAAAAGACACGTTGATGGTTTGGAGGAAGTAATTATTGAAGTTAACTCAGAAAGATCAATTGGAGAAAAAGAGTCTAACTTAACATCAATGGTACTAAGAGTAGCTGTAGATAATATTACATCTGTGGGATGATTACTGGTAATTTTTTTCTCTAATGATAAAAATTTTATTTGTGAAGAAGTTCATGAAGTCATTACTAGTTAACGTTAAAGGGATGGTTGGCTCAACAGAGCTCTGACTGTTTGTCAGCCTGGCTACAGTGCTGAAGAGAAACCTGGGGTTGTTCTTATTTTCTTCAATCAGTGATGAATAGTAAGATGTTCTGGCTTTGCGGAGGGCTTTCTTATAAAGCAGCAAACTATTTCTCTAGGCTAAATGATGATCCTCTAAATTTGTGACACGCCATTTCCTCTCCAGATTACGAGTCATCTGCTTTAGGGTACGTGTTTGAGAATTATACCACGGAGTCAGGTACTTCTGATTAGAGACCTTAGTTTTCACTGGAGCTACAGTATCCAGAGTCGTACGTAGTGAGGAGGTGAAATTATTAACAAGATAATCGACCTCTGTTGGGGTAGCGTTCAGATAGCTGCTCTGCTCTGTGTTGGTACAGGGCATTGAAGATGATAACAGTGGGTGGATTATATTCTTAAACTTAGTTACAGCGCTTTCAGAAAGACATCTACTTTGATAAAATCTACTCTCCACCGCTGTGTAATCAATTATTGTAAATGTAAATGTTATCAGGAAATGATCAGACAGGAGAGGGTTTTCAGGAAACACTGTTAAATGTTCAGTTTCTATGCCATATGTTAAAACAAGATCTAGAGTGTGATTAAAGTGGTGGGTGGGTTCTTTTACATTTTGAGAGAAGCCAATTGAGTCTAATAACAGACTAAATGCCATGTTGAGGCTGTCATTTTTAGCATCTACATGGATGTTAAAATCACCCACAATAATTATTTTATTTGAGCTCAGAACTAAATTAGATATAAAGTCTGAGAAATCAGACAGAAACTCTGTGTAAGGCCCAGGTGGACGATAGATGATAACAAGTAAGACTGGTTTCTGAGTTTCACAGCTGGGGTGGACAATGTTAAGCAACAGGCTTTCAAATGAATTAAAAGTCTGTCTTGGTCTTTCATTAATTAATAGGCTGGTGTGAAAAATTGCTGCCACACCGCCCCCTCGGCCTGTGCTTCGAGGTTTCTGGTAGTTAGAATGACTCGGGGGTGTTGATTCATTTAAACTAACATAATCATCCTGCTGCAACCAGGTTTCTGTAAGGCAGAGTAAATCAATTTGTTGATCAATTATTAAGTCATGTACTAACAGAGACTTGGAGGAGAGAGACCTAATATTTAATAATCCACATTTCACTGTTTTACTCTTTGGTTCAGATGTGGATACTGTACTGTTCTTTCTTTGTAATTGTTTATGTTTAAGTTGTTTGTTGCTGGTTTTTAGTTTGTTTTTTGTCTTTTTGGAAGCTGACACAGTCTCTATGGAGATGGGTTTTTGGGGGGGTAGCAGGAGGAGAGAAGCTGCAGAGAGGCGTGTAAGACTGCAACTCTGCTTCCTGGTCCCAACTCTGGATAGTCATATTTTTGGGGGTTTAATAAATTTGTCCATATTTCTAGAAATGAGAGCTGCTCCATCCAAAGTGGGATGGATGCCGTCTCTCCTAACAAGACCAGGTTTCCTCCAGAAGGTTTGCCAATTATCTATGAAGCCCACATCGTTTCTGGGACACCACTCAGACAGCCAGCAATTTAAGGAGAACATGCGGCTAAACATGTCGCTCCTGGTCTGATTGGGGAGGGGACCAGAGAAAACTACAGAGTCCGACATTGTTTTGGCAAAGTTACACACCGATTCAATATTGATTTTAGTGACCTCCGATTGGCGTAACCAGGTGTCATTACTGCCGACGTGAATTATGATTTTACTGAATTTACGTTTACCCTTAGCCAGCAGTTTTAATTGTTTTTTTTTTCTTACAAAAGCTTGGATCGAGGGCTGACTTTCAATAGATCGCAGCGATTAGCTGCTCTGCTACGCACAAGACCCTGACCCAGAATCAGGTCGTTTACAAGCTATTTAGCACCAGGTTCTCCACAAACATGAGTGCGTGATTGGAGAGGGGCGACCGTCGTCGGGCCGTCCCCCAGCCCAGTCACGAATGGCTCTCCTTCACCGGCGGGCCGGCTATCCGAGACCAACCGAAGATCCACAGCGCTACGGTATCACTGCGTCTAGGCAGGATTCTGACAGAGCAATACATTTATAGCATTAGACAAGAATGCCTAATATGAAACGGCAGTTTTCAAGGGCAAAAAGCTATCCAAACATACTTGGTCCTATATGAAAAAGTAATCGCACCGAAAACCCGATACCTTGTGTGTCACCTCTGACACCAAGAACTGCAGCAAGCGTTTGGTGCTAGAGGTCACATTTTGAGTTTGTGAAGATATTTAAGGTAGACACACGTAATTAGCGGCAGCTGTGTTGTTGATTGGGAGGAAGCAAACAGTTTGTGACCTCTGCGCTGCTGTTAAATCCTGGAAATAAAGAATCTGAAGGACAAGATGAGTAAGGCTGGAGTTATTGGACTGTATCAAGTTTAATAACTTCATGCATACCAGTGACATCGCGTCACCGTCGCCAACGAACACCCCAGTGGCTTCAAGCCTTGGCTTAGCCTCTACAGGAGAGGTTTCAGCCATGAAAAGTGTGTCCATCACAAGTCCACCACCATGATCTCAGGTCTTGAGGCAACAATCATGAAAACTAATCTTAACTGAGAGTGTTGGATGTCCTCATTGTTGCAGAGCACATGGACAGCATACTCACCTGGTTCTGTGGGCCAGCAGCACATGTCACACCATCCATCACCCTTGTCATCACATTCAATCTTGATCTGAGAGACACCTGAAGACAGAAACGTTCAATGATAAAAACACACAGTAGAGTAAAATTGTAAGACGTCATCAGTTGATGCAGTTTAAGGACACTTGTTCTTCTGTGCAGTCTCACCTGGAGCTCACGTTTCTAGTTCATGCCATCATAACCAAAGATTCTTCAATTAATAGTTTAAAGATGTCCATGAATGCACTGCTAACTGCTCTTCACCCTTATAAAAATCAACATGCATTTTGAATAAGAAACACTTTTACAAAACCAAAAGCTTCACTGTACTTAGTAATTTATATGTCTAAAAAACAGGTTCAGTTTGTAACTGAGAGAGCGGCTCGGTGGTGCTGAATTATATTTCCAATAGAAACACAATTTCATATGTTGTAGTAACAAAACACTGCCACAAGATGGCAGCCTAGGCCTACTTTACCATGCTGTTCAAGTGAAAAAGAAAAAGTGACAGAGCCCTGAAAGAGTGACAGTGACACTTTTTATGAACTCATCTGTAATGTGTCTCCTTTTCTGTAGAATGAAGAAGTGCTTCCCTTCTTTTAAAGTAAATACAGGCTTACAAAGATCCTCTAAACATGTTTCTGAAATAATCCTAAACACAATCATTAAATCAAAAATGCAAGAAACAATTTATTTCATCACTCTTCTTAACTTAATTCCTTAACTTAGTAAAAAAAACAAAATAGACAAAAACTTTTCTGCTGTCTCACCTCTGTCAGTTTTCATGCTGTTGCAAGAACAGGTGGAGGTGCAGGTGGAACTTTGACTTCACTGTGGTTTGTATGTGCAGGCAGGAGTGTGACATCTCAGAACAGCAGAGGATTGTCGAGCACGGTGACTCCCGCTGCGACGCCCCCGTCTGACTGTCCTGAGCTCTTGGTCCTCAGCAGACGGCCCACTCATTCATCACCATGTCTTTACCCTGCCTGTAAGAAAACCAAGAAAAGGCTAACATTAGAAACAGCCACCAATCCCTTTTACTCCACCACCCGAAAACCAGTGAGAAACACTAGCTAGTATTAACTTGGAATCAAAGTCCACTAATCCCCAGGCTCCCAGCATAACATACAGTCCAACACAAACTCCACAAACTGTCTTGCTTCAGCTGACTTTCCTTCACCTTCTCTCCAGACAATCTGTTGTGCTCTTTTCAGCACAAAGTCACACTCCTGCTCACTGATCCTCACCTCTTTTTAACTTAGTCTCAGCAACTTTGTCCCATAGCTCGCACATCCTTTCCACCTCCATCTTTCTTCCCAGCCAACTGATACATACCTTTTCTCCTTCCTTAAAAGCCAGCCTAAGAAATACGATTTTATAAACGCCCGATAAATGAAACTGCCATTTTCAAAAATCGTATCATCCAAATTCATGCAGCGTGGCTAAATTAAGAATGAACTACAAACCCGAGCTTCCTTGCTAACATGATTAACAGCTAAATACTATCATAGTGGAGGTGTAAAATTACTGCTAAAATAGCTCATATGAACCCTGATACTGGACTATGTATTTATCAAAACAAATGATCTGATATTACAAAGAAAACTAATGATTGCTTTTTACAGTATTAGCCCAGAGTGATGTAAGGCAGGGTGGTTAGTCAGCCATAACCTGCTGACAACTTGTATCTGGTAGCTTTTTCACATCCTGATCAATGTTGTTGTCAAGTGTGTCTCATATACACTATTATCTCAGTCACAGTACAGCATGCATGAATCACAGTAGATATACAGTAACGCAAAACAGCAGGCAGTCATGTATGTGTCGTCACTGTTTTGACTGAGGCTAGCTCATACATGGAATGCAAGAAAATGCTGCATGTGTGTGCAGATCCACACATGCACTGCTTAAACTTCCCTAGTTTAACAAATGGTGAGCAATAAACAGAAGTTTTCAACATTTTTAAAGATGCTTCTATCCCCCCGCTGTACCTCCTCCTTCTCGCTGAGACTTCAAGACAAACGGTTCTGCTGCTGACAAGGCCACTGATACTGTTTTGTCCCTCTGGACCCTGTAGACGAGCGCAACCACAGAGAAATAAATCAGAGGAATAAAATGCAAATGATATTGCTTACACTGAACAGCAACACCCAGGTGAGGATTATCTAATGCCAAATTTTCCAAACAATGAAAAAACCGTGCCCTTTTTCTCACCATGTCTAGAGTGTAGAGGTCAGCCAATGTCGCTCGGATCTGCTGCACAGCTTAAGGCTGGTCTGGGAAGAATCTGTCCAGGACTCCAGGTCTGGGGAGCACTTGCTGAACCTTCTTGATATCAGCCAGGTGAGCGCTGATATCTGGACACTTCACAGCTCGAGAGCGCTCCATGAGGAGACGAGCATCCCAGCTCTGCAATTGAAAACAGACAATGAATTCTCTGCTTGTCTTTTTATCATTAGATGTATTTCTGTATTAAAAAATTCAGTTTATTGGGCCACTTTGTGCTAGAAGAATTTTTCCAGCATAAAATAGCCTCTATCATTTCACTAACTTTTGGAATCTTATTTCACTGCTGCTAATGACGTTTCACAAACTGTCACAGGTTTTTTAGCTTCGTTCGTATAAACTTTCTTGTGGTTGAGATTCCCGAGAAAACAGCCAGCACACTGACCAGCAGAGGGTGACAACAGTTGGTTTATAATACGCTGAGATTTGACAGACAGAGACAGAAGAATGAAGGAGAACAACACAGAGTCACGCTATCAAGGAGAACCTGGACGGTAGATTCAGCAGTTTGGCTTGAAACTTGCAAACTGTTTTAACTTGTTATGTCCGATTAAGTTTTCCTTCCAGGATGCTCGCCAGTTTTCTTTCACTTGTTTCCTGTTCCTGCCAGCAGAATGCACACACAGCTGCAGTAACTACACACAATGTTGCAGAAAACATGGAGCAGCAACAAACATGTGTTGGTCTCTAATCACCCATTCAAACTGAGACGGCGACAGGTCTGTTGTCACTTACATCATCCAATCAGGGCAAGACTTGGTTTTGCTTTGCAGGGAAAGAAATAAACTCAATGATAATGACGCTCCAGTTTCTCATGAATACGAATCACTTTAAGCAAGTCTGCAGGTTTCATTTAGTGTTTTTAACTAAACTCTTTGATGTAATCATTCTGAGTGCAAATCAAAAGTTGGACCTGTTCAGAAGTGTAGTTGTCAGGCATGTAACCGTTCCTGAAACACACCACAGTTTGCCGTCCCTGAAGTGAAAGTGACACAAAAGACACAATCTATGTCGACACACAGCGACCTCCATCTCCTCTTCATCCAGTTTGGAGGCCTTCCTTGAAGTCTCTCGTGCTGCTGTCCACTGGGAATCCCCACATGTGCCTCTTCCCCGTGTCTACGACATGTAACAAATATAATAAAATAGCAAGAAATTATAAAGTAAATGACAAGATTTTCCATTTACTCTAATTTAACAGTAGTCATTTTGCAGAAGACAGTCATTTGGTTACTATAGTAAAAACTATTATGTCAAATTAACCAAAATGAAAAACAAAATCACCTAAACTTGCATTTTTCACTGCCTTCTGTAAAGTGTCAACAAATGCAGACATTTTGCTGTCTTCAGCAACAAAAACGCCATCATTTTTCCTTCTATTAGTCCCACATGTGATCGTTGTAAACTTGGAGAAGGCTCTCTCACTCATTTATGTTGGACTTGCCCCAAATTGCATAACTATTGGTTGGACATTTTTAAATGTTTTTCTGATATCTACAATTGCACATCAGAGCCGGACCCAATAACTGCATTGTTTGGATCTTCCTCTTCCCTTTTACACCTCAGCTCTGCTGCACAAACTACATTTTTGTTCGGGATGGTAATTGCTAAGAAAATGATCTTGACTCTCTGGAAGTCGGATATTGTAGCTCAATTCAAAATGTGGCTAACAGAACTGACTGCTCTGTTGCACGTGGAGAGGATTAGGTACACATCAGCGGACAAACTTAGTCATTTCTTTGATGTGTGGCAGCCATTTTTAGATCATGTATTAAAACAAAGTTCTCTTTGATCGATCGCAAATAATTCAGCGTACCACCTCAGCGTTTTATTTCTGTTTATTGCCGGTGCTGAAGTAGTATTTTTGTTGTTGCAGCGTAATATTTTGCCTTATTTGTGTGTTTTTGCCCTTGCTGTTGTGTTGTCTGCTTTGTTTTATTAGTTTTTTTGTTTGTTTGTTTGTTTGGTTTTTTTTGGGGGTGGGGGGGGTGTTGTGTCTTTTTTTTCTTTTTTTTTCTTATATCAAAAAATCTCAAACATACTTTAAAAAAAAAACGGCATCAAAAAAGTCACGGTCATCAGAGCAACATCAGAGAAACAATAAAGTCTAACCATGGAAGGTTTTTATAAATATGTGCATAAAAACACAAGCACAAAGAACATCAACAATGAGCACCTTTCTTTTTGCTTAAAGTGATATAGCTTTCTGTTACCATCAACTGAAACCGCCAACATTTCAGGTGTGCATGCTGGGCAGCTGAAGCTGACATCACAGCACAGCTGGTCTTCCTCATCAAGAAAGCTGTGCTGCAGTGCATCGCTTTTGGCACGCCCAGTCTGTATGTACAGAAATATAACAGAGGAATAAATATTTGCATCTGCTTATTGAAAAACAATATCAAAGAAATACTTCACTCACCCTTCCCCCACACTTGCAGCTGCTTGCAAAAGTATTCGCCCCCCTCAGATCTGTGGCAAGATCTGAAAACTGCTGTTCACAAACGCTGTCCATCTAATCTGACTGAGCTGGAGCTGTTTTGCAAAGAAGAATGGGCAAAGATTTCAGTCTCTAGATGTGCAAAGCTGGTAGAGACAGACCCTAAAAGACTGGCAGCTGTAACTGCAGCAAAAGGTGGTTCTACAAAGTATTGAGTCAGGGGGCTGAATAATTACGCACACCCCACTTTTCAGTTATTTAAATGTAAAAAATGTTTGGAATCATGTATGATTTTCCTTCCACTTCTCACGTGTACACCACTTTGTGTTGGTCTTTCACGCAGAATTCCAATAAAATTGATTCATGTTTGTGGCTGTAATGTGACAAAATGTGGAAAAGTTCAAGGGGGCCGAATACTTTTGCAAGCCACTGTAGTACGACGCTCCAACAGTTTTGCAAAAGCTTCCCTGGAGAATCATGGAGAAAATACTTTTCGTTCCAGGAAGGAGCTCAAGAGGTCTAAAGTGTAAAGAGTAGACATGTTGACAGATGCTGGCCAATATCCACTCCTAATCAGGTCCTTTAAATCAGGGCTGCACTGCTGCTGGCATGTTTGACATCTGTGTATCGCCTGGTGCACATCATAACGTCCTTGGACCAAAAAGAAAAAGAAGCAACATGAATAATACACCACTGCCTTCACAGGTGACTTCTGTTAAAGCAATACCATGTTCTGATTGTACAGCAAGGGCAGAAAACATGCTCCATCACACTATGTTCAAATCCATCACAGAAACCTAAATAGCAGGTTGCTGTTTACTATTAATGTTGATTAAAATCACGATTTTTCCTGCTGACACTGTGAAGTTTACGCAACCCACAGGAGCAGTTTCAAAGCTTTACTGTTGGCAGAATGCGAGCTACCAAGAAAGAGAAAACCACTTAAATAGATTCTTTCTAACTGGCTGTAGACACATATGAAAACCAAAATTGAGTGAATCTCATGAGGAAATATTTTGTATATTGGTGCAATTTTGACCGTGGCTTTAAAAAACATCAATAACACTTTCTCTGTTGTGGAGTGGCTGATGTTTGTGATGTAGAACATCACAATCCCCACAGAACCATTCCTCTGGAAGACACTCTCTGCACATAGACAGGACTTTTAACAAATTAAGCAAATTTTGAACAACTGAAAGTAGTATGCACTCAGATCCAGCCACTCTTGACAAAGGTAGCAGCTTCTATTTTGATATTATAGCTCCGGGTGGCTCAGTGTACTTCACTATGAGCTGACGGTTAAAAGGACATTTGTCAAATTCATGTGGTTTTATAATTATTAAAGTTCTCACACGCTCAAAGACATAAATGTCAGCCAACAAGGCATCGCTCATCAAGCTTAGCTATATAGAAATGTATGTTATTGAGACTTAATAACAGCAGGGTGAAGACAGTGGCAACACAGAGGATGGCCAACAGCTTCTGTGTCAGTGAGACCTTTCAGCTGGTGTGGCCGTGCTTCTTTCCAGCACTCAGCAGCTTTCTGCTGCCAAAAGGACCGTGACACTGCCCTACTTCTTTGAGCCTCAGGAGAACGACATCAATCCAAAACAGCAGACAGCCTTTTCAAATACTTTTCTCTAAAGAATCCAAATATGAAGTATTGTTGCTCCCCTTTGTTTCTGATAATGTCACTTTTACAAATCGTGTCCCATCAGCTCTCATGGCTGGTTTGGCTTTGAGGGTCGGGGAGGACAAAAAGCTATTAAGGACCTTTTGATCTGCAGTCCAGTTCTCCTCTAAAGTATTAAGGATGAAGCAACAGTGCTCCTCTTTGCTATTCTGAAATGTGTGTTAAACACAGTGTAGAAGGTAAGTAGAAGCTTACACAGCACCATCAGCCATCATGCTAAATTTGCATCTTCAAAAGTCAATGCAGCCAGACTCACACCTGATTATAAATGTTCAGGAGACACTGTTTAATGTTTAGTGTTAACTTAAATCACTCATCATTTACAGTATTACAGAGTTCGGGGTTATGGGTTAGCACTATCATGTTACCCGTAACTGTATTAACTATGGTAGCAACTTAACTAGCAGTGTTGGTCAAGTTACTTGAAAAAAGTAAATCAGTAACTAATTACTTCCCCCAAAAAGTAATCCCATTAATTTACTGATTACTTATTTTCAAAAGTAATTAATTACTTAGTTACTTTTTAAAAACATGATTTACAACCTGAATAGGTAATAAAGCGATAGATCTTTCAGCCCAATTCTACTTTTTCTGCATAATCCATCATACAAAATGTAATCAAATGGAAAAGTCTGTTTTTAAAACTTGTTTTATTAGTTTGAATCTTTTAACTTTATGCATCAAGCAAAAATTTAATTATATGCAACATTCTGACTAGAAGAAATTTGTTTAACATTTAAACCTATTATCTGCACATTCCAGCACATAAAATATATATTTTTTGTGTTTACACTCAGTCTTTCAAATAAATGCAAGTGAAACACAGCAGAAAATAAATAAAATCAAAGACTCAGCGGTCCTGTTGCTCTATTTTCACCTGTATAGCAGGCGGATGTTTGCCCTGGACCTGGTGAAGGTGTGCTGCAGCGGTCAGTGGAAGAATCCGCGAGTCTCTCTGTGAATTTCCAATCCCGTAGTAGCTACTTGGAGCTTGCTCGGAAGTTAAGGGTTTTTTTCGCTGTAAAAAGAAGTTTCTAAAAGTTTTTGTTACTTTTTACGGAATCAAACTCAAAGTAAGGTCAGTACTTCAACGCTTTAAACGCTGCACGGTCATACTCTCTCTGCACTCCTTGATAGATTATCCATTGTTGATCTGCACACAGCTGTTATTGTCATGAGACACTCTGGCAAAGAAATTATGGTTTTAGTAACGCAATAAGGCAGCCTGCTTACGGGAAAGTAACAGTAATCTAATTACCTTTTTTGCAATAGTAATCCCTTACATTACTCGTTACTTGAAAAAAGTAATCGGATTACAGTAACGCTTTACCCCGCGTTACTGCCCATCTCTGGCTGTGAAACACTAATAAAAAATGATTAACTCAAGTTTTTGCTGCTAAAGTTGGTTCTATCAGCTGCTGAATCACAGGATGTACTTGGTTATAGTCATTTGTGCATTTTGGGTTGCTTTAAATAAATAATGATGTGTTGTAATCATCCAGATCTAGAACCTTAAACTGCTTTTTCACGTGTCTGTAAATGAATTTCTTTCTTATCATTGTCCCGATTGGTGTCGGCTGACACTTGACACTCTGTGGCTTCTGATTTGTCTGTTGTCAAGGTCTCAGCTCAGTGCGATTCCTCACGTTTTGTCATGATTAAAGGATGAATGTGAACACCGCTTCAGTCACTGTGTTCACTTCCTGATATGTCAGAACTGTGCTCACGTCACTCACTTTTTTTAACAACATGACACACTGCTGTAAACAGTGTGTCACATTACTTGAAAAAAGTAATCGGATTACAGTAACGCGTGGGCAGTTACCATCTCTGTTAACTAGTCACGATAGAAGCCAATATTTCTGTCCTAACATGGTTTGAATATGTTTCACTACAAGCTAACATTTACAGCATGACTTTAAGCTAGCACCATATAAAGACGGTAAAAGACACTGTAATATGTAGAAATGCATGTGAAAAGTGTTATATTAGCAGTGGTTGTGCTACTCCACACAGCCACTTTAACATTACTGACACTGTATTTCTTACCTGTAAACAGTGGGTCAGTGTGATAAAAGCTTGTGCAGAAAGTAGCAGGTGTAGACTGGCCCATAGCACTGTATGAAGTGATAAGATGTGAAAGGACATATATAGGGTACCTTAAAGGGCGCCTTAAAAGTGTTTCCCTGAGCTTTTACTTGCAGCTTGATATCTAAATAAATGCAAATAAATGTAAATAAATGTGAATGAAAAAAAAGCGAGAAAAAGGAGGAGCCCGGAGCTTCGTCTTTCGCTCGGCCTACCCCGCTATAGCAGACGGACCGTCAGAGACTCGAACTTGGCCGTTAAACTCTGGGGTCTGAATGCTGGCCTGTTAACGCCGTGCACCACACAGCAGGCCAGTTCGTGGTATAAAAAAAGGACATTTATCTTGTGTTCTTCAACAATTTTTTTTTCGTTTTTCTAAATCTATTTAGCTTCTTGTGCAGTATTGTTCCACACAAATGACACATGGAAACATAGCTATTTTTTTTATTGGCTTTCACAAAATGGGACTGCCAATGTTGTAGGTGTTACTGCGCCAAAGTCTTCCTGCTAGCCTGAAACCTGCTGTTGGCGCCACTATGTTCTCACCACACTCTTCAGCGTCAGCTTTGTTGCCTCTTTTCGGCACACCTACCTAGTCCCACTCATCCACTTTATCTGCTCATGGCAGATTTCCCCACACTGACCACTCCTTGGATTAAGGTAAATTCAAGCAGGTCATTATAAAAAAGACACACAGCTTATCATCTTATCCTTGTGCAACACCTAAAAGCACTCTGTTCATTTGTTTGCTAGATTAGCCGCTAGCATACACACACTGTGTTAGAGGCTTGTTGCTACCTAGTTAGCGATGCTACACACCTGTTACTGTGTATTTTTCAATGATTCAGCACTCCTTGGATTTTTAGACAGTAATGAGATCATCTGCACGCTCCACAGAGGTCCAGAGTCCAAATGTGACCTCTAGCACCAAACGCTTGCTGCAGTTCTTGGTGTCAGAGGTGACACACAAGGTATGGTTTTCAGTGCGATTACTTTTTCATATAGGACCAAGTATGTTTGGATAGCATTTTTCCCTTGAAAACTGCCGTTTAATATTAGACATTGTTGTCTAATGTTATAAATGTATTGATGTGAAAGGTGTAAGTGTGACAAATATGGAATAAGATACGAAATCAGAAAGGAGGCAAATACTTGTTCACAGGGCTATAGTCTGTAAATGGTCTTCTTTTGGCTATAGTAGGTCTTTTACTTGTTCATTTTTTAATTGTTTGTTAAAATAGTTTTTTCCATCATATTGAGTATAGAGGAATGCAACTGTGAGCTTTAGCGATTATCCCGTTTCAACAGGACCATGATCCCGATGTGTGAGACAGCAGGGTGCTGCCACCAGTGTTGCCAACTCCTCAGTAAGGAAAATCGCTATTGGCTGTCCTAAAAGTCGCTAGAAGTCGCCAAATGACGTCATCGCCTAATTTGCATAATTAGTCATGCTAATGTAATTGTAACCTACGTTGTTGGGGAGAGAAATAACATCGTGGAAGAGACATAAAGTGAGTAAAAAACGTCCTAAATGCAGTTAGAATTTATTTAGAACTACAAATTAAATTTCTTTTAGCAATTATTGTTTTTTTAATGTCACAATTCCAACCCTGCTCCTTTATCCAGGCCTGGACCGGCAAAAGTGACCCGAAACTGGCACTCTGGTGGAGTTACTTTGTGTGTGAGAGTGCGTGTTTATAAGTAGTTTTAAACCTTGTGATCCACAAAACAGCATAACAGTAAAGGAAGAACTGACTGCATTACAGTCAGTGCGGGAGCAGCGGCTTCGCTCATGCGCGATTCATTTGCCGTTTGGACGCACAGGCGTGAACGTCTCCTGCCCTGATAGCAGCGGGGGGAGGACTATCCTCCGCCTGGGAGCGCTTTGGCACGGGTGAGGTGCCCACCGCAGCACCGCTGCTTGTTGAGAGTAAGAGCCATACGCGTTTTCACGTCAAAAAGTCGTCATAAATAAGTCTCCAATAATACCAGAAAAAGTCGCCAGATTTGTCGCTAGTCGCTTTTTAGAAAAAAAGTCACTAAGGGGGTCTGAAAACTCGCTAAATATAGCGACAAAGTCGCTAAGTTGGCAACACTGGCTGCCACTGGTGTTGTAATGTGTGATTTAGTTCCTCCTAACATTTCAGTATGCTTCCAGTATCTATCCTCTGTGATTACTGGCTCTTTAGACAGATTTAAATTAACACGTTCAGTAGCTGTTGTGAGATGAACTGGCATTTATAGTACATCTGTTCCAACACAGTGAAGTCACATGCAATGTAGATAGTCATCACAAGATGTTTTACCAAAAGCTTTTGTAATTCTTTTCAGTCTGTCAGTGTGGCATCTGTGTATACACTTGGATTTGAAGTTTATAGAGGTTAAAGAGCACATTGTACACGGGCCTTGAAGAAAAGGTATGTAGTCTTAAGCTCGATGTTTTGGTGGAGTCAGGGGTCTGTAGCATTTTGCACTTCCAGTAGACTGACGTTTGGTCATCATCATCATCATCACTGAGTCACAACATCTTCTCCTTCACCCTCACACTTTAACTCCACTCTGTTCCCTTTCATACATCATATATACTTAGTCTGCTACAGACCAGGAGGCGTAAAGCAGGATAAAGTTCAAAGTTTGACCCATTGTGTAAACTAACTTGAATGATCAACAACCAGGAGGAGTCAACGATTATGGAGGCACGGGAGGTGAGGACCACGCAGGTGGAGGAAGTGAGGAATGTGATGGAGAAGATTAAGCTCAACAAGGGACAGGATGACCCACTGAGCACTTCAGAGGGGCAAGTGGAGCACGCAGGCAACAAGACCAGCAAAGGTGATTTGTATGTTTGTATGTATTGTATGCTTTATATTTGGAGTCCAGGCGGAATTTTAGAGGAGTACCTGATGGCTGAAACAACAGTAATTTATGTTCCCTGACCAAGGATCAAGGAACATGTATTTTACACCAGCTGATACATGTACAGTCAAATCTATTGAATGTTGATAATATTACATTTAATGTAACCATTTAAAATGATTTTGTTTTTGTTTCTCCCGAAATCACGTACGTCAACACAGGATCCACCAGGGGTAGAGTTTTTGGTGAAAGCCACAAAAAGACAAAGATGGGTATGTCATTGTTTGTGGAAGTATTTAGACTAGTTTGATACACTGTAGTAGAGTGTATATGGTAGATTTGATTCAAGGAACATTATCATATGAAGATGAAAACAAAAGTTGTGCGATCTCTGAAAGTGTTTTGTTTATTTGCTTTTTGTTTGTTTATTGTTTATGAAACTGGTGACTTGGCTGTGATCTTCAGTCCCAGAAGCATCAAGATCCAGACCTAAGAAGAAAAGGCCACTAGTAAGTATGCTTTTGCTAATGCTTTTAATCACCACAGCTCATTCCATTCAGTACAAATACCTGTAGATATGTGATGATTCCAAGTTTACATTACACTAATGGCAGGAAACTGCATACATGTGTCACCTTATACACATACCACATACTATAGAATTCAATCCCCTTTGCTTTTTGCAGTCTTATTGCAATATATAAGTACTTTTAACAGATGATGCAAGTACAGTTAAATGCATTCACTCCAGTACAAATGCTTCTAACACAATGCTGTTGCAAGCAGCAGATTTTCTTTTTCTGTTGTCGATGTAGATTAGATAGAACTTTATTAATCCCTCGGGTGGTTCCTCCAGGAAATTCAGTTTCCAGTATCAGAACACTGACAGAAGTTGCATATTACAGAGTTAGAATATCAGGACGGGACCAGGTTGGTGGGGGTCAAACAGCAGATCCAGTCATGCAGTGATAATTCATATTTAATGCAGCAGATTTTGTTAGAAATGTGTAAACGATTGTATTCTAATCACATTGGCTAATTTTATATGCATATATAAATAAAAGGTATTTGTATTATGTCAACAGTCCTCCAACAGCATCCAGGAAGTACTATCCTATTCCCATGTCTCTGTCCAAACCAGGCGAGTGTTTCCATGTCACTTCAATGTGTTCTTTGCCATCAATAATTTTATGTTGATTTTTTGTTACATAAGCATGCCTCATGTGACCTTCCACTTTTTTTCCCTTGTCATTTCTCACCTCCTTTGGATATGTATGTATGTATGTATCTCTTATTTATATAATCCTCTTACCCAACTCTGTCCTCCTTCCTCTTCTTTTCCCCTTCAATCTCTCTCACCGTTCATCAATATCGCACATCCAGACTATACCCGTAAGATAGAGTTGATCCGCTACCTTGTGAGCGGCTATGTGAACGGCAAAGTGCTGGACACGCTGTCCGAGCACGCCAACTTCCTGGCGTCCTCTGCTGTGGCCAGTCTAGAGGACGAGGCTGACCAGCTCTCTCACTTCCCCTTCCTCCCAGTGACCCTGTGCTAACTGTCCCCAAGCATCATGGTTGGTACAGTGGACTCTGTTGTAGCTAATGAGCCAGACATTTGATGCTGGTTGCTGTAGTAATTAGAGTCGTGCTGTGCTCTTATAGTGCTCTGTGGCTGTAGGCGGTAGCATGGTAAAGCTCTGCTGTGGTTATGAGTGCTGCACCTTGCTGACATATCATTCACACCAAAAGAAGACGTGAATAGAGCAGTTTTCAAGTGTAATAACATTCCTTTCGATCATATTGAGTATAGACGAATGCAACTGTGAGCTTTAGCGTTTAGCCCGTTTCAACAGGACCATGATCCAGATGTGTGAGACAGCAGGGTGCTGCCACTGGTGTTGTAATGTGTGATTTAGTTCCTCCTAACATTTCAGTTTGCTTCCAGTATCTATCCTCTGTGATTACTGGCTGTTTAGACAGATTTAATAGAAGTGTGTGAGCTATTGGCTCAGTATAAAGGGTCAGTAGTGTTTTCACGTCACCTATCCATCCTCCATTTAGTCACCCAAAGCATGTAGTAAATACTCCTCACTTTTATTCATCTTCTCTTAAATTCAGACAAATTCCCACTTGTTAACGTTGAGCTTGTGTGTGTGTGTGTGTGTGTGTGTGTGTGTGTGTGTGTGTGTGGCAGTTGCAGCCACCAAGTTGAACACCATCACCAAATCCAACCTGGGTCAGTGTGTCAGCAAGTACGACCTGCTGGTCTGGTTTGAGATCAGTGAGCTGGAGCCCACTGGAGAGTGAGTATCCACCTGGAGTGTTATATTCACGCACAAGCTTTAAAGGAACCATAAAAATTATCTCCAGGAAGAATATTATACGTTGGGATGTTGTGTCACCTCCTCCCTCCATGCACAGGTACATCCCAGCCATCGTGGATCACAGTGGAGGCCTGCCCTGTCATGGTACCTACCTGCTGCACCAGGTACAGGATTGGTGCACATGTTGTTTTCTTATTACTCACACAGTGGTAACTGCTTCCTTTGTACACAGTTGAATATCTTCTTTTAAAGCGTAATGTTGCTCTAGCTGTGCTCACTGTGATCCTGAGCTCCTGTTATGTTTGCTGCAGGGGGTCCAGCGGAGGATCACAGTGACCCTCATCCACGAGAAGGGCAGCGAGCTCCATTGGAAAGATATTCGTGAGCTGGTTGTAGGTGAGCAGCCTACCTTTAGGGTCTAGTCGTACTATACCTCTCTGTAGAAAACAAAAACCCCAAAGCACAGAAACAATGTTTTATAGTGTTTGTGTGCTTTTGATAGAGGAAGACAGGACAGAACATCATTAAAGGGATTTGACTTTGTGAGATCACACTGAAAACGCACCACTCGGTTCACTCTGAGATATTTTCAGTCTGGAAAGATGAATCTGTCGGGCTTTAGGCTGCTTCTCACTTTAAGCAGTTCATGCTGTAGCTGATGGACCAAAAAATGACATTTGATATTTTAGACATTCAGCTGCTGACTCTGAAGCCAACAGCCTCTTGAGTGTGGATGATTGTGTTGGTACTGGATGCTGTGATAAAACAGCTGTTCTGATCTGTCTTCATTCATGCCTGTCGTTATTAAGCCTCCTAAGCTCCAAACCAGTAAAAGCAATCTTTGGAGGCAACACCCTTTTTAGTACTTTGCTGTATTTGTTTGTGATTGTGTGACACTGAACCACAGTGCTATGTATATCCTCTGTAACACTCAGACGTTTCCAGATCAGTGTTTTCCCCTCAGCTGTTTCTCACTATAAAGTCTTACCTCAGTAACAATGAGGCACCAGCAGAGCATATCTGGCTCTGAGTCTGTGGCTGATAGTGCCCCCTGCTGTTAGTAACAGGAACAGTGTAATCTTATATGGAGCTCATAGTGATGGTCTTAAGATTGCTGCTGCAAGGCAGTAATTTGTATCCATGTGTGCTGTCTATTCTGAGCATATGCAGTTATGTGAGCTCTCAGGTTTTATGTATCAGGACATAAATTTAAAAAAAATCAGGTCCTTAGTAGGTCTTAATATGAGGTAAATGCAACCTCAGATGAACAACACAGAACACATTATACCAGGTCATTATTTATTTAACAAACACTGAGCCGAAATTCAGATGTTTAAAAAACTAAGTACATCCAAGACTATTTCCATAATTAGTTAAGAGGGTCAGTATCAGCCAAGTGCTAATCAAATGCACTAGATCATCAGTAAGTGTAACCACTACTGTCAGTTTGCTGGTGTGGTGTATTCAGGTAAGTGGTAACATACTGAGGAGAAGAGAAGCAGTTGTTGATACCCATGAATCTGGGAAGACTTTGAAGTCGATCATTTTACAGCAAGAAAGATTATTCTCAAGTTAAAAAAAATCAAAGACTGTTTCCAATCTTACCAGAAGTGGACGTCCCAGAAAATTCACCCCACACATCTGAGGCTCTACAGGCCACAGTTAGCATGCTAAATGTTGGAGTTCATGACAGTGCAATTAGAAAAAGACTCAACAAATATGGCCTGTTTGGAAAGACTTCCAGGAGAAACCATTTTCCCTCTAAATACAACATGGCAGCATGGGTTAGGTTTGCAAAGTTGAAAACCTAAGCCCTAATGCACAGCTTCAACATTGGTGAAAACCAAACACGGCATATCAGCACAAACACCTCATACCAACGGTTTTGCTCGGGTGATGATTATTTGGTCTTTTTTTGCTGCCAAAGAATCTGCAAAGTGTCCAGGTCACTGAAGTATTCAAGAGTCAAAGAGATCATCGTTGGGTCAGTGACCCCAGAGCGCAGCAGCAAAGCAACAACAGAGTGGTGCTGCATGGCTCAAAGTTGAGACTTCAACATGATTGAACGTTACGAAAGCTGTGAATGAATAAATATCTGCAAACTTCAATGAACCGAAGAAACATTGTAAAGACAAACGGGCCAGAAATCCGTCCACACTGCTGTGAAACACTAATAAAAAATGATTACCTCAAGTTTTTGCTGCTAAAGTTGGTTCCATCAGCTGCTGAATCACAGGTATAATGATGATGTGGTGTAATAATCTAGATCCAGATCCTTAAACTGCTTTTTCACGTGTCTGTAAATGAATTTCTTTCTTATCATTGTCCCGATTGGTGTCGGCTGACACTTGACACTCTGTGGCTCCTGATTTGTCTGTTGTCAAGGTCTCACCTCAGTGCGATTCCTCACGTTTTGTCATGATTAAAGGATGAATGTGAACACCGCTTCAGTCACTGCGTTCACTTCTTGATATGTCAGAACTGTGCTCACGTCACTCACTTTTTTTAACAACATGACACACTGCTGTAAACAGAGACCCTGTAATGTTAGCACCAAGTAGGACTTCATAAAAAATAATGCTGTCAAGCTAACTTTTCCTCTTTCTGTCTTTTTCAGGACTTTGAGGCAGTGTGGGACAGCTCCCTGCACAACTCCCTCCTGCTCAACTGCGTAACTCCCTATGGAGAGAAGATCTACATGACCTTATCTGCGTATCTGGAGGTCAGTCGCTGCTCCGCCGTGTTGTACCTGTTTGTATGTGTTTTTAAGTCTCTTGATGTCATCGTGTCTAACACACACCCTGTATCTCCTTTCTGCAGCTGGACCATTGCATCCAGCCTGCCATTATCACCAAAGACATCTGCACGGTCTTTTACTCCCGAGACGCCAAGATTTCCCCACCCCGTTCTCTCAAGAACCTCTTTGGGACTGAATACTCCAAAACTCCTGACTGGTAAATCTGGGCTGCTGCACTGTGGCCATCTCTGCTTCACAATCAAAGATATCTGCCCTGTTACAAAGTTTCCTTCTTCATAACTTCTGCTTCATTATAGCAACCGAGTGACTGGGATCTACGAGCTGAGCTTGTGTAAGATGTCTGACACTGGAAGCCCAGGTGAGTGGACATGAAACATGTTTAAAGAACGGCAGCTGTTTTATCATAATTCTGCGGAGAGCTTCATGCTAATGAGGGCTCATGTCCTGAGCAGGGATGCAGAGGAGGAGGAGGAAGGTCCTGGACACATCAGTGGCTTACGTGCGTGGAGAGGAGAACCTGGCCGGCCGGAGGCCCAGAGGAGATATCCTCATCCTAGAGCACCAGTGGGAGCTAGAGAAGATGGAGCAGCTGCAGGAGGTGGGGCCTTAAAAGATTCATAAAGAAATAAATCTGTTTAATATCGTAGAGGGAAAAATGACTTTTCAACTCAAAGACCAAAGTGCTATTCTAAAAAGTTTTTTCTTAGAGTACAGACTTTACATGACTAACCCCCCCCTCTTCTCCCCACCTCACATTCGCCCCCATCTTTCGTCCAGGTGGAAAAGATCCGTCACCTTCTGGGAGAGGCGGCTCCCGTGGGAACAGCTCCCACCACCAAGTCCCTGAGTGAGTCTCAGTCCCCCAGCGTGAGCTCCGGCACTCTGTCCACGTCCACCTCCATCTCCTCGCAGATCTCCAGCACCACCTTTGAAAGCGTGAGAAGGAGCTGGCCACCAAGGTGAGAAAAACGTCGGCTTAGTGGGCGTTCTTGTTGCTGCCTTCTTCCTTCTCTGCTTGGAGCTGATCGGTCTTGTTCCTGTTGTGTTGTAGTGCCTGCGCCTTCTGACACACACCTTCAATAGTGAATACAACCAGCTGGTGAACAGCATCAGTGACTGCAAGGTGAGAAATAATACAAATAAATAAAAAAATAGCCTTTCTGTGTCACATCAGGGAGTTCATATATTGACGTCTACCTCATCCTGCTGTTGTTTCACTTCAGCTTTCTGACATCTCACCGACCGGACGTGATCCATCCGTGACGAGCTTCAGCAGTGCCACCCTCACCCCTTCCTCTACCTGCCCCTCTCTCGGACTCCCGCTGAGGCGCCATGGGCCAGAAGTAAACATATTTTTAGGAACATTGACCTCGATCTGCAAACGGTTATTGACAGGTTATCTATTTGATTCTAACTTGGTGTGATTTGTGTTAAAGGACCCCTGAGAACAGCTCACGTGCCTCCAGTCCCTCCTGCTCAGACTATGAAAACTTCCTGATGGTTCCCACTCTGGAGACCTCCTACCTTGCGCGGGCTGCAAAGAACGAGTTCCTGAACTTGGTGCCTGATATTGAAGAAATGCGACCAGGGTGAGTAATGCCATATTAACCCAAATACTGTCACTATGACATGTGTCTCACAGACCAAATGTAAGTCGACACTCATGTTCTCTAGTTCAAGCAGAAATGATGTGGATCGATTCAAATTCCTGAGCCTGGATGATTTCAGCTGGAAACAAACCAACTCTGCTTCTTCCTTAGAAAAACAAGCGCTCTCTTAAAAAATAAATAAATGAATAAAATCTCTTCTTTTCAGATCTGTTGTGTCCAAGAAGGGTTTTCTGAGCTTCATGGAGCAACAGCGACCAGGACCCCGTGGAGCGAGGCGTCCTCAACTTCTCCACAGCACAGGTGGAATACAGTGAAGACCAGCAGGCCATGCTTAAGGTTTGAGGCAGGATAGACGTAAAACTCTCCCCATAGATCTAAGCTGGCGAGGCGGCACAGCGGACTGACAAAGAACTGAGCGTGCGGAGCGGTACGCGGGAGAACCACCGCTTCCATCCTTTCTGAAAAGCCTTTGAAAATACCAAAAATATCAAGTGTTAAAACTTATTAATCATTGTGATTCTTGACAGTTTTCTCTTGTAAGTAGACTTGGGGCTTAAGTCTCTTTTCATGCGACTAAAACGTTTAAGTTCCTCAGAACTTTTGCCTCCCCGCCTTCCTCCAGCAACCCCGCTGCCAGCTTAGCTTTCCCCCTCTCTATTCCCTCCCCTCAGCTTTTTGTGTTTTCGTTTCGATGACAATGTTTGCGTCTAATTTTGTTCCGCTTGGTTGTCATTCCCAAACTCCCCTAACTAAGTAGCATGTTGTAGTAGTCTACTTGTGTGTGCACGACTCTTTAGAAACTTTCCGTTTGCCAATCATCTGTACAAAAAAATGTCTCTATCAGTGTTATTTGTCTCCTGAAATGAGTTTCATTTTTTTTTTTGTTGTTGTTGTTGTTTTTTTATTAAATGAACATGCTTGCATGATACCTGCAGCCAGAGCTGGACTGGGACAAAAAATCAGCCCGGGCATTTTGACTAGAGACCGGCCCACCAGGTATTATAGGAAAAACCATAAAGCCTTTGAATGAAAACAAACGTCGTTGTGACAGTGATGCACGCTGTCTTGTTGGTACATATATATCAATCTAATAAACTTAAACCTACACCATCCTCCCTATTCTGGTATTCTAAACAGTACTTAGCCGAAACCCAAAGACTGCTTGGTTGAGTTAACTTCCTGAACTATCTACAACATATGGTGGAAACCTGAAATTAAGACAGAGAAGACTAGAGGTGAGACATGACCATTACTGAATATTAAAAATAATAAATGACAGATTTAGTGATATTTTCATAAACTATTTATTTACCACATCAATAAACAGCATGGCAGGGCAAAATATTTTTTCTAACATGGCAACCTTTTAAAAGTGAAAGGAGACAGAAAGACAGGTGAGAAAGAATAAAACTTAACTGACTTTTTGATGGCATTTTACACAAAGTACTAGTACAGTATCTAGAAAATGTGGGAAAATACTGGCATCATGTACAGTACTTTCTTCTGAAGAAATTATGTTGGGACCCTGAAAAAAACTTACTATGTACAATAATGGATTTCTATAAATTTGACATCAGATGAAAACTTTGGTTGTAAGATTCGGATAATTATTTGTTAAAAGCTAGAAATTTTAAATGAGAATAAGAAAGAAAAGTATTTCTTTGTGCCCCCCTTTCCCTGTTAATGCTCTACCTGGCCTCATGGCAAAACTTTGCTAGACCCGCCCCTGCACAGTTACCAGCTGTCAGCTACATAGAAAAGGATCCTGGTGTAAGTTGTCTCTCAGAAACAGTTCATAGCTTTCCTTCAACCCATTCATGTCACCTAAAAGGTAAACCTGTTTCTCCATCACCTGTTCAGCTCTGATGATTCAGTAAGGACATCTCCTGGTTTCATCTTCATGTTTCCCTCTCACCAGATAACCAAACCGATATCATGACCAGCAGCTTTTATGGCCGTGGCTCCAACAAACATCAGCTGATACTAGAAAGTAATATTAAATAAATTCTAACAACAGCTGATCAAGTTTAAAGGCGCTTCTGCTGTTTAACGCGACCTCTGCTAGTTTCCTCTTTCTGGCGCAAAGCGGGAGATAAACAACGGGACTTGTGGCAGAAACGCCGATCAGCTGATCATTGATCAGTTTCATGATTGAAGTAGCAGCAGGAGAGGGAGGGGGGAGAGTGAGAGAAGAAGAGGCAGCTGACAGCGTAAAGACACAGAATAACTCCAGCTTTGTGTCTTTTTTTTATTGTAGCTGAAGTACGGGACAAATCGCGTTTATTTTCAGCTCAATACAAACCGCATAATATTAACTCTGAATACCAGAGGATTCCGTTTTTTATGGCACGGTTGGCAACTCTACTAACTAACCTTATGAATAAAATAAAGTTCACCAGTAACATCATAGCACCCACCCAACTGTACAGAAACTCCATCATGCTAGCTAGTACACAGTTATTGTAACTGACTGTAAAAAGTTAGCACAACGAAAATAAACTACACCTAAACTTGGTTTGACCCAGATAGACTGCAGGTCATAACTTCTTACCTGAAGCTCATTTCACCTGACAGTCGGACTGGCGGCCGCCTTGGGTCTCTCCACCTCCAGTCCTTTCCCCCATCCACCTGCTGGCCTCCACCACTTGCTAATTTTACTGAATCTGTGAAAGCTCCACCATAGCCACTACCAAACAATTGAGTTATTTTTACACGTCTGCCAGCATCTGTCCAATCCGCCACCTTTCACTGTTTACACGGTTATGGAAAAAAAGACAACAACAACAAAACGTCAGCCCATTTAAAACGAAAAATTACCATCGGCCCACCGGGCAAATGCCCGGTATGCCCGATGGCCAGTCCAGCTATGCCTGCAGCAGTCCTCAGGAGAAGACCAGGTTTGCTCAGTTTAAAACAAAAACCAAATCACCCAGCTTACATTTGAAACCATAAAGGAAAAATCTACAGTTATCTCCAAGTGACGTGTTAGTTTACGCTCTGCTACCTAAACCATAGCTGCTAATAGATTTATAGGGTATTTTTCTTCTAGCAGTGAATTTACATCAGGCTGAACCGTCTCTGAAACAAAAACTCAAAGTGGGAATGAACTTTGACAGGAGGGCCACGCCCGATTTCCTCTGTCATCCACGTCATACTTAGATCCTCCTCAATCTGTGTACATACGCCGCCTCTAAACCGCCCATAGTGCCAGTGTCAGTTAGTGAGTCAGTAAAATACTCATGCATTTGTGTTAACATAAAAACTGCAGACTAACTAGAGACAAACAAGCGAGGATCGCTTCATATCTCAGCAGTTTAAAAAACAAACAATGACCGATTGTTCCTGCAGGAGTAGATTTGGGCCCCTTTTTGCTTTTTCATCCCAAGGAATAAAAACAGGGTTACAAGGAGATGAGGACGAGGACTAGGAGGATGAAAACGAACTAAGGAGAGAACTTGATTTGTACATGCGGTCTGTTCTGGGATCAGTGTGTTAGTTAACCCTCATTTAACACATTCCTCTCTGCTCCTCTAGCTTGCTCTATCTCACTGAGAATCAGAAAGCCTTGACATTTACTGCTATTAACTTTACACTCTTGTTGTAAAGACTCAAAGAAAACACGGTGAAAAGGTCAGAAGGACGTAAGAAAAAAAGAATGAAGGTGCAATGTTTCTTTAGTTTTTTTGCTTTGACGGCAGTGGTTAGCCAGCAAAGCTGCTTTTAAATGGCCCACAGGACAGATTACGATGTAGTCCCATGACTCCCTTTGCTGTCACACCAGTGTCGGCTGAAATCTCTGAAGTGAAGTACTCGTGTTCAGCAGCATCACAGGGAACCATGTGTTCATTTTTTTATTCTTATTCTTGAATCAAAACCTCATCTAACTCTCATTGTGTTCAAATTTTTTATTTTAACATTGTTATTTTTTTTCTTATGCTTTTAATCATTCCACAATGAAGGTTTCTATGAAATGTAACAGAGGGCATTTATTTCTTAATTTATTTAACCTTATTTTGCACAATAACACATATCTATAGCAAGGACAGAGACACAGCCACATATGTTGAGTCCAGGATTGTATCTGAGCATCAGGAACAAATGATAAGAGCACATGTCAGAGGACACTGGATGGCTGTTTGTCAAAGGGTTTAATAGAAGGAAAGAAGTTAAAGGGACTACATATTCAAAGGTCTTATTTCTGATACTACCCCATGAAAATATTTGCTCTGTGTGCCGTGCTGCAGCTGCTACATTCGGCTCCGGATTCACTTTTTGGCACCTACGCCTCTCGAGAAGTGTTAATGCAGACAAGCACTGAAAAACTCTGGTCAACCAACCAGCAGTCTGCCTGCTGTGTGGTATGAAATGCGTGGAAGGAGAGCTACCAACTGTCTGTTACATATAGATAAAAAATAAAGCTCTGACGTGACCTCGGATCAGCCAGCCTGACGGTCAGAGAAACAGAAACGTGCTGGATTGTGGATCTCTGAGCTGCACATCAAAGATGCACCTATGCACAGATCAAATCTCAAAAGTGCCTCATATACATGTTGATGCGAAGCGCTGCAAGAGCAAACGTTTCCACTTTATTTGCAGAGGTGTTTTTATTTTGGAACGTGTATTTATTGTTTGCAATGTATATATATTAGTTTGCAGCTCTTTGCACATATTTGCAGTATTTACAGTTTATAGTAGGGATTTTAGCCAACAGCTAATGTTTTTTTTGTTTACTGGGAAATGAAATGCTGCCAATTCCCAAAGCTGTGTTTCAGCTGCACTTCCTGTTGTAGACTTGTGATGCACACAGGCTCTGTTCCAGCACTCAGCATGTTCCTAAACTATGACATCCTGATAGGAGTGAACCAGGGAGAGGGGCTGAAGTTTGTGGACGACAGTGAGGACAACGACGGCATCTCAGCTGCGGCGTTCGACTACACCATCTCCAACTTTGTTGACAACCTCTACGGATACCCAGAGGGTGAGGAACGCCACCTCTGTACACTGCCACTTTTTCAGTTATTCCATTTTACAGCCTCCTCTCACTTAACTGCGTTTTGCAGCATCATCAGGTTTTGTCTTATTAGGAGCCGCGTTTGTTAATTTGTTAGTTTTTTTCTGTTTGCTGTATTCATTAAAATAAACGGATAATCGTCAAAATGACAAATGTGGACAATTATCAAAGCTTACATTACAATTCTGACAGCTTGAGTTCACATGAATTTTCAAAAGAATATAAAAACCCGTGAAAGTGCTTTAAGCGTTTAAAACATGCAAGTAAAGAATGGAATCAGTAAAATGTGAGCCCAGTGAAGTTGCTGTGACTCAAACATAGAAAAATGAGATTTTTTTTAATTTCCCACACCTAATTAACTAGAGATTATTTTATTTAAAAGTATTTTATAGCATATAACACCTTTGAAAATATGCTTCGGTTCACATTTAACTCCAGAAAATCATCAATCAAAATATGGATATTACCTGACCACAGATTCATGGTGACGTCACTGCTCTTTTAACTGTTTGGTGTCTTTGCTTTGTTTGGTGGTTGTAGAAATGGTTTATTTGAGCTTTGAGCTGAGATTCAGAGGTTTCTGTGGACATTGCTCATGTTGGCACTTATATTTCTGACCTTTTCTTATAACCGATTAAACATGCCATTTTTGATGGTGTGGGTGCAAATGATCAGTCATGACATAATCTCATAATAAATAAGATACTGCAAATAATTATTTCTGCATTTGTGCGATTGGAGTGAATTGAAAATGTGTATGCAATGACACTGTTTTAAAGATTTAGCCTAAATAATTTTGGAGTGAATGAGCCTAAACATGATGACCTAACTAGTGATACCCTGTCACCTGTCTCACACACTCACACACACACACACACACACACACACACACACACACACACACACACACACACACACACACACACACACACTCAAGCATGTTATGCCAGTTTCAGCTGAAACAATGTTTCAAACCATATTCCGGGGTTTTTAGTTCACCATTTATGAGGTTTCAAGAAGAAAATAAAAGACAGATCTGAATGTTTGAAAATGTTTTGGAAAAATTCTGTAAAGATGAGATGAAAAATACTCAAAGGATAAATTCAATTGGTTTTTAGATAAGTTGAAAAAAAAAAGTTAAACAAGCAAGTAAATAAAGAAACAAGGTAAAACGAAGTAATAATGAAAAAAGTTAAACAAGTAAATGAAGATAAAAGGCAGAGGAGAGAAAACCCCAACAATCCCCTCTGAGCACGCACCAGGTGACAGTGGGGAGGAAAAACTGCCTTTAAACGGGCAGAAACCTCCGGCAGAACCAGGCTCAGGAGGGGACAGTCAACTGCCGGGACTGGTTGGGGGGGTTAACAGAGGTGGAGCAAGACGAGGCTACATCAGGTGAGGAAGCAGTAGCGTCTCTCCTCCGGAACAAGTGGAACCATTTTTTCTTTTTTTTCATGCACTTTTCCACGAGCGCTTTTTTCTCCAGGATGAGATTTCTCAACTCATCGATTGTTTCTGTGTTTTGCTTTTCAAGTTTCTCACATCTTTGTTCCATCTCTTCTAATGTTGCTTGTTGTTCTTCAAGCTTGTCTTTGAGTTGTTTGGATGTTGCCTCCTGTATCAGCTTGTCCTTGTGCATGTCTGCATTTCTCTGTTGGACCTCCTTGTGCTTGTCTTCTAACTGCTCGTTTCTTTTCTGGATTTCTTGGAGTGTGAGCTGCAGGTCTTCACGTATTTTGTCTTGTTGTTTTTGTGCCTGCATTTGAGTGTGTTCACGCTTCAAGTTATTGAATTCCACCAAAATCCCTGTGAGCATCTGTGAGCACCGTTTCTCCAGTTTGTCCTTTTCTTCTTCCACTTTAGTTGCTTTGTCCTCCGGCTGATTACAAAACTCTTGCAGTTTTAGATTTTTAGACTCAAAGTCCTGGACAATATGTTTTCCTTCTTTCAGTCTTTCTTGTTGTTGCTCTTTCTGTTGAAGAAGGTCTTTATTTTGGCGCAGTGTTTCATCCAGGCTTTCTTTCAGCATTCGGTATTTTTCCTGCATGCTCTTCAGTTCGTGCTGCATGTCTCTTTGCTTTTTGTCATGCTCTTCCTTCTGTTGGAGGATTTCTTTCTTTTCTTCCACAGCTTCATGGAGCTGTCTTTGGAGGAGCTGATTCCTTCGGTCCATGTATTGGAGATCCCATTGTATCTTATCAGTCATCGTTTTCTTGTCTTGGAGCTGGTTGGTCATTTGTTTTAGTTCTGCACTCTTTTGCTTGTTTTCTTTAATGAGGTGCACAATTTGCTCTCGGGTCTGAGCAAACTTGATTCCCCAGCCCTCATTAATAATTTTTATGTCCGGCTGGCGCTGTTGTCTGTCTTCCAGCTCTTTATTTTGGGCTTCCATTCGTCTACACTTGTCCTCCAGTTGAAGTTTCTCTTCTTCAATTTGTTGCATTTTTTTCTGGAGATGGTAGTTTTCCTTCCTACTCTCCTCTAATGCCCTTTGGAAGGATGAGACGCCATTTGGGGAAATTGGCCGGCCACGCCAGGAAGGAGAGGCGGCGTAATCTTTTTGAATTGGTTGTTTTTTTCTTGGAAACATGTTGGAGTTAATTAATTAAGAAATTAATTGTCACAAACATCCCTAATATTATATAACACACAACAGAAAACAAGACAGTTTTTGTTCTACGCAATAGAACTATAATACAAGTTTTTTTTAATTATCCTACTTTTTATAAAAGATAACATTTATTAAAGAATATGCATTTAATTAAAAAACTCTATTCATCTAAAGGGTAACAAAAAGGGGGAGCTTCCTGCTCGAAAATGAAATGTCCCCATTTTTCTGGGCGTGGGTGCTTAACTAGTTAAAAAGAACAAAAACAAACAAACATCTGTCTCCTATTTTTTATGTCACACAGGAAAGAAGCTTCAATATCTGATGAGAAGACATTAATTTGTTGGTGTTTGTGGTGTTTGGTGCAGTTTTCTTGTTTTCTGGGTTGTTGTTTATTTACAGTGGAGATGAAGATCTCTAACAAGTTGATTTGTTCACATTTGCACATCTTAATTTTTAAGAGGAATGTGTTTGTTGAGTTTGTACACTATATGCATGTAAGGCAACCGTTTCCTTTTTCAGTATTTTGTGAGGTGCATTTTTCTCTGTTTTAACAAAAAACAGACATAAAAGACATTTAAGTCGACCTAAGATGATTTGTTTAAATTTCTACATGGTCTTACTGAGGTGATGCAAAGTGAAACATGCTTTCTTCTTTTTTGGTAATGTGCTGGAAAAGCTTGAAAATGGACCTTGAATGTGCTTAAACAGTGCTTGAATTTGACCCTGAAAGATGTGTATGAACCCTGATATTAATAAAAGGTTGACCTAACTGATCAAATAAAGTCTGTGCGGTTTAGTTGTTCCACTCATATTAAACCAAATGATGGTGTGGCGGCCTGTTCTAGTGTGAACTAAGAGAGGGTTTGAATGTAAGAGAGAGAGAGAGTTAAAATGTAACCCCTGCACCTCGACTGAGGAGGTGAGTTACATTAGTGCTTCCTCTTTATTAGAAAGCGGTTTGAGTGAATTAGAAGTCTGTTGTTTTTTTTGGAGGATCTACTCATTAGTCATGCTAGGCATCCATCTGAACTCTATCAAAATAAAGGTGTATTTTAACTCATTTAAATTATTTCTAATATCAGAGATATAGGACTATACAAAGTAGCTGCTGACATCTAAAACGACAGCAGACTTATTGTGTCTTTCTTCACCTCATCACTTTTTTCTGTGTGTGTTTTTCTGTTGATGCCTTTCAAACAAAACTAGCCATGATATTTTCCACCTTCCTCCTCTGACAATTAATATCAGTTAACCCCAGATGTGTCATGCAGATATCCTAATTATGTGTATGGTAATCTTGCACCATTAAACTGTTAGTGAATGAGGCAACAATAAAAGTGTGAAACGTGCATTAGCAGATCAAGTGGTGCCTGCTTATTTCCTGCTTTATGTGAGCTTCTGCTGTAGTTTATTATGTGCTTTAGTCCCAAGAAACCACCCTTTTACTGTGGCACACAATAAGATCTTCTGATGTTTGGTGTCATCTTCCTGTGATCTCCTGTGAACAGGTGGATTAATTCACTTCAAGTTTATGTATGTAGCACCAAATCACATCAGGCGCTGAACACTGTAAAGACTCTAGAATAATTATGGAGGCACAACATTTAAAGCTCCTATCCTTCTATCCCACATACCTAAAAGTTAGTTATATGATAAATAGCCCCGTGTTTGTTTACTTGATTTGTAAAATGCAAAGTGGTGACTTTTTCTTTTCAAGTACGTCCTCATATGGAGACAGTTTTTTAATGGCATAAAACAAGTCATTGTTTACAAAAATTTGTACATTTTATTGGGCAGAATGAGGTAAACAGTGAAGAAAAGTATGAGAAAACAGAGCACGTCTCCGGAGACTATGGCAACTAGAATTATTGTATACGTGTGTGTATTAAGGACTGACACAGACAAAGAATGAATCAGACAATGAAGCAATGTCCTTTTTAAATGTTTATTTATAAACAGGATAAAACCATTCAAGTATTGAGTCATGAATAAAACAGCAACCTCTGATCTGCTAATTGGGAAACAGAGGATGTCAGTGTATTTTTCAGTGCTAGTCCAAATTGAGTGAGATGACTTGAAGGATTTGAATAGATTCGATTACAAGTTATATTTGGTTTTAAGTGAATGCAGTTCAATTTGATTTAAATCAAGCCAGTTCACAACATATTAACTTGAAATATATGGTAAGATAAAGGTTGTGCAATAGTACAGAGAAAGCCCCAACAATCAAATGACCCCCTATGAGCAAGAACTTGGCAACAGTGGGAAGGAAAAACTCCATTTTCGGCAGAACCAGAATCAGGGAGGGGCCATCTGCCTCCACCGGTTGGGGTAAGAAAATGAAACTAAACTACAGGAAGACAAAGAGGAAAGATGTTCATGATATATATGAAACTTTCCGCTAGCCCTGACTAAAATATTGTTTTTGACAGGAAAGTATTGTTTCATTCATGTTTATTCCACGAGGTGGACAGCAGGAATAAAACAAACCAGATACTAAGAAAAAAAGTATATAATGAAATATTCTCGATATGCTAAAATTCCCACTGAGACTGGATAAGATTATTCTAAAACTGGTAAAAAATACAATTCTCGTCATGCACAAAAATCCCACCACTGGGCCCATCACATCCCAGCCCAGTTCGCATTCTGCATTGGAGTCCGTCGCTCGATACCACCGCGGTCCGCGGCTCGCCTCACGTCATCACCTGTAAGTAAAAACAAACAGGAGCCAGAACCATCATCCCGGAAGTTGCCCTGGCTTATAGCCATGGCGACCCTCTCCCAACATGGCTGCACCCAGTGAACAACAGTGAGACACTACTCACAAATGCAGGCAGTGGTATACATCTGCCCTGATGTCAATCACACACGTTGACTCCTACTGTCGCCGCGCCATTCCTGCTGTCGGGACTGGGTCACCACATCACGCTGACCGGTCTCCAGACGAGGCGTCGCACCCCCCCACAATCACGCAGCGGCTCCCTCTTTTCCACCTGGCCTTCATGCGTTCCTCTTCCAATCTAGGGCCTGTCTCCTTCCAGTGCTCAGCTTGCTTCCTTTTAATACGACCTTTAAACAGCTGAAAGGACACCTCTGGACACACCCATGCCTCAACATGTGATCACTATCAGCTAATTTGTCCCATTGCCAGCCAATCCACAGTGGATTAAAACAATGTAAAATAACACACTGAAACAATGTGATACAAACAGAATAAAATCATGCAAATAAAAACTACACTCACGAATAAAAACTGAAATCAGAAAAAAAAACCCAATATGAACGATGAATACAAATTTCTACTGTGTGAATCAGTTTCACTCTTTGAATATTTTTCATTTCTTACAATCAGAATTCTCCAATAGATTTTTAGAAGAAAATTATTTTCTTTCATGCATCACCAACTGAACCTTTTATGTTAACGTCTCATTCTCCAGCCTAACCTCATTGAATTTTGCTTAGCAAAGTACTTTTCAACTCCAATAATTAGTAAGATTATATTTCTTATCATCTGTTGGTCGTCTGACCTGATAAACTTCAATGAACATTATAACACAGGAATGATTGTCTCTAAAAACGGGCTCCTGCACGTTTGCAGACATTTTTCCATCACAACTTATGGATGATGAATGATTTGATTAAAGCTGTGAAACATTACTGATAAACTTCATGTGATGTTACATTAAAGCCAATTTTCTATTAAAATCAGGGACTTTTCCTAACTGACCTCTGACCTTTGAGCAGTAGTGTGTACTGTATGCTTGTATGTAACTGTATCTGACCTGGATTTTATCACCAGTTTCAAATAAGAATCTTCTTTAAAGTCTGTCTTTCAATACAAAATAAGTCAAACTTTATCAAGGCTGATGGTAAACTGTCCCTAACAAGTCCACTTTATTGCGTGCTCAGTGACTTTCTCCTATCAGAACTGTTTAACAAGTCCACTTTATACATGCTTATTAATCTATCACGCTTATCAGTGGCTCATGGTTGCTTAAAGCCTATGTCTGAACTTGAGCACAGAGGCAGAGCATCATTCAATCTTGGCAACAGCTCCAGGATGACAAACTCCACTTTCTCTGCATCAAGACAGCTCATAACTTTTTAACAGTCTCTCCTGATAGTCTCATATCATCTGCTCTAATCAATAACCATACACTATCATTACAATGTAGACTACAGCTCAAAAGTCTGAGGTGAATTAGAAATGTCTTGTTTTCTGAAAAGACTCAAATTTGGTTTCAGATTGAATCACAGCAATTTATCAAAAGAATCATATAAATGCTTAATATTAACACTGATCACAAATCATGAATGATTTTTAATAGAATATCTACAGAGGTGTTCAGAGACCCATTTTCAGCAATAATCCCTCCTGTGTTCAGTGGTACATTGTCTTATCTAATGCAAGCTTAACACATTAAAGCCTAACTTATAACTCAAAACAGCTTTTTAAAGATTTTTGCACAAACTCAAACTATTGTGGTGATTAAAGAAAGAATAAATGTGTCTGGATCATCCCAGTGTTTGTTTTTAACCTCATGAAACCAAGTTTCCATTTTCCTCTAAAGGGGCTGCAACACCCAGCTGCACAAAACCTTCGTTTTTTTAAAAAAAGTTTCACTCTTTGAATATTTTTCATTTCTTACAATCAGAATTCTCCAATAGATTTTTAGAAGAAAATTATTTTCTTTCATGCATCACCAACTGAACCTTTTATGTTAACGTCTCAATCTCCAGCCTAACCTCATTGAATTTTGCTTAGCAAAGTACTTTTCAACTCTAATAATTAGTAAGATTATATTTCTTATCATCTGTTGGTCGTCTGACCTGATAAACTTCAATGAACATTATAACACAGGAATGATTGTCTCTATAAATGGGCTCCTGCACGTTTGCAGACATTTTTCCATCACAATTATGGATGATGAAGGATTTGATTAAAGCTGTGAAACATTACTGATAACCTTCATGTGATGTTACATTAAAGCCAATTTTCTATTAAAAGCAGGGACTTTTCTAACTGACCTCTGACCTTTGAGCAGTAGTGTGTACTGTATGCTTGTATGTAACTGTGTCTGACCTGGATTTTATCACCAGTTTCAAATAAGAATCTACTTTAAAGTCTGTCTTTCAATACAAAATAAGTTAAACTTTATCAAGGCTGATGGTAAACTGTCCCTAACAAGTCCACTTTATTGCGTGCTCATTGACTTTCTCCTATCAGAACTGTTTAACAAGTCCACTTTATACATGCTTATTAATCTATCACGCTTATCAGTGGCTCATGGTTGCTTAAAGCCTATGTCTGAACTTGAGCACAGAGGCAGAGCATCATTCAATCTTGGCAACAGCTCCAGGATGACAAACTCCACTTTCTCTGCATCAAGACAGCTCATAACTTTTTAACAGTCTCTCCTGATAGTCTCATATCATCTGCTCTAATCAATAACCATACACTATCATTACAATGTAGACTACAGCTCAAAAGTCTGAGGTGAATTAGAAATGTCTTGTTTTCTGAATAGACTCAAATTTGGTTTCAGATTGAATCACAGCAATTTATCAAAAGAATCATATAAATGCTTAATATTAACACTGATCACAAATCATGAATGATTTTTAATAGAATATCTACAGAGGTGTTCAGAGACCCATTTTCAGCAATAATCCCTCCTGTGTTCAGTGGTACATTGTCTTATCTAATGCAAGCTTAACACATTAAAGCCTAACTTATAACTCAAAACAGCTTTTTAAAGATTTTTGCACAAACTCAAACTATTGTGGTGATTAAAGAAAGAATAAATGTGTCTGGATCATCCCAGTGTTTGTTTTTAACCTCATGAAACCAAGTTTCCATTTTCCTCTAAAGGGGCTGCAACACCCAGCTGCACAAAACCTTCATTTTTTTTAAAAAAGTTTCACTCTTTGAATATTTTTCATTTCTTACAATCAGAATTCTCCAATAGATTTTTAGAAGAAAATTATTTTCTTTCATGCATCACCAACTGAACCTTTTATGTTAACGTCTCAATCTCCAGCCTAACCTCATTGAAATTTGCTTAGCAAAGTACTTTTCAACTCTAATAATTAGTAAGATTATATTTCTTATCATCTGTTGGTCGTCTGACCTGATAAACTTCAATGAACATGATAACACAGGAATGATTGTCTCTAAAAATGGGCTCCTGCACGCTTGCAGACATTTTTCCATCACAACTTATGGATGATGAAGGATTTGATTAAAGCTGTGAAACATTACTGATAAACTTCATGTGATGTTACATTAAAGCCAATTTTCTATTAAAATCAGGGACTTTTCCTAACTGACCTCTGACCTTTGAGCAGTAGTGTGTACTGTATGCTTGTATGTAACTGTATCTGACCTGGATTTTATCACCAGTTTCAAATAAGAATCTTCTTTAAAGTCTGTCTTTCAATACAAATGAAGTTAAACTTTATCAAGGCTGATGGTAAACTGTCCCTAACAAGTCCACTTTATTGCGTGCTCAGTGACTTTCTCCTATCAGAGCTGTTTAACAAGTCCACTTTATACATGCTTATTAATCTATCACGCTTATCAGTGGCTCATGGTTGCTTAAAGCCTATGTCTGAACTTGAGCACAGAGGCAGAGCATCATTCAATCTTGGCAACAGCTCCAGGATGACAAACTCCACTTTCTCTGCATCAAGACAGCTCATAACTTTTTAACAGTCTCTCCTGATAGTCTCATATCATCTGCTCTAATCAATAACCATACACTATCATTACAATGTAGACTACAGCTCAAAAGTCTGAGGTGAATTAGAAATGTCTTGTTTTCTGAATAGACTCAAATTTGGTTTCAGATTGAATCACAGCAATTTATCAAAAGAATCATATAAATGCTTAATATTAACACTGATCACAAATCATGAATGATTTTTAATAGAATATCTACAGAGGTGTTCAGAGACCCATTTTCAGCAATAATCCCTCCTGTGTTCAGTGGTACATTGTCTTATCTAATGCAAGCTTAACACATTAAAGCCTAACTTATAACTCAAAACAGCTTTTTAAAGATTTTTGCACAAACTCAAACTATTGTGGTGATTAAAGAAAGAATAAATGTGTGTGGATCATCCCAGTGTTTGTTTTTAACCTCATGAAACCAAGTTTCCATTTTCCTCTAAAGGGGCTGCAACACCCAGCTGCACAAAACCTTCATTTTTTTTTAAAAAGTTTCACTCTTTGAATATTTTTCATTTCTTACAATCAGAATTCTCCAATAGATTTTTAGAAGAAAATTATTTTCTTTCATGCATCACCAACTGAACCTTTTATGTTAACGTCTCAATCTCCAGCCTAACCTCATTGAATTTTGCTTAGCAAAGTACTTTTCAACTCTAATGATTAGTAAGATTATATTTCTTATCATCTGTTGGTCGTCTGACCTGATAAACTTCAATGAACATGATAACACAGGAATGATTGTCTCTAAAAATGGGCTCCTGCACGCTTGCAGACATTTTTCCATCACAACTTATGGATGATGAATGATTTGATTAAAGCTGTGAAACATTACTGATAAACTTCATGTGATGTTACATTAAAGCCAATTTTCTATTAAAATCAGGGACTTTTCCTAACTGACCTCTGACCTTTGAGCAGTAGTGTGTACTGTATGCTTGTATGTAACTGTATCTGACCTGGATTTTATCACCAGTTTCAAATAAGAATCTTCTTTAAAGTCTGTCTTTCAATACAAATGAAGTTAAACTTTATCAAGGCTGATGGTAAACTGTCCCTAACAAGTCCACTTTATTGCGTGCTCAGTGACTTTCTCCTATCAGAGCTGTTTAACAAGTCCACTTTATACATGCTTATTAATCTATCACGCTTATCAGTGGCTCATGGTTGCTTAAAGCCTATGTCTGAACTTGAGCACAGAGGCAGAGCATCATTCAATCTTGGCAACAGCTCCAGGATGACAAACTCCACTTTCTCTGCATCAAGACAGCTCATAACTTTTTAACAGTCTCTCCTGATAGTCTCATATCATCTGCTCTAATCAATAACCATACACTATCATTACAATGTAGACTACAGCTCAAAAGTCTGAGGTGAATTAGAAATGTCTTGTTTTCTGAATAGACTCAAATTTGGTTTCAGATTGAATCACAGCAATTTATCAAAAGAATCATATAAATGCTTAATATTAACACTGATCACAAATCATCAATGATTTTTAATAGAATATCTACAGAGGTGTTCAGAGACCCATTTTCAGCAATAATCCCTCCTGTGTTCAGTGGTACATTGTCTTATCTAATGCAAGCTTAACACATTAAAGCCTAACTTATCACTCAAAACAGCTTTTTAAAGATTTTTGCACAAACTCAAACTATTGTGGTGATTAAAGAAAGAATAAATGTGTCTGAATCATCCCAGTGTTTGTTTTTAACCTCATGAAACCAAGTTTCCATTTTCCTCTAAAGGGGCTGCAACACCCAGCTGCACAAAACCTTCATTTTTTTTTAAAAAGTTTCACTCTTTGAATATTTTTCATTTCTTACAATCAGAATTCTCCAATAGATTTTTAGAAGAAAATTATTTTCTTTCATGCACCACCAACTGAACCTTTTATGTTAACGTCTCAATCTCCAGCCTAACCTCATTGAATTTTGCTTAGCAAAGTACTTTTCAACTCTAATAATTAGTAAGATTATATTTCTTATCATCTGTTGGTCGTCTGACCTGATAAACTTCAATGAACATGATAACACAGGAATGATTGTCTCTAAAAATGGGCTCCTGCACGCTTGCAGACATTTTTCCATCACAACTTATGGATGATGAATGATTTGATTAAAGCTGTGAAACATTACTGATAAACTTCATGTGATGTTACATTAAAGCCAATTTTCTATTAAAATCAGGGACTTTTCCTAACTGACCTCTGACCTTTGAGCAGTAGTGTGTACTGTATGCTTGTATGTAACTGTATCTGACCTGGATTTTATCACCAGTTTCAAATAAGAATCTTCTTTAAAGTCTGTCTTTCAATACAAATGAAGTTAAACTTTATCAAGGCTGATGGTAAACTGTCCCTAACAAGTCCACTTTATTGCGTGCTCAGTGACTTTCTCCTATCAGAGCTGTTTAACAAGTCCACTTTATACATGCTTATTAATCTATCACGCTTATCAGTGGCTCATGGTTGCTTAAAGCCTATGTCTGAACTTGAGCACAGAGGCAGAGCATCATTCAATCTTGGCAACAGCTCCAGGATGACAAACTCCACTTTCTCTGCATCAAGACAGCTCATAACTTTTTAACAGTCTCTCCTGATAGTCTCATATCATCTGCTCTAATCAATAACCATACACTATCATTACAATGTAGACTACAGCTCAAAAGTCTGAGGTGAATTAGAAATGTCTTGTTTTCTGAACAGACTCAAATTTGGTTTCAGATTGAATCACAGCAATTTATCAAAAGAATCATATAAATGCTTTATATTAACACTGATCACAAATCATGAATGATTTTTAATAGAATATCTACAGAGGTGTTCAGAGACCCATTTTCAGCAATAATCCCTCCTGTGTTCAGTGGTACATTGTCTTATCTAATGCAAGCTTAACACATTAAAGCCTAACTTATAACTCAAAACAGCTTTTTAAAGATTTTTGCACAAACTCAAACTATTGTGGTGATTAAAGAAAGAATAAATGTGTCTGAATCATCCCAGTGTTTGTTTTTAACCTCATGAAACCAAGTTTCCATTTTCCTCTAAAGGGGCTGCAACACCCAGCTGCACAAAACCTTCATTTTTTTTTTAAAAAGTTTCACTCTTTGAATATTTTTCATTTCTTACAATCAGAATTCTCCAATAGATTTTTAGAAGAAAATTATTTTCTTTCATGCATCACCAACTGAACCTTTTATGTTAACGTCTCAATCTCCAGCCTAACCTCATTGAATTTTGCTTAGCAAAGTACTTTTCAACTCTAATGATTAGTAAGATTATATTTCTTATCATCTGTTGGTCGTCTGACCTGATAAACTTCAATGAACATGATAACACAGGAATGATTGTCTCTAAAAATGGGCTCCTGCACGCTTGCAGACATTTTTCCATCACAACTTATGGATGATGAATGATTTGATTAAAGCTGTGAAACATTACTGATAAACTTCATGTGATGTTACATTAAAGCCAATTTTCTATTAAAATCAGGGACTTTTCCTAACTGACCTCTGACCTTTGAGCAGTAGTGTGTACTGTATGCTTGTATGTAACTGTATCTGACCTGGATTTTATCACCAGTTTCAAATAAGAATCTTCTTTAAAGTCTGTCTTTCAATACAAATGAAGTTAAACTTTATCAAGGCTGATGGTAAACTGTCCCTAACAAGTCCACTTTATTGCGTGCTCATTGACTTTCTCCTATCAGAGCTGTTTAACAAGTCCACTTTATACATGCTTATTAATCTATCACGCTTATCAGTGGCTCATGGTTGCTTAAAGCCTATGTCTGAACTTGAGCACAGAGGCAGAGCATCATTCAATCTTGGCAACAGCTCCAGGATGACAAACTCCACTTTCTCTGCATCAAGACAGCTCATAACTTTTTAACAGTCTCTCCTGATAGTCTCATATCATCTGCTCTAATCAATAACCATACACTATCATTACAATGTAGACTACAGCTCAAAAGTCTGAGGTGAATTAGAAATGTCTTGTTTTCTGAATAGACTCAAATTTGGTTTCAGATTGAATCACAGCAATTTATCAAAAGAATCATATAAATGCTTAATATTAACACTGATCACAAATCATGAATGATTTTTAATAGAATATCTACAGAGGTGTTCAGAGACCCATTTTCAGCAATAATCCCTCCTGTGTTCAGTGGTACATTGTCTTATCTAATGCAAGCTTAACACATTAAAGCCTAACTTATAACTCAAAACAGCTTTTTAAAGATTTTTGCACAAACTCAAACTATTGTGGTGATTAAAGAAAGAATAAATGTGTCTGAATCATCCCAGTGTTTGTTTTTAACCTCATGAAACCAAGTTTCCATTTTCCTCTAAAGGGGCTGCAACACCCAGCTGCACAAAACCTTCATTTTTTTTTTAAAAAGTTTCACTCTTTGAATATTTTTCATTTCTTACAATCAGAATTCTCCAATAGATTTTTAGAAGAAAATTATTTTCTTTCATGCATCACCAACTGAACCTTTTATGTTAACGTCTCAATCTCCAGCCTAACCTCATTGAATTTTGCTTAGCAAAGTACTTTTCAACTCTAATGATTAGTAAGATTATATTTCTTATCATCTGTTGGTCGTCTGACCTGATAAACTTCAATGAACATGATAACACAGGAATGATTGTCTCTAAAAATGGGCTCCTGCACGCTTGCAGACATTTTTCCATCACAACTTATGGATGATGAATGATTTGATTAAAGCTGTGAAACATTACTGATAAACTTCATGTGATGTTACATTAAAGCCAATTTTCTATTAAAATCAGGGACTTTTCCTAACTGACCTCTGACCTTTGAGCAGTAGTGTGTACTGTATGCTTGTATGTAACTGTATCTGACCTGGATTTTATCACCAGTTTCAAATAAGAATCTTCTTTAAAGTCTGTCTTTCAATACAAATGAAGTTAAACTTTATCAAGGCTGATGGTAAACTGTCCCTAACAAGTCCACTTTATTGCGTGCTCATTGACTTTCTCCTATCAGAGCTGTTTAACAAGTCCACTTTATACATGCTTATTAATCTATCACGCTTATCAGTGGCTCATGGTTGCTTAAAGCCTATGTCTGAACTTGAGCACAGAGGCAGAGCATCATTCAATCTTGGCAACAGCTCCAGGATGACAAACTCCACTTTCTCTGCATCAAGACAGCTCATAACTTTTTAACAGTCTCTCCTGATAGTCTCATATCATCTGCTCTAATCAATAACCATACACTATCATTACAATGTAGACTACAGCTCAAAAGTCTGAGGTGAATTAGAAATGTCTTGTTTTCTGAATAGACTCAAATTTGGTTTCAGATTGAATCACAGCAATTTATCAAAAGAATCATATAAATGCTTAATATTAACACTGATCACAAATCATGAATGATTTTTAATAGAATATCTACAGAGGTGTTCAGAGACCCATTTTCAGCAATAATCCCTCCTGTGTTCAGTGGTACATTGTCTTATCTAATGCAAGCTTAACACATTAAAGCCTAACTTATAACTCAAAACAGCTTTTTAAAGATTTTTGCACAAACTCAAACTATTGTGGTGATTAAAGAAAGAATAAATGTGTCTGGATCATCCCAGTGTTTGTTTTTAACCTCATGAAACCAAGTTTCCATTTTCCTCTAAAGGGGCTGCAACACCCAGCTGCACAAAACCTTCATTTTTTTTAAAAAGTTTCACTCTTTGAATATTTTTCATTTCTTACAATCAGAATTCTCCAATAGATTTTTAGAAGAAAATTATTTTCTTTCATGCATCACCAATTGAACCTTTTATGTTAACGTCTCAATCTCCAGCCTAACCTCATTGAATTTTGCTTAGCAAAGTACTTTTCAACTCCAATAATTAGTAAGATTATATTTCTTATCATCTGTTGGTCGTCTGACCTGATAAACTTCAATGAACATGATAACACAGGAATGATTGTCTCTAAAAATGGGCTCCTGCACGCTTGCAGACATTTTTCCATCACAACTTATGGATGATGAATGATTTGATTAAAGCTGTGAAACATTACTGATAAACTTCATGTGATGTTACATTAAAGCCAATTTTCTATTAAAATCAGGGACTTTTCCTAACTGACCTCTGACCTTTGAGCAGTAGTGTGTACTGTATGCTTGTATGTAACTGTATCTGACCTGGATTTTATCACCAGTTTCAAATAAGAATCTTCTTTAAAGTCTGTCTTTCAATACAAATGAAGTTAAACTTTATCAAGGCTGATGGTAAACTGTCCCTAACAAGTCCACTTTATTGCGTGCTCATTGACTTTCTCCTATCAGAACTGTTTAACAAGTCCACTTTATACATGCTTATTAATCTATCACGCTTATCAGTGGCTCATGGTTGCTTAAAGCCTATGTCTGAACTTGAGCACAGAGGCAGAGCATCATTCAATCTTGGCAACAGCTCCAGGATGACAAACTCCACTTTCTCTGCATCAAGACAGCTCATAACTTTTTAACAGTCTCTCCTGATAGTCTCATATAATCTGCTCTAATCAATAACCATACACTATCATTACAATGTAGACTACAGCTCAAAAGTCTGAGGTGAATTAGAAATGTCTTGTTTTCTGAATAGACTCAAATTTGGTTTCAGATTGAATCACAGCAATTTATCAAAAGAATCATATAAATGCTTAATATTAACACTGATCACAAATCATGAATGATTTTTAATAGAATATCTACAGAGGTGTTCAGAGACCCATTTTCAGCAATAATCCCTCCTGTGTTCAGTGGTACATTGTCTTATCTAATGCAAGCTTAACACATTAAAGCCTAACTTATAACTCAAAACAGCTTTTTAAAGATTTTTGCACAAACTCAAACTATTGTGGTGATTAAAGAAAGAATAAATGTGTCTGGATCATCCCAGTGTTTGTTTTTAACCTCATGAAACCAAGTTTCCATTTTCCTCTAAAGGGGCTACAACACCCAGCTGCACAAAACCTTCATTTTTTTTAAAAAGTTTCACTCTTTGAATATTTTTCATTTCTTACAATCAGAATTCTCCAATAGATTTTTAGAAGAAAATTATTTTCTTTCATGCATCACCAACTGAACCTTTTATGTTAACGTCTCAATCTCCAGCCTAACCTCATTGAATTTTGCTTAGCAAAGTACTTTTCAACTCCAATAATTAGTAAGATTATATTTCTTATCATCTGTTGGTCGTCTGACCTGATAAACTTCAATGAACATGATAACACAGGAATGATTGTCTCTAAAAATGGGCTCCTGCACGCTTGCAGACATTTTTCCATCACAACTTATGGATGATGAATGATTTGATTAAAGCTGTGAAACATTACTGATAAACTTCATGTGATGTTACATTAAAGCCAATTTTCTATTAAAATCAGGGACTTTTCCTAACTGACCTCTGACCTTTGAGCAGTAGTGTGTACTGTATGCTTGTATGTAACTGTATCTGACCTGGATTTTATCACCAGTTTCAAATAAGAATCTTCTTTAAAGTCTGTCTTTCAATACAAATGAAGTTAAACTTTATCAAGGCTGATGGTAAACTGTCCCTAACAAGTCCACTTTATTGCGTGCTCATTGACTTTCTCCTATCAGAACTGTTTAACAAGTCCACTTTATACATGCTTATTAATCTATCACGCTTATCAGTGGCTCATGGTTGCTTAAAGCCTATGTCTGAACTTGAGCACAGAGGCAGAGCATCATTCAATCTTGGCAACAGCTCCAGGATGACAAACTCCACTTTCTCTGCATCAAGACAGCTCATAACTTTTTAACAGTCTCTCCTGATAGTCTCATATCATCTGCTCTAATCAATAACCATACACTATCATTACAATGTAGACTACAGCTCAAAAGTCTGAGGTGAATTAGAAATGTCTTGTTTTCTGAATAGACTCAAATTTGGTTTCAGATTGAATCACAGCAATTTATCAAAAGAATCATATAAATGCTTAATATTAACACTGATCACAAATCATGAATGATTTTTAATAGAATATCTACAGAGGTGTTCAGAGACCCATTTTCAGCAATAATCCCTCCTGTGTTCAGTGGTACATTGTCTTATCTAATGCAAGCTTAACACATTAAAGCCTAACTTATAACTCAAAACAGCTTTTTAAAGATTTTTGCACAAACTCAAACTATTGTGGTGGTTAAAGAAAGAATAAATGTGTCTGAATCATCCCAGTGTTTGTTTTTAACCTCATGAAACCAAGTTTCCATTTTCCTCTAAAGGGGCTGCAACACCCAGCTGCACAAAACCTTCATTTTTTTTTAAAAAGTTTCACTCTTTGAATATTTTTCATTTCTTACAATAAGAATTCTCCAATAGATTTTTAGAAGAAAATTATTTTCTTTCATGCATCACCAATTGAACCTTTTATGTTAACGTCTCAATCTCCAGCCTAACCTCATTGAATTTTGCTTAGCAAAGTACTTTTCAACTCTAATAATTAGTAAGATTATATTTCTTATCATCTGTTGGTCGTCTGACCTGATAAACTTCAATGAACATGATAACACAGGAATGATTGTCTCTAAAAATGGGCTCCTGCACGCTTGCAGACATTTTTCCATCACAACTTATGGATGATGAATGATTTGATTAAAGCTGTGAAACATTACTGATAAACTTCATGTGATGTTACATTAAAGCCAATTTTCTATTAAAATCAGGGACTTTTCCTAACTGACCTCTGACCTTTGAGCAGTAGTGTGTACTGTATGCTTGTATGTAACTGTATCTGACCTGGATTTTATCACCAGTTTCAAATAAGAATCTTCTTTAAAGTCTGTCTTTCAATACAAATGAAGTTAAACTTTATCAAGGCTGATGGTAAACTGTCCCTAACAAGTCCACTTTATTGCGTGCTCATTGACTTTCTCCTATCAGAGCTGTTTAACAAGTCCACTTTATACATGCTTATTAATCTATCACGCTTATCAGTGGCTCATGGTTGCTTAAAGCCTATGTCTGAACTTGAGCACAGAGGCAGAGCATCATTCAATCTTGGCAACAGCTCCAGGATGACAAACTCCACTTTCTCTGCATCAAGACAGCTCATAACTTTTTAACAGTCTCTCCTGATAGTCTCATATCATCTGCTCTAATCAATAACCATACACTATCATTACAATGTAGACTACAGCTCAAAAGTCTGAGGTGAATTAGAAATGTCTTGTTTTCTGAATAGACTCAAATTTGGTTTCAGATTGAATCACAGCAATTTATCAAAAGAATCATATAAATGCTTAATATTAACACTGATCACAAATCATCAATGATTTTTAATAGAATATCTACAGAGGTGTTCAGAGACCCATTTTCAGCAATAATCCCTCCTGTGTTCAGTGGTACATTGTCTTATCTAATGCAAGCTTAACACATTAAAGCCTAACTTATAACTCAAAACAGCTTTTTAAAGATTTTTGCACAAACTCAAACTATTGTGGTGATTAAAGAAAGAATAAATGTGTCTGAATCATCCCAGTGTTTGTTTTTAACCTCATGAAACCAAGTTTCCATTTTCCTCTAAAGGGGCTACAACACCCAGCTGCACAAAACCTTCATTTTTTTTTAAAAAGTTTCACACTTTGAATATTTTTCATTTCTTACAATCAGAATTCTCCAATAGATTTTTAGAAGAAAATTATTTTCTTTCATGCATCACCAACTGAACCTTTTATGTTAACGTCTCAATCTCCAGCCTAACCTCATTGAATTTTGCTTAGCAAAGTACTTTTCAACTCTAATAATTAGTAAGATTATATTTCTTATCATCTGTTGGTCGTCTGACCTGATAAACTTCAATGAACATGATAACACAGGAATGATTGTCTCTAAAAATGGGCTCCTGCACGCTTGCAGACATTTTTCCATCACAACTTATGGATGATGAATGATTTGATTAAAGCTGTGAAACATTACTGATAAACTTCATGTGATGTTACATTAAAGCCAATTTTCTATTAAAATCAGGGACTTTTCCTAACTGACCTCTGACCTTTGAGCAGTAGTGTGTACTGTATGCTTGTATGTAACTGTATCTGACCTGGATTTTATCACCAGTTTCAAATAAGAATCTTCTTTAAAGTCTGTCTTTCAATACAAATGAAGTTAAACTTTATCAAGGCTGATGGTAAACTGTCCCTAACAAGTCCACTTTATTGCGTGCTCATTGACTTTCTCCTATCAGAGCTGTTTAACAAGTCCACTTTATACATGCTTATTAATCTATCACGCTTATCAGTGGCTCATGGTTGCTTAAAGCCTATGTCTGAACTTGAGCACAGAGGCAGAGCATCATTCAATCTTGGCAACAGCTCCAGGATGACAAACTCCACTTTCTCTGCATCAAGACAGCTCATAACTTTTTAACAGTCTCCCCTGATAGTCTCATATCATCTGCTCTAATCAATAACCATACACTATCATTACAATGTAGACTACAGCTCAAAAGTCTGAGGTGAATTAGAAATGTCTTGTTTTCTGAATAGACTCAAATTTGGTTTCAGATTGAATCACAGCAATTTATCAAAAGAATCATATAAATGCTTAATATTAACACTGATCACAAATCATGAATGATTTTTAATAGAATATCTACAGAGGTGTTCAGAGACCCATTTTCAGCAATAATCCCTCCTGTGTTCAGTGGTACATTGTCTTATCTAATGCAAGCTTAACACATTAAAGCCTAACTTATAACTCAAAACAGCTTTTTAAAGATTTTTGCACAAACTCAAACTATTGTGGTGATTAAAGAAAGAATAAATGTGTCTGAATCATCCCAGTGTTTGTTTTTAACCTCATGAAACCAAGTTTCCATTTTCCTCTAAAGGGGCTGCAACACCCAGCTGCACAAAACCTTCATTTTTTTTTAAAAAGTTTCACTCTTTGAATATTTTTCATTTCTTACAATCAGAATTCTCCAATAGATTTTTAGAAGAAAATTATTTTCTTTCATGCATCACCAACTGAACCTTTTATGTTAACGTCTCAATTTCCAGCCTAACCTCATTGAAATTTGCTTAGCAAAGTACTTTTCAACTCTAATAATTAGTAAGATTATATTTCTTATCATCTGTTGGTCGTCTGACCTGATAAACTTCAATGAACATTATAACACAGGACTGATTGTCTCTATAAATGGGCTCCTGCACGCTTGCAGACATTTTTCCATCACAATTATGGATGATGAAGGATTTGATTAAAGCTGTGAAACATTACTGATAACCTTCATGTGATGTTACATTAAAGCCAATTTTCTATTAAAAGCAGGGACTTTTCTAACTGACCTCTGACCTTTGAGCAGTAGTGTGTACTGTATGCTTGTATGTAACTGTGTCTGACCTGGATTTTATCACCAGTTTCAAATAAGAATCTTCTTTAAAGTCTGTCCTTCAATACAAAATAAGTTCAACTTTATCAAGGCTGATGGTAAACTGTCCCTAACAAGTCCACTTTATTGCGTGCTCATTGACTTTCTCCTATCAGAGCTGTTTAACAAGTCCACTTTATACATGCTTATTAATCTATCACGCTTATCAGTGGCTCATGGTTGCTTAAAGCCTATGTCTGAACTTGAGCACAGAGGCAGAGCATCATTCATCTTGGCAGCAGCTCCAGGATGACAAACTCCACTTTCTCTGCATCAAGACAGCTCATAGCTTTTTAACAGTCTCTCCTAATAGTCTCATATCATCTGCTCTAATCAATAACCATACACTATCATTACAATGTAGACTACAGCTCAAAAGTCTGAGGTGAATTAGAAATGTCTTGTTTTCAGAATAGACTCAAATTTGGTTTCAGATTGAATCACAGCAATTTATCAAAATAATCATATAAATGCTTAATATTAACACTGATCACAAATCATCAATGATTTTTAATAGAATATCTACAGAGGTGTTCAGAGACCCATTTTCAGCAATAATCCCTCCTGTGTTCAGTCCCATATGGAAAAGATATATATAAATCTTATAAAGTTTGTATCTGTCTTGTGTGAAACTTGTATGAAAAGCAGATAAGAGTGAAAACAGATATAAGATCCCTTGAAAAATTATATAATGAAACTTGTATGTTTTGGATACTTACTAAAACAATGTATGAAAGTAATGAGAAAGTGGCCACTTTCATGAGTAATCACATATAAGTTTTTACTATTTCTTTTCCATATGGGGTGGTACATTGTCTTATCTAATGCAAGCTTAACACGTTAAAGCCTAACTTATCACTCAAAACAGCTTTTTAAAGATTTTTGCACAAACTGAAACTATTGTGGTGATTAAAGAAACAATAAATGTGTCTGGATCATCCCAGTGTTTGTTTTTAACCTCATGAAACCAAGTTTCCATTTTCCTCTAAAGGGGCTGCAACACCCGGCTGCACAAAACCTTCACTTTTTTCAACAGTTTCACTCTTTGAATATTTTTCATTTCTTACAATCAGAATTCTCCAATAGATTTTTAGAAGAAAATTATTTTCTTTCATGCATCACCAACTGAACCTTTTATGTTAACGTCTCAAGCTCAAGCCTAACCTCATTGAATTTTGCTTAGCAAAGTACTTTTCAACTCTAATAATTAGTAAGATTATATTTCTTATCATCTGTTGGTCGTCTGACCTGATAAACTTCAATGAACATTATAACACAGGACTGATTGTCTCTAAAAATGGGCTCCTGCACGCTTGCAGACATTTTTCCATCACAATTATGGATGATGAAGGATTTGATTAAAGCTGTGAAACATTACTGATAACCTTCATGTGATGTTACATTAAAGCCAATTTTCTATTAAAAGCAGGGACTTTTCTAACTGACCTCTGACCTTTGAGCAGTAGTGTGTACTGTATGCTTGTATGTAACTGTGTCTGACCTGGATTTTATCACCAGTTTCAAATAAGAATCTACTTTAAAGTCTGTCTTTCAATACAAAATAAGTTCAACTTTATCAAGGCTGATGGTAAACTGTCCCTAACAAGTCCACTTTATTGCGTGCTCATTGACTTTCTCCTATCAGAGCTGTTTAACAAGTCCACTTTATACATGCTTATTAATCTATCACGCTTATCAGTGGCTCATGGTTGCTTAAAGCCTATGTCTGAACTTGAGCACAGAGGCAGAGCATCATTCATCTTGGCAGCAGCTCCAGGATGACAAACTCCACTTTCTCTGCATCAAGACAGCTCATAACTTTTTAACAGTCTCTCCTGATAGTCTCATATCATCTGCTCTAATCAATAACCATACACTATCATTACAATGTAGACTACAGCTCAAAAGTCTGAGGTGAATTAGAAATGTCTTGTTTTCAGAATAGACTCAAATTTGGTTTCAGATTGAATCACAGCAATTTATCAAAATAATCATATAAATGCTTAATATTAACACTGATCACAAATCATGAATGATTTTTAATAGAATATCTACAGAGGTGTTCAGAGACCCATTTTCAGCAATAATCCCTCCTGTGTTCAGTCCCATATGGAAAAGATATATATAAATCTTATAAAGTTTGTATCTGTCTTGTGTGAAACTTGTATGAAAAGCAGATAAGAGTGAAAACAGATATAAGATCCCTTGAAAAATTATATAATGAAACTTGTATGTTTTGGATACTTACTAAAACAATATATGAAAGTAATGAGAAAGTGGCCACTTTCATGAGTAAATTATGTAAGCCTTATATGATTTACTCATGAAAGTGGCCACTTTCATGAGTAATCACATATAAGTTTTTACTATTTCTTTTCCATATGGGGTGGTACATTGTCTTATCTAATGCAAGCTTAACACATTAACGCCTAACTTATCACTCAAAACAGCTTTTTAAAGATTTTTGCACAAACTGAAACTATTGTGGTGATTAAAGAAACAATAAATGTGTCTGGATCATCCCAGTGTTTGTTTTTAACCTCATGAAACCAAGTTTACATTTTCCTCTAAAGGGGCTGCAACACCCGGCTGCATAAAACCTTCACTTTTTTTTAACAGTTTCAGTCTTTGAATATTTTTCATTTCTTACAATCAGAATTCTCCAATAGACTTTTAGAAGAAAATTATTTTCTTTCATGCATCACCAACTGAACCTTTTATGTTAACGTCTCAATCTCCAGCCTAACCTCATTGAATTTTGCTTAGCAAAGTACTTTTCAACTCTAATAATTAGTAAGATTATATTTCTTATCATCTGTTGGTCGTCTGACCTGATAAACTTCAATGAACATTATAACACAGGACTGATTGTCTCTATAAATGGGCTCCTGCACGCTTGCAAACATTTTTCCATCACAATTATGGATGATGAAGGATTTGATTAAAGCTGTGAAACATTACTGATAACCTTCATGTGATGTTACATTAAAGCCAATTTTCTATTAAAAGCAGGGACTTTTCTAACTGACCTCTGACCTTTGAGCAGTAGTGTGTACTGTATGCTTGTATGTAACTGTATCTGACCTGGATTTTATCACCAGTATCAAATAAGAATCTACTTTAAAGTCTGTCTTTCAATACAAATGAAGTTAAACTTTATCAAGGCTGATGGTAAACTGTCCCTAACAAGTCCACTTTATTGCGTGCTCATTGACTTTCTCCTATCAGAGCTGTTTAACAAGTCCACTTTATACATGCTTATTAATCTATCACGCTTATCAGTGGCTCATGGTTGCTTAAAGCCTATGTCTGAACTTGAGCACAGAGGCAGAGCATCATTCATCTTGGCAGCAGCTCCAGGATGACAAACTCCACTTTCTCTGCATCAAGACAGCTCATAGCTTTTTAACAGTCTCTCCTGATAGTCTCATATCATCTGCTCTAATCAATAACCATACACTATCATTACAATGTAGACTACAGCTCAAAAGTCTGAGGTGAATTAGAAATGTCTTGTTTTCTGAATAGACTCAAATTTGGTTTCAGATTGAATCACAGCAATTTATCAAAAGAATCATATAAATGCTTAATATTAACACTGATCACAAATCATCAATGATTTTTAATAGAATATCTACAGAGGTGTTCAGAGACCCATTTTCAGCAATAATCCCTCCTGTGTTCAGTCCCATATGGAAAAGATATATATAAATCTTATAAAGTTTGTATCTGTCTTGTGTGAAACTTGTATGAAAAGCAGATAAGAGTGAAAACAGATATAAGATCCCTTGAAAAATTATATAATGAAACTTGTATGTTTTGGATACTTACTAAAACAATATATGAAAGTAATGACAAAGTGGCCACTTTCATGAGTAATCACATATAAGTTTTTACTATTTCTTTTCCATATGGGGTGGTACATTGTCTTATCTAATGCAAGCTTAACACATTAAAGCCTAACTTATCACTCAAAACAGCTTTTTAAAGATTTTTGCACAAACTGAAACTATTGTGGTGATTAAAGAAACAATAAATGTGTCTGAATCATCCCAGTGTTTGTTTTTAACCTCATGAAACCAAGTTTACATTTTCCTCTAAAGGGGCTGCAACACCCGGCTGCACAAAACCTTCACTTTTTTCAACAGTTTCACTCTTTGAATATTTTTCATTTCTTACAATCAGAATTCTCCAATAGATTTTTAGAAGAAAATTATTTTCTTTCATGCATCACCAACTGAACCTTTTATGTTAACGTCTCAAGCTCAAGCCTAACCTCATTGAATTTTGCTTAGCAAAGTACTTTTCAACTCTAATAATTAGTAAGATTATATTTCTTATCATCTGTTGGTCGTCTGACCTGATAAACTTCAATGAACATTATAACACAGGACTGATTGTCTCTATAAATGGGCTCCTGCACGCTTGCAGACATTTTTCCATCACAATTATGGATGATGAAGGATTTGATTAAAGCTGTGAAACATTACTGATAACCTTCATGTGATGTTACATTAAAGCCAATTTTCTATTAAAAGCAGGGACTTTTCTAACTGACCTCTGACCTTTGAGCAGTAGTGTGTACTGTATGCTTGTATGTAACTGTGTCTGACCTGGATTTTATCACCAGTTTCAAATAAGAATCTTCTTTAAAGTCTGTCCTTCAATACAAAATAAGTTCAACTTTATCAAGGCTGATGGTAAACTGTCCCTAACAAGTCCACTTTATTGCGTGCTCATTGACTTTCTCCTATCAGAGCTGTTTAACAAGTCCACTTTATACATGCTTATTAATCTATCACGCTTATCAGTGGCTCATGGTTGCTTAAAGCCTATGTCTGAACTTGAGCACAGAGGCAGAGCATCATTCATCTTGGCAGCAGCTCCAGGATGACAAACTCCACTTTCTCTGCATCAAGACAGCTCATAGCTTTTTAACAGTCTCTCCTGATAGTCTCATATCATCTGCTCTAATCAATAACCATACACTATCATTACAATGTAGACTACAGCTCAAAAGTCTGAGGTGAATTAGAAATGTCTTGTTTTCTGAATAGACTCAAATTTGGTTTCAGATTGAATCACAGCAATTTATCAAAATAATCATATAAATGCTTAATATTAACACTGACCACAAATCATCAGTGATTTTTAATAGAATATCTACAGAGGTGTTCAGAGACCCATTTTCAGCAATAATCCCTCCTGTGTTCAGTCCCATATGGAAAAGATATATATAAATCTTATAAAGTTTGTATCTGTCTTGTGTGAAACTTGTATGAAAAGCAGATAAGAGTGAAAACAGATATAAGATCCCTTGAAAAATTATATAATGAAACTTGTATGTTTCGGATACTTACTAAAACAATATATGAAAGTAATGAGAAAGTGGCCACTTTCATGAGTAATCACATATAAGTTTTTACTATTTCTTTTCCATATGGGGTGGTACATTGTCTTATCTATTGCAAGCTTAACACATTAAAGCCTAACTTATAACTCAAAACAGCTTTTTAAAGATTTTTGCACAAACTGAAACTATTGTGGTGATTAAAGAAACAATAAATGTGTCTGGATCATCCCAGTGTTTGTTTTTAACCTCATGAAACCAAGTTTACATTTTCCTCTAAAGGAGCTGCAACACCCGGCTGCACAAAACCTTCACTTTTTTTAACAGTTTCAGTCTTTGAATATTTTTCATTTCTTACAATCAGAATTCTCCAATAGATTTTTAGAAGAAAATTATTTTCTTTCATGCATCACCAACTGAACCTTTTATGTTAACGTCTCAAGCTCAAGCCTAACCTCATTGAATTTTGCTTAGCAAAGTACTTTTCAACTCTAATAATTAGTAAGATTATATTTCTTATCATCTGTTGGTCGTCTGACCTGATAAACTTCAATGAACATGATAACACAGGACTGATTGTCTCTATAAATGGTCTCCTGCACGCTTGCAGACATTTTTCCATCACAATTATGGATGATGAAGGATTTGATTAAAGCTGTGAAACATTACTGATAAACTTCATGTGATGTTACATTAAAGCCAATTTTCTATTAAAAGCAGGGACTTTTCTAACTGACCTCTGACCTTTGAGCAGTAGTGTGTACTGTATGCTTGTATGTAACTGTATCTGACCTGGATTTTATCACCAGTTTCAAATAAGAATCTACTTTAAAGTCTGTCTTTCAATACAAAATAAGTTCAACTTTATCAAGGCTGATGGTAAACTGTCCCTAACAAGTCCACTTTATTGCGTGCTCATTGACTTTCTCCTATCAGAGCTGTTTAACAAGTCCACTTTATACATGCTTATTAATCTATCACGCTTATCAGTGGCTCATGGTTGCTTAAAGCCTATGTCTGAACTTGAGCACAGAGGCAGAGCATCATTCATCTTGGCAGCAGCTCCAGGATGACAAACTCCACTTTCTCTGCATCAAGACAGCTCATAGCTTTTTAACAGTCTCTCCTGATAGTCTCATATCATCTGCTCTAATCAATAACCATACACTATCATTACAATGTAGACTACAGCTCAAAAGTCTGAGGTGAATTAGAAATGTCTTGTTTTCTGAATAGACTCAAATTTGGTTTCAGATTGAATCACAGCAATTTATCAAAATAATCATATAAATGCTTAATATTAACACTGACCACAAATCATCAGTGATTTTTAATAGAATATCTACAGAGGTGTTCAGAGACCCATTTTCAGCAATAATCCCTCCTGTGTTCAGTCCCATATGGAAAAGATATATATAAATCTTATAAAGTTTGTATCTGTCTTGTGCGAAACTTGTATGAAAAGCAGATAAGAGTGAAAACAGATATAAGATCCCTTGAAAAATTATATAATGAAACTTGTATGTTTCGGATACTTACTAAAACAATATATGAAAGTAATGAGAAAGTGGCCACTTTCATGAGTAATCACATATAAGTTTTTACTATTTCTTTTCCATATGGGGTGGTACATTGTCTTATCTATTGCAAGCTTAACACATTAAAGCCTAACTTATCACTCAAAACAGCTTTTTAAAGATTTTTGCACAAACTGAAACTATTGTGGTGATTAAAGAAACAATAAATGTGTCTGGATCATCCCAGTGTTTGTTTTTAACCTCATGAAACCAAGTTTACATTTTCCTCTAAAGGGGCTGCAACACCCGGCTGCACAAAACCTTCACTTTTTTTAACAGTTTCAGTCTTTGAATATTTTTCATTTCTTACAATCAGAATTCTCCAATAGATTTTTAGAAGAAAATTATTTTCTTTCATGCATCACCAACTGAACCTTTTATGTTAACGTCTCAAGCTCAAGCCTAACCTCATTGAATTTTGCTTAGCAAAGTACTTTTCAACTCTAATAATTAGTAAGATTATATTTCTTATCATCTGTTGGTCGTCTGACCTGATAAACTTCAATGAACATTATAACACAGGACTGATTGTCTCTATAAATGGGCTCCTGCACGCTTGCAGACATTTTTCCATCACAATTATGGATGATGAAGGATTTGACTAAAGCTGTGAAACATTACTGATAACCTTCATGTGATGTTACATTAAAGCCAATTTTCTATTAAAAGCAGGGACTTTTCTAACTGACCTCTGACCTTTGAGCAGTAGTGTGTACTGTATGCTTGTATGTAACTGTATCTGACCTGGATTTTATCACCAGTTTCAAATAAGAATCTACTTTAAAGTCTGTCTTTCAATACAAAATAAGTTCAACTTTATCAAGGCTGATGGTAAACTGTCCCTAACAAGTCCACTTTATTGCGTGCTCATTGACTTTCTCCTATCAGAGCTGTTTAACAAGTCCACTTTATACATGCTTATTAATCTATCACGCTTATCAGTGGCTCATGGTTGCTTAAAGCCTATGTCTGAACTTGAGCACAGAGGCAGAGCATCATTCATCTTGGCAGCAGCTCCAGGATGACAAACTCCACTTTCTCTGCATCAAGACAGCTCATAGCTTTTTAACAGTGTCTCTCTGTCCTCATACTTCTATACATTCTTCTGTAATAGATAACTATACGCTATCATTGTAATCAATCTACACTACAGCTCAAAAGTTTGACGTCAATTTTCACCTGGTTTATAATCATGTGATTGGTCCACACACCAGTGTCTAAAAAAACGCTCATTTTTATCTGTGTCTATCATCAAAATTTGAGTTGATTGCAATCTCTCCCTAACAAGTTCACTTTATTGCGTGCTCATCAATCTCCTCTACAGCTCAGCTAACTGAAGTCAGTTAGAAACGTCTTTTTTTCTTAAAAAAAAACAAGATTCTTTTTTATATTTTGTAAATTGGTTTTGAATGCAAATAAATATAATTGCTTAAAACTTGCATTGATCACCAATTATGATTAATGTTTGATAAAATATTTGCTGGTGTATGGATGCAACAATAATGGTGGTGTGTGGATTACAACAATAATAGCGAGTGTGCAGATTATATTACCTTCCCTCAGTTTATCACATTAAATCTCATCTTACTAGTGACCCAGCAGTTTTTCCAAATACAGCTGCACTAACCAACATCATTTTTTCAAGTAATATAAAAATCATTTTTATATATTACCTTTTTAAACATCCCATTTTTTCTTTCTAATGTCATTAAATCAAGTTTGCACATTTGTATAACAACATTTGGACCTCCAGATCTTTTTAGCTTTTAGTTTTTTCTCAGTGTCACACATGGATTAGTTTTCGTCTCTTTCAATAAGAAAGTCAAATCTTCAGACATTAAAGCAATCTTTGTTTCTTTCAATCATCCTAATATTTTTAATCTCCTGTAATATAATTGCAGTTAACCAGAGCTTAGCTACTCTGATCTACAGTGATTTGGGGGGTTTGGATTTGTTTTTCACAGGTGCAGAGCCTTTTTCTACAAAATTAAGAATAAACTGCATTTTTTCAAAAGTACCATTAACTATGTAGACTGACAAGTAACTAAACATGTAACACAGTGATCAGTAGAGAAGAAAGAAAATAACCCATTTCAACATTTCTAGTTCAGATCAAAATTATTGTTCTGATTAAGGAAACAGTAAATTTGGCCACGTTATTGTCCTGATCCTCCAATTTTCCCTTTCCAATGTGACTAAATAAAATTCAACTTTTTTTTTTTTCAATAAAAGCAGATGAACACCCAGATATTTCTTACACTAAGAATCCTCCAACAACCTTTCAAAAGAAACATTTTTTGTCTTTCCTCAATTTTGAGAGTAACTGAAGCCACAAACCTGAAGCTCGAGACCCCAAACTAACCAAATTTAATGTTTCCTGAATCAGCACAGTAATTTTTAACTCTTTGTGTGTTATGTTTACTCACAGTTTTGATGCTTGCTTCTTCGACTTGATCCACGATTAGCTCTTCACCATCGCTCTGCTGTTTCTCTCTCCTCATGCTTCTCCTTCATGCGTCCTGTCCTCAAATATAATCCAACCTGCCTCCTTGTTTCCTCCTTGACTTGTATTAGCAAAATTTCCAGTTAAATTAAGAGAAATCCAGAAAAGTTTTCCTGCTTCAAAAGCTCTTCCAGTTGCCTGTCTTCTTGTCCTCCTTTAAATGTGCATTTTTCTACATTTGTATTTATTTGACTTCATATTGCCATGACAACATAGCACAGAGCATCATGGTAGATTAAGGCAGGGGGTTCTGTCCTCTGCAGAAATGCTGGTGTTCCATAGTGATGTAAAAGTATGTTAATAATCTTTAAACAGACACTCACTGATCCTGTAAGAGCAGGAATTTAACTACAAACCCTCACAGTCCCCATCAGCATAGCTGGACTGGCCATCGGGCATACCGGGCATTTGCCCGGTGGGCCGATGGTCATTTTTCGTTTTAAATGGGCCAATGTTTTGTTGTTGTCTTTTTTTTCGTAACCGTGTAAACAGTGAAAGGTGGCGGATTGGACAGATGTAAAAATAACTCAATTGTTTGGTAGTGGCTATGGTGGAGGTTACACAGATTCAGTAAAATTAGCAAGTGGTGGAGGCCAGCAGGTGGATGGGGGAAAGGGGTGGCGGAGGTGGAGAGACCCAAGGCGGCCGCCAGTCCGACTGTCAGGTGAAATGAGCTTCAGGTAAGAAGTTATGACCTGCAGTCTATCTGGGTCAAACCAAGTTTAGGTGTAGTTTATTTTCGTTGTGCTAACTTGTGCTAACGTTGTGCTACAGTCAGTTACAATAACTGGTACTGTGTACTAGCTAGCATGATGGAGTTTCTGTACAGTTGGGTGGGTGCTATGATGTTACTGGTGAACTTTATTTTATTCATAAGGTTACTTAGTAGAGTTGCCAACCGTGCCATAAAAAACGGAATCCTCTGGTATTCAGAGTTAATATTATGCGTTTTGTATTGAGCTGAAAATAAACACGATTTGTCCCGTACTTCAGCTACAATAAAAAAAGACACAAAGCTGGAGTTATTCTGTGTCTTTACGCTGTCAGCTGCCTCTTCTTCTCTCACTCTCCCCCCTCCCTCTCCTGCTGCTACTTCAATCATGAAACTGATCAATGATCAGCTGATCGGCGTTTCTGCCACAAGTCCCGTCTCTCTTGCTTGTTTATCTCCCGCTTTGCGCCAGAAAGAGGAAACTAGCGGAGGTCGCGTTAAACAGCAGAAGCGCCTTTAAACTTGATAAGCTGTTGTTAGAATTTATTTAATATTACTTTCTAGTATCAGCTGATGTTTGTTGGAGCCACAGCTGTAAAAGCTGCTGGTCATGATATCGGTTTGGTTATCTGGTGAGAGGGAAACATGAAGATGAAACCAGGAGATGTCCTTACTGAATCATCAGAGCTGAACAGGTGATGGAGAAACAGGTTTGTGGTAAATAAATAGTTGATGAAAATATCACTAAATCTGTCATTTATTATTTTTAATATTCAGTAATGGTCATGTCTCACCTCTAGTCTTCTCTGTCTTAATTTCAGGTTTCCACCATATGTTGTAGATAGTTCAGGAAGTTAACTCAACCAAGCAGTCTTTGGGTTTCGGCTAAGTACTGTTTAGAATAGCAGAATAGGGAGGATGGTGTAGGTTTAAGTTTATTAGATTGATACATATGTACCAACAAGACAGTGTACATCACTGTCACAACGACGTTTGTTTTCATTCAAAGGCTTTATGGTTTTTCCTATAATACCTGGTGGGCCGGTCTCTAGTCAAAATGCCCAGGCTGATTTTTTGTCCCAGTCCAGCTCTGCTGTGGGGTAGTCCAGTTTACTGAAGAACGCCTCAGGCTGTCCAATAAATATAAATATCATGCTTTATTGCAGCTTGAAAAACTCCATGCCCTTGGCTACAAACCAGCACTGCTTCTTGGGAAGAAGAGCAAAAAAGGAGAACTCGGATATGAAATATTAACCCCTGGCTGCAGACTAACAGCCTATGTTCAGGAATCCCTTCAGAGGATGGGCTGATGTTATGAGTACCTTTGTAAAGGTAAGATTCAGATCCTGCAGTTTTAAAGTTATGATTTATGTTTAGTGTCTAAAAATATTTTCTTATGTTTACCTGTTAGAAGACCATTTTACTGTAAAAACAGAAATTCAATCATCAATCCTTCTCCCATTTTCACATAAGCAGCACATCATTTATAAGTGTTGGTTTCTTCCTCAGCAGTAGTTAACAACATATGGTGGCTTATTTTTCCTTTCCAAATCTTGAGTGACAGCCACTTTTGCTGCTATCACGCTTAAAGATAGAAAGAAAGAAAAGTTATCAAAAGACTGATCTGCAGATTGCAGCTACTTAGACAACTGACAATCTGTTTGTGCCTGTTTTCTTCCTTCATTGATATATGTGTAACTGATACATGTGATGTGTAACTGATACATGTGATGTGTGAATGAGAATCTATGTTAATTAAAGTAGTATTAAAGTACTTACACACTGTAAATGGCATAAAATCAAGTGATGGTGTAGCTTAATAAAATAGTGATGGGTATAGATAACGTTGCATCGGAACCTTTGTGGATATTTAAATGTTAGTAATCTGGGCAGAAATGATCACATTTTACTTTAGTTTGTTTAAAGAGCACATTGTACACGGGCCTTGAAGAAAAGGTATGTAGTCTTAAGCACGATGTTTTGGTGGAGTCAGGGGTCTGTAGCATTTTGCACTTCCAGTAGACTGACGTTTGGTCATCATCATCATCATCACTGAGTCACAACATCTTCTCCTTCACCCTCACACTTTAACTCCACTCTGTTCCCTTTCATACGTCATATATACTTAGTCTGCTACAAACCAGGAGGCGTAAAGCAGGATAAAGTTCAAAGTTTGACCCATTGTGTAAACTAACTCGAATGATCAACAACCAGGAGGAGGCAACGATTATGGAGCCACGGGAGGTGAGGACCACGCAGGTGGAGGAAGTGAGGAATGTGATGGAGAAGATTGAGCTCAACAAGGGACAGGATGACCCACTGAGCACTTCAGAGGGGCAAGTGGAGCACGCAGGCAACAAGACCAGCAAAGGTGATTTGTATGTTTGTATGTATTGTATGCTTTATATTTGGAGTCCAGGCTGAATTTTAGAGGAGTACCTGATGGCTGAAACAACAGTAATTTATGTTGCCTGACCAAGGATCAAGGAACATGTATTTTACACCAGTTGATACATGTACAGTCAAATCTATTGAATGTTGATATTATTACATTTAATGTAACCATTTAAAATGATTTTGTTTTTGTTTTTCTCCTAAAATCACATACGTCAACACAGGATCCACCAGGGGGAGAGTTTTTGGTGAAAGCCACAAAAAGACAAAGATGGGTATGTCATTGTTTGTGGAAGTATTTAGAATAGTTTGATACACTGTAGTAGAGTGTGTATGGTAGTGTATGGTAGATTCGATTCAAGGAACATTATCATATGAAGATGAAAACAAAAGTTGTGCGATCTCTGAAAGTGTTTTGTTTATTTGCTTTTTGTTTGTTTATTGTTTATGAAACTGGTGACTTGGCTGTGATCTTCAGTCCCAGAAGCATCAAGATCCAGACCTAAGAAGAAAAGGCCACTAGTAAGTATGCTTTTGCTGATGCTTTTAATCACCACAGCTCATTTCATTCAGTACAAATACCTGTAGATATGTGATGATTCCAAGTTTACATTACACTAATGGCAGGAAACTGCATACATGTGTCACCTTATACACATACCACATACTATAGAATTCAGTCCCCTTTGCTTTTTGCAGTCTTATTGCAATATATAAGTACTTTTAACAGATGATGCAAGTACAGTTAAATGCATTCACTCCAGTAAAAATGCTTCTAACACAATGCTGTTGCAAGCAGCAGATTTTCTTTTTCTGTTGTCGATGTAGATTAGATAGAACGTTATTAATCCCTCGGGTGGTTCCTCCGGGAAATTCAGTTTCCAGTATCAGAACACTGACAGAAGTTGCATATTACAGAGTTAGAATATCAAGTAAAGGGGAATGAGAGTATGAGCATAAGCAGAAAAATATAGCACATATACACATTTATAAATACAGAATATATAATAGGAATAATAGTGAAATGTACTCATTAATGAGATGAAGACAGCTAAAGTCTGTTGCACAGTGAGACAACACTACAGCTTAGTTGTTCCTGCCCTCCTTTGTCCTCCTGTTTCCCCTCCCTCTCCCCTCCAGCGAGGAATTAACCAGTTTGATGGCGTGTGGGACAAAGGAGTTTTTAAGTCTGTTGGTCCTAGACCAACCTGTCGCTGAGCAGACTCCTTTGGTTGTTTATGAACATATGCAGAGGATGCCCAGCATTGTCCATAATGTCCCGCATTTTCTTTAATGTCCTCTTCTCTGCCACTGTCACCAGAGTGTCCAGCTTCATGCCAACCACAGTGCTGCTTCCCCAGCACACCACAGCATAGAATAGTCCTCCGGCAACCTCAGGAGTTTCCTGCAGATGTTGAAAGACCTCAGTCTGCTGAGGAAGTACAGTCTGCTTTGGCCTTTTTTATACAGGTGCTGTGTGTTGCATGACCAGTCCAGTTTGTTGTCCACCCACAGCCCGAGGTACTTGTACTTGTTGACCACCTCCACCTCCACCTCCTCTCTCTCTATCTGAACTGTCAGTGGACCCGGTCTGGACCTCCCGAAGTCCACAACCAGTTGCTTGGTCTTTGAAGTGTTGAGTTGCAGGTGGTTTGTGTGACTTCATGTAATGACGTTTCTCACCAGACTCCTGTACTCCTCTTCCTGGTCATCCTAGATACACCCCATGATGGCTGTGTCGTCCACAAACGTCTGAGATTCAGAGTTGTAGCAGACGTCAGAGGTGTACAGGGTGAAGAGAAGAGGGGACAGCACAGTTCCCTGTGGTGCTGTGATCACCAATGTGATGAACCAGAATGAACCCCTCAGTTTCTTGCACCGTCACAATGAGGCTTTTTCCACCAAGCCTCTGAAAAACACTGGCAAAGGAGCTCCTCCGGGCTTTTACCACGTCCAGAATGTGGGTGCACACACACATCTGCACCTACACACACTAACTGTGCTTCAACGATTTTATTCCAACTCAGTTTGTCAAACCCTTTTTTTTATCTGTTGGAACAGATTTCTGTCAAAGTTACAAAGTCTTTTATTGAGCACATCAAGAGCAAGCCCGTCGTGTTTGAAGTGTTCGGCCACTACCAGCAGCACTCGCTGCACCTCCATGGCCAGGACGTGAACAGGTTGGTGGGGGTCAAACAGCAGATCCAGTCATGCAGTGATAATTCATATTTAATGCAGCAGATTTTGTTAGAAATGTGTAAACGATTGTATTCTAATCACATTGGCTAATTTTATATGCATATATAAATAAAATGTATTTTTATTATGTCAACAGTCCTCCAACAGCATCCAGGAAGTACTATCCTATTCCCATCCGTTGCTTATAAACTGTCCTGAGGAGACAACTTCAGGGTCAATGACATATCATTCACACCAAAGAAGACGTGAATAGAGCAGTTTTCAAGTGTAATAACATTCCTCTCTATCATATTGAGTATAGACGAATGCAACTGTGAGCTTTAGCGATTAGCCCGTTTCAACAGGACCGTGATCCCGATGTGTGAGACAGCAGGGTGCTGCCACTGGTAGTGTTTTCACGTCACCTATCCATCCTCCATTTAGTCACCCAAAGAATGTAGTAAATACTCCTCACTTTTATTCATCTTCTCTTAAATGCAGACAAATTCCAGCTTGATAACGTTGAGCTTCTGTGTGTGTGTGTGTGTGTGTGTGTGTGTGTGTGTGTGCCAGTTGCAGCCTCCAAATTGAACACCATCACCAAATCCAACCTGGGTCAGTGTGTCAGCAAGTACGACCTGCTGGTCTGGTTTGAGATCAGCGAGCTGGAGCCCACTGGAGAGTGAGTATCCACCTGGAGTGTTATATTCACGCACAAGCTTTAAAGGAACCATAAAAATTATCTCCACGAAGAATATTATCATTTGGGATGTTGTGTCACCTCCTCCCTCCATGCACAGGTACATCCCAGCCATCGTGGATCACAGTGGAGGCCTGCTCTGCCATGGTACCTACCTGCTGCACCAGGTACAGGATTGGTGCACATGTTTGTTAGAGTGAATTGTTAAATGTTTGTCATTTTTATGTTTACCATTTGTAGATTGTTTTAAGGAATTCTTTCTGTCCTCCCCTCCCCAGATTCTCGAGAATCTGGATGGGGGGCAGTAGTGTTTTTAATCACAGGAACATCCTTGTGAAGGTCTGTTTGATGTTGGTAAACTTCCTCCCCTTTGTATGGCTTCACTGTGTTATCTAGGGTGAACCATTTAGGGTGTGGGGGAGACTACCCTCTTTATGACCAAGGATGTTCCTCCTGCTTTTATGCTATATGACCCTTTGATCAGCAGGAGAACACACACACACACACACACACACACACACACACACACACACACACACACACACACACACACACACACAAACACACACACATTCTTACTTAAATACAGAAGTTCACACATATTCATACAATGCCTTGTCTGGGCGTGGCTTTGTTCTGACGTGTTTTGTGTGAACTGTGTCTCAATAAAAAGGGCAGCAAGGGAGGTCGTCGTCGAGGTCATTTTCGTGGTGGACACAGGCCTCCCTTGTGCAAGTGATTGATCGATCGACTGTCTTGTTTTCTTCATGATGAATAAGTCTCTAGAATTAGCGGGGCTTGTGGAAACACAGACCCAACAATGTTGTTTTCTTATTACTCACACAGTGGTAACTGCTTCCTTTGTACACAGTTGAATCTCTTCTTTTAAAGCGTAATGTTGCTCTAGCTGTGCTCACTGTGATCCTGAACTCCTGTTATGTTTGCTGCAGGGGATCCAGCAGAGGATCACAGTGACCCTCATCCACGAGAAGGGCAGCGAGCTCCATTGGAAAAATATTCGTGAGCTGGTTGTAGGTGAGCAGCCTACCTTTAGGGTTTAGTCGTACTATACCTCTGTGTAGAAAACAACAAACCCAAAGCACAGAAACAATGTTTTATAGTGTTTGTGTGCTTTTGATAGAGGAAGACAGGACAGAACATCATTAAAGGGATTTGACTTTGTGAGATCACACTGAAAACGCACCACTCGGTTCACTCTGAGATATTTTCAGTCTGGAAAGATGAATCTGTCGGGCTTTAGGCTGCTTCTCACTTTAAGCAGTTCATGCTGTAGCTGTAGCTGATGGACCAAAAAATTACATTTCATATTTTAGACATTCAGCTGCTGACTCTGAAGCCAACAGGCTCTTGAGTGTGGATGGTTGTGTTGGTACTGGATGCTGTGATAAAACAGCTGTTCTGATCTGTCTTCATTCATGCCTGTCGATATTAAGCCTCCTAAGCTCCAAACCAGTAAAAGCGATCTTTGGAGGCAACACCCTTTTTAGTACTTTTCTGTATTTGTTTGTGATTGTGTGACACTGAACCATAGTGCTATGTATATCCTTTGTAACACTCAGATGTTTCCAGATCAATGTTTCCCCCCTCAGCTGTTTCTCACTATAAAGTCTTACCTCAGTAACAATGAGGCCAATGAGGCACCAGCAGAGCATATCTGGCTCTCAGTCTGTGGCTGATAGTGCCCCCTGCTGTTAATAACAGGAACAGTGCAACCTTGTATAGAGCTCATAGTGATGGTCTTACGATTGCTGCTGCAAGGCAGTCATTTGTATCCATGTGTGCTGTATATTCTGAGCATATGCAGTTATGTGAGCTCTCAGGTTTTATGTATCAGGACATCATTTAAAAAAAACAATCAGGTCCTTAGTAGGTCTTAATATGAGGTAAATGCAACCTCAGATGAACAACACATAACACATTATACCAGGTCATTATTTATTTAACCAACACTGAGCCGAAATTCAGATGTGGTGTTTAAAAAACTAAGTACATCCAAGACTATTTCCATAATTAGTTAAGAGGGTCAGTATCAGCCAAGTGCTAATCAAATGCAATAGATCATCAGTAAGTGTAACCACTACTGTCAGTTTGCTGGTGTGGCGTATTCAGGTAAGTGGTAACATAGTGAGGATTAGAGAAGCAGTTGTTGATACCCACGAATGTGGGAAGGCTTTGAAGTCCATCATTTTACAGCAAGAAAGATTATTCGCAAGTGTGACCAAGTGGTCGGCGGGGTTAGATAAAAAGAAATAATAAAATGACAACGCCACCTAGGGGAATTTCACCCCCAGGAAATATATTTAAGAAAAATGGATAAAAGGAATAAAAGGAGGCCGCAAAAACTATATTAACACAAATTCCAGTACTCGGAGGGAATCTAAGGTTAAGCGAGAGCATACCTGTAGCTGTCATATGATCTGCTCTTGCTGATCAGTCCGTCGCAATGTGCCAGCATTTACTGCTGCTTTGCTCTGAATGCACGGGAGGAATGATCCAACAAAAACACCGGCTTAGCTTTATAAGGGCTAACGCCATCCTGCAATCAATATGCAGGTGGGTTCCCAATTAACCTAGTTGTGCAGCGAAGAGAACGAGCGCAGGAGAGAGAGAGAGAGAAAAAAAAAAGGCGAGTAGCCCATCTGGCTACATCTACCCCCCCTTTTTGTATTGGCGCCCCGACAACTTAAGGAACCTAACACCATGGCCTGAATACGGCAAGCTGAGCATTAGCGACTGGCGCAGATTCAACAGGACGTGGCAAGTGATGAACATTTGAGTGCTGACCAGCTGTCGAACGTGCTGTTCTCCGCAAGTGTGGCCCACTCACCTCAGACTGTTCAACAGAGCCTGAGGAAGAACCTGGGGGAGCAGAGGTCGAGGGTGCTACAATCACACTGGGAGTAGACCTGAGCTCCACCGATGGAACTCTAGAGGCATCGGGAAGTGACACCACAGGTGCTACAGGGTGTGAGGGTACCTCAGGGACAAGGAGCCACAACTCGTCGTCACTCAGAGAGGTCTGCTCTGAGTCAGCAGGCACAGGTGGGGGTGGAACCTGTGGACCAGGTGTAGGAGGCCCTAGGCTGACCTGTGCCTTCAACATGTCACGATGGACATGTCGAACCTTCTCCAAGTCTCCCACAGGGGCGATGGTATAAACAGCCCCGTTCTCTTGGGGTGCCCTCAACACCTGATAGACCACAGAGCTCCAAAGGTCCTGGATCTTGTGCCGGCCCCGGGCGCTGTGATCTCGAAGATACACCAGCTGACCGACCTTTAAAGGAACAGGGTGGACTCTCTGGTCATGCCGCTCCTTGCGACGGTCAGCGGCCAGCGACAACCGTGCCCGAGCTCCCTCAAAAGCCACCATTAACCTGGCTTGGTGCTCGGCCACCCAGTCCTGTACCTCTCCAGGCACTGGGTCCTGAACGCGGCCTAGAAGGAAATCAATAGGCAGCCTAGGATCCCTGCCAAACATCAAGAAAAACGGTGACTCTCCAGTGCCCTGATGCGGTGTGCTATTATAGCAAAAGAGCACATGCGGTAAGCATGCAGCCCAGTCACGTTTCCGAGATGATGGCAGGGTCCGGAGGAGGTTATGGAGGGTTCTGTTAAACCGTTCGCACTGCCCATTACCCGCTGGGTGGTAAGGGGTTGTACGGGACTTGGCTACCCGATACAACTCGCATAGCTGTTGCATCACCAAACTCGGAGGCTTCCATCCTTCTTGCGGACCAACACGATGGGAGAGGCATAAGGACTGCTACTCTCCCTAATTACCTGGGCCTCCAGTAGCTGGTTGATATGGGCCCTGACAGCCTCATAATCAGAAGGAGGAATTCGCCTGTACCTCTGCCGGACAGGTGCGTCATCGAGCAGCGGTATGTCGTGCGAAATGAGGTTTGTGCAGCCCAAGTCTCCCTCATAAGTGGAGAAAACAGAGCGGTACTTCTGCAAAAGTAACCGTACCTCATGTTGCTCTGACTCAGCGAGAGCAGACAGGTCAATCGTATCCACCATCTCTTGAGCAGGGCTGCTGGTTGTATGGGAGGAAACGGCAACGGGAAAAGAGTGTTCCTCGCTAACACCAGCAGGGAGGCTAACAACAGTAGCTTTGCTTATCACTCCCAAACGGGTCCGCGGGTGGAGAACAGCTTCAGCTGTCCCCACATTGGTGACTGGGATGTAGGCAACGCCCTTATCCACCTGGACCAAACATGGAGAGGCCAGCAACCCAACTGGCAACCCGGACTCAGAAGGCTCAAAAAGCACAGCCTGACCTGACAACTGCTGAAAACAGGTGGTAGCCACCAGCTGCATGACGCCACCAGGTATCCGCACAGCCCGCGGGCCCTGTACCTTAACGGTACCGACCGGGTCTTCTGGGGCTTGGGCTGCAGACTGGTGACACTGATGTAAGGCCTCCAAAACTGGTCTCGGTGCCTGTGACACAGAAGGAGAATTAAACAAGGAGCCACCGAAAGCCCCAAACAGTTCTTGATAACAGCGGCGGATTACATTCATTCCTAAGATGCCAGGGACAGAGGGCGTAGCCCCAGGAGGGTCCTTCACTATAAGGATCCCACAAGAGGGCATTTCCTTGCCACACAGGAGTACACTGAGCTCCAAATAGCCAATGTAAGGGATGGCAAGCCCATTGGCAGCCCGAAGCTGTAACCAATGGCATGACTGAAGGCGTTCTTGTCCCCAAGGGGCAAAATGTGCCAAAAAGAAACTTTCTGTGATGGTGGAAACCATGGACCCAGTATCCACCAAACAAGGGACAGTTACCCCACTAATCAGCACATCCATCTTTGGACACGATGAAATTAGCCTGCCAATCCTATCCTTCTGTGAGCCAGTGAACTCCCCACCTGAACTGTGACTCTGCAGCTCAGAGGGCTTTAGTTTTCCGACTGGGTAGCGGGAAGATGATTGCCAACTGCGGTATAGGGAGGGCCTGAATCAGAACCTGCTCTGGTGCGGCATAAAGCCCGCTCCCCAGTGCACTCCCTAGCAAAGTGTCCTGGCTGCTGACACCGGCAACAAATCACCGAGCCAGCCTGTGAAGGCCGAACACTTCTTCGGGGGTTCTGTAAAGAAACCACTGTCTCAGTGAGCTGATTTAACTGCTCTTGTTGGCGCTTTAGGAGTTCCTTTAGCTCACGCCACTCGGACTCGGGTGTACCAACAGGAGCGAACCTAGGGCTAGTGTGCACTCCACACTGGAAACCATATGCCGATGGGTGAGAATAGCCACGGTCGCGAACACCGCCTGAAAACCCTTCTCTTTCCCATCTAATTGCTTCCCCGCGCACCTCTAACAAGGTGGCAGTAGGCATACGGCGAACGTATTGTTTAAGCTCTCTGCGGAGAGCACTGTCAACAACATGTTCTACAAACTGGTCTCGGAGCAACACCTCTGCGTTACGCATACCATCAGGTGCACTTTGTTTTACTTGCTCCATCAGAGCCATTAGCGCTAAGGAAAACTCCTGCAAAGTCTCTCCCTCCCGCTGTCTCCTCAAAAAGAAAGCCTGCTGCAGAGTGACATAGGACTGCGCATTGCCATACAGTTCCTTTAAAATGGTCAACACCCGAGCAGGATCCCCTCGCTCTAAATTAGGGCGAAATTTGATCTCCTCCCTTGCTTCTCCCTCTAAATGGTCAAAAATAAAGAAAGCTTGATCAGCAACAGACAGGTGCCGGGCACGCATGCATGCTTGAACCTCTTCGACCCATTCAGCTATATTGATGCCCGTTCTGCCATTGAACATGGGACATTTACGGTCCCTAGGCACCACCACCAAACGCTCTGTAACGGCGGCCTGGCTACCAACATTTGGTATGCAACCAGCTGGTGCGAAGGAGGATGACGCGGCACCACCACCAGACTCGAGCACAGCGCCCCCATCCCGGCGCAATTGCTCATTATCTGCCTTTAACTGCGCTACCAAGTCTCTAAGTTGCTGCAATTCTTCCTCCATAATAAATTTTGACCAAAAAAAAGTAAAATTAAATCAGCAAGGTGCTAAAATCCTATTACTCTTCCTCCTACCTGGATACTGCTGTCTTGTCTATAATCACACTCTAAAACAAATAGAGCCTTCAAACAGGTAAACTGATCTTTGCAAAAAAAAAAAATAAAACAATTTACAAGACCAAACGTCTACCTCAAATGTGCATCCTGTCGACCAACGCCAAGTATGTGACCAAGTGGTCGGCGGGGTTAGATAAAAAGAAATAATAAAATGACAACGCCACCTAGGGGAATTTCACCCCCAGGAAATATATTTAAGAAAAATGGATAAAAGGAATAAAAGGAGGCCGCAAAAACTATATTAACACAAATTCCAGTACTCGGAGGGAATCTAAGGTTAAGCGAGAGCATACCTGTAGCTGTCATATGATCTGCTCTTGCTGATCAGTCCGTCGCAATGTGCCAGCATTTACTGCTGCTTTGCGCTGAATGCACGGGAGGAATGATCCAACAAAAACACCGGCTTAGCTTTATAAGGGCTAACGCCATCCTGCAATCAATATGCAGGTGGGTTCCCAATTAACCTAGTTGTGCAGCGAAGAGAACGAGCGCAGGAGAGAGAGAGAGAAAAAAAAAAGGCGAGTAGCCCATCTGGCTACACAAGTTAAAAAATTCAAAGACTGTTTCCAATCTTACCAGGAGTGGACGTCCCAGAAAATTCACCCCACACATCTGAGGCTCTACAGGCCACAGTTAGCATGCTAAATGTTGGAGTTCATGGCAGTGCAATTAGAAAAAGACTCAACAAATATGGCCTGTTTGGAAAGGCTTCCAGGAGAAACCATTTTCCCTCTAAATACAACATGGCAGCATGGGTTAGGTTTGCAAAGTTGAAAACCTAAACCCTAATGCACAGCTTCAACATTGGTGAAAACCAAACACGGCATATCAGACAAACAGGTCATACCAACGGTTTTGCTCGGGTGATGATTATTTGAGCTTTTTTGCTGCCAAAGAACCTGCAAAGTGTCCAGGTCACTGAGTGAGCCATGAAGTACTCTAGAGTCAAAGAGCTCATCGTTGGGTCAGTGACTCCAGAGCGCAGCAGCAAAGCAACAACAGAGTGGTGCTGCAGTGGCTCAAAGTTGAGACTTCAACATGATTGAACGTTAAGAAAGCTGTGAATGAATAAATATCTGCAAACTTTAATGAACCGAAGAAACATTGTAAAGACAAATGGGCCAGAAATCCGTCCACACTGCTGTGAAACACTAATAAAAAATGATTACCTCAAGTTTTTGCTGCTAAAGTTGGTTCCATCAGCTGCTGAATCACAGGTATAATGATGATGTGGTGTAATAATCTAGATCCAGATCCTTAAACTGCTTTTTCACGTGTCTGTAAATGAATTTCTTTCTTATCATTGTCCCGATTGGTGTCGGCTGACACTTGACACTCTGTGGCTCCTGATTTGTCTGTTGTCAAGGTCTAACCTCAGTGCAATTCCTCACGTTTTGTCATGATTAAAGGATGAATGTGAACACCGCTTCAGTCACTGCGTTCACTTCTTGATATGTCAGAACTGTGCTCACGTCACTCACTTTTTTTAACAACATGACACACTGCTGTAAACAGAGACCCTGTAATGTTAGCACCAAGTAGGACTTCATAAAAAATAATGCTGTCAAGCTAATGTGGCAGGATGAATGTTATTCCTTGGTTCAGCCCACTTTCAGCCTGGCGCATTGGGGGGCGCTAGTATAAATAGTGGCCATTTGAGCATCCCTGTATCTCTTACCTATGATCTCCTTTTTGGTCACCTGACTTCCTTTGGTGTTGCAGAGATCATTCTGAAGCCTCCATCGCGGCTGGTAGGTGTTTACTCATTGTAGTGTGTACATTACCTTACTTGGTGGTAAACAGATATTGTTTTTAGGTCATAGCTGTAGAAGCCTCCTTTGAGCCACTCTGCTCATGTTTCATGACGCGCTCTACTCGGTACGTAATTCAATTTTGTTACGATCGCTGCCTTTTACTGTTCGTTTATAGTAATTACTTATTATGCTTTGCAGGAAGTGTGGGCCTTAGTTTTACGCAACGCCACGCTAACAGAAGTGCTGCTGCTTTGCTTTGCCTTGCTTTTACCGTCTGTCCCCGTTGTGAGGTTTCTTTTCCTGCTGCTGCCAGCTTTTTAAAGTGGACGTCGGCGTGGACAGCGGCCATATGCATGCCGGTTATGGGAATCGGCTGGCGTACATATTAATGGACCGGATGATTAACTTATAGTCGGGCAGACGGCAAGTTGGAGCAACACGGCGATTCCGTTTGCTCCAGATTTTAAAGTTTTATCCCGATTGTATGTTTTCTGTTGTTTTGATTTGTAGTTTTGATTTTTGTTACGCCACTGGTGGGAGGCCCTTTTTCTAGCTGCAGATCACCAGTGTGGTCCTGCAGTTGGGTTATCCCCCAGCGCTACATTAGTTTTGTTGTAATATATTAAAATTTTCTTTGTTCTTTTATTCAGATGCGGAGTGCCGACGTGGAGGAGACTAGGGTGCCTTGGTGGTGGGATCCTTGAGTGTACACACCTGCCTTGTTTAGTTTATTAGTGTGTGTGATTTTGTGTTGCACTTGTGTCTTGGTGTGTTTTCTTTTTTTGGAGTTTGTGCGTGGCATCCCTGCCCCTCCACTGGTAAGCCTCAGCTCTGAATACCTTTTTAAGCATATTTGTACATGGATATTTATGATTGTGCTTTTATACGGTGTTTTAAATAATTTTTAATAAATTGTCAACTTGTTTTATCATTGAACCTCATCTCTGTACTGAGTATAACAAACCTAACTGCCTCCTTGGTGATTAGTGTTACTTCCAGTATTCTCTGGGTGAAATTCCCAGAGTGGCGTTGTCTTAAACTGTGAAGAGTATTTACTTTATTCTCACCTCGTGCTGCCACAAACTTGGCGTTTGTCGACAGGATATACTCTTTAAAAACAGAGACGTGTGTTCCTTTTTTATTTTTTTTTATTATCTGGTGTAACGTAAAGTGTTTTTTTTGTTTTTTTTTAATTCATTTTGTACAGGATAAAAGCAAAGCAGCAGCTACTTTGGTGTTGGATTCCACATCTGTGTTACAGAGATGGAGGAAGAGTTACAGGAACTCAGGGACTTGATTGCGCAGCTAAAAGCAGACAATGAGAGGCTGCGTCAGGAGAGGGCTGTTGGGTCAGGTACAAGTGCTACACCTTCTACTTCAACTGCATCATCTGTTAACCCCCCAACTGCTAGTGTCCCTGTAGCAGAGAGACTAGTTTTTGTGCCCCGTGACAGAAAATGCCCTATGTTTAGAGGAAAATCAGGTATAGGGTTGAATGAATGGTTGGAGGAAATAGAAGTTTGTGCTAGGGCACGTCATTTGTCTTTGGCTGATAAAGCATTTTTCCTGTTTGACCACCTGGAAGGGGAAGCACGTGAGGAGATCAAATATCGCTCTAGTGTAGAGAGGACTGATCCCGCTAAGATCATCACTATATTGCAAGAACTTTATGGCTGTTCAGACTCCTATGTAGCATTGCAGGAAGCTTTCTTCTCTAGAAAACAGCAGGAAGGTGAGACACTGCAAGAGTTTTCCCTTGCCCTCTTGGGTCTTATGGAAAAAGTTAAATCGAGTGCCCCTAATGGCATGCCCAATGCTGATGTTTTACTAAGAGATCAATTTGTTGAACAGGTCTTGGACAGTACGTTGCGGCGGGAGTTAAAGAAGCTAGTAAGGAGGCAGCCAACCCTGACATTGCTAGAAATTAGAGGGGAAGCTATTAGGTGGGAACGTGAAGGGTTGCCTAGTGGCGTTAGACATAGAAGTAGTTCTGTCCCTTCTGTCTATGGCATTCAGTATGGGGTCCATAGCGGTCCTTCAGGAATAGCCCAGTCCACCCATCTGTCTGAGATGAGTGAGATGAAGGACTTGTTAAAGCGCCAGCAGGAGCAACTTAATCAGCTCACTCAGAGCATTGCTCGATTGCAGGGCCCCCATCGAATGTCTCGCTCAGGACAGAGCGATTCCATTATATGCAGGCGTTGTCAGCAACCTGGACATTTTGCTCGGGAATGTGATGGGGAACGTGTTCTTCGTTCCCGGCCTCCTTCTCGGGCCCCTCCGCATAATCGCAGGCACTCTCCTTTAAATACGGCCTCGGAAAACTAGCACCCTCCGTACTGCCGAGCCACAGTTCGGGTGGGGTGTCTATTGGCTCAAGGGTTGTTTCCAATGGTCCAGAGGCAGTCTCCGAATTAGTTTCATCCTGTCCACATATAGATGTGGACATGGGCGGTATAAAAGTACCTTGTTTGGTTGATACAGGGTCCATGGTGTCTACCATTACTGAAAGCTTTTTCCGCCAGCATTTTGAGTCCTGGGGTCAAGAACATCTCCAAGCTTGTCATTGGTTGCAGCTTAAAGCGGCTAATGGTTTGTCTATTCCCTACCTTGGCTATATAGAGCTAGGTGTAGAGCTCTTTGGTAAGTTTATTCCACAGTGTGGCGTGTTGATCGTTAATGATCCGCCAGGTGCAGGACCTTCTACGGTTCCAGGTGTATTGGGGATGAATGTGATTCGGAAGTGTTACCACGAGCTTTTTGGGCAACATGGTGAAGCATTGTTTAGTTTAGGCTCTGTCACAGAGGCCCCTAAACCCCTTGTGCATGCGCTGCAAAAGTGTCATGATGTTAGTACAAGAGCCCCACCGGATTTGTCTGGCCATGTGAGAGTGAGAGGTAAGCGAGCATGTTGCATTCCGGGTGGTGTAATGAAAATAGTGGCCGCCACCTGTTCTGAGCAATATTCAGGTGCCACCGTGTTATTTGAACCCAATGATGTTAATTTGCCTGCTGGACTCTTAGCGTCCCCTGCATTGGTTCGAGTGGTTAGAGGTACTGCATACATACCAGTTGTTAATGTAGGGACCACAGCGGTTTTGCTTCATCCCAGGACCATTATGGGGACCCTGGAGGATGTTCACGTTGTCAGTTTGCCTGCTGGTGTGACAGAAATACCCCATAACATAGCAACAATGGCATCTCACACCGCCACGCCTAGTGTGCAGGATCAGATGGAAGGAATTGATTTGTCTAAACTGTCAGCCGAGGAACAGGGACAGGTGAGGTCTCTCCTTAAGAAATACAGCGCGGTCTTTTCTGCTCATGACACTGATTTGGGTTGCACTAACTTGATCTCCCATGACATTCCGCTCTTAGATGATATCCCCGTGCGGCAGCGTTATAGGCGCATCCCCCCTTCAGAGTATGAGGTTGTGAAAGAGCATATTAACCAGTTACTAGGGGCTAAGGTGATTAGAGAGAGTAGCAGCCCCTATGCTTCTCCCATTGTGCTCGTTAAGAAAAAGGATGGCAGCCCACGCATGTGTGTTGATTATCGGCAATTGAACAACAAGACAAGGAAAGATGCCTTCCCCCTGCCGCGCATTGAGGAATCCCTAGATGCGCTGACTGGTGCCCGTTGGTTTTCCACCATGGATTTAGCCAGTGGCTACAATCAGGTCCCAGTTACGGAAGAGGATAGGCCCAAGACTGCCTTCTGTACTCCTTTTGGCCTATTTGAGTGGAACCGAATGCCATTTGGGCTCTGTAATGCCCCTAGCACCTTCCAGAGACTAATGCAACGCCTTTTCGGTGATCAACAGTGCCAGTCTCTGCTTCTCTATCTTGATGACATTGTAATCTTCTCATCAACAGTACAGCAACATCTTGAGCGGCTGGATGTGGTGCTAGGTCGGCTTCAGCAGGAGGGTTTGAAAGCAAAGCTTGCCAAATGTGCCTTTTTCCAGCGGGAGGTTCGCTACTTGGGCCACGTCATCTCCGATCAGGGTGTCTCCACGGACCCTAGCAAGGTTGAAGTGGTGGCTAACTGGCAGCCTCCTAAGACTGTTTCAGAACTGCGGTCCTTTCTTGGGTTTGCCAGCTATTATCGCCGTTTTGTAGAGGGTTTTGCCAAGTTGGCGGCACCTCTGCATAGACTGGTGGCAGAGTGGGGAGGCAGAAAATCAAAGAAGAGGTCAGAGCATGGTGTAATGGAGAACTGGACTACAGAATGTGCTCAAAGTTTTGAGGCATTAAAGACTAAACTGACCACAGCACCAGTGCTCGCTTATGCAGATTTCTCTTTGCCTTTTATTTTAGAAGTGGATGCCAGTCATGGCGGCCTAGGAGCAGTGCTCTCCCAGGAGCAGGGAGGTAAGGTGAGGCCAATAGCCTATGCCAGTCGGGGTTTGAGGCCTACTGAGCGCAATATGCTAAATTATAGCTCAATGAAGCTGGAGTTTTTGGCACTTAAGTGGGCCATGACTGAGAAGTTTAGAGAGTACTTGTTGGGCCACAAGTGTATTGTTTACACTGACAACAATCCTCTTAGTCATTTGTCTTCTGCTAAACTTGGGGCTACTGAACAGCGCTGGGCAGCTCAGCTTGCTTCGTTTGACTTCGACTTAAAGTACAGGTCAGGAAGGAGTAATAAGAATGCAGACGCTTTATCTCGCCAGCATCCACCCGATCCTCAGGAAATTAAAGCCATGGTTCCTGGTACAGCCTTGCCTGAACCTCTTCAACAAGCCTTGCAGCTGGGACCAGCTGAGGTATCCCAAGCTGCCATTACAGTTTTGCCCCATCTCACTACTCCTGATCTTCATGCCCTCCAACAGGTCGATCCAGTGATAAAAGAGATCCTGGTGTTCTGGAGACGGAAGCAGCGACCTAGCTTCGAGGAGCGGCAGCAACTTGCCCCACCTGTTCTGGTGCTGCTACGACAAGGTTCATTTTCAGGTTCCCTGTTCCTACGTCAGGTTCATCGCCCTGACGGTGCCGAGGTGGTACTTCAGCTTTTGCTGCCTAGTGCACTAATGGAGCAGGTGCTGACTCATGTTCATCAGGAGCACGGCCATCAAGGTGTGGAAAGGACCCTAGCGCTTCTCCGCTCACGGTGCTACTGGCCAGGTATGTCTGCTGAGGTAGCTCGCTGGTGTCAGAGATGTGAACGTTGCCAAGTTGCAAAAGACACCCAACCAGCAGCTCAAAGTTTCATGGGACATTTGTTGGCTTCTCGACCAAATGAAATCTTGGCTATTGATTACACCCTGCTTGAACCTTCCCGGAATGGGCTGGAGAACGTCTTGGTAATGACTGATGTTTTCAGCAAGTATACATTGGCTGTCCCCACTCGTGACCAATGTGCTGCTACAGTGGCCCAGGTTCTCGTAACAGAGTGGTTCTCGAAGTTTGGTGTACCTGCGCGTATTCATTCTGATCAGGGTCGTAACTTTGCGCAACATCTCTAAAATTAGAAATATCCTGTCTCAGAGTGACGCTGAAAAACTAGTTCATGCATTTATTACTTCCAGGCTGGACTACTGTAATTCATTATTATCAGGATGTCCAAAAAACTCACTGAAAAGCCTTCAGCTAATCCAAAATGCTGCAGCAAGAGTACTGACAGGGACTAGAAGGAGAGAGCATATTTCTCCTGTTTTGGCTTCCCTTCATTGGCTTCCTGTTAAGTCCAGAATTGAATTCAAAATCCTGCTCCTCACATACAAGGTCTTAAATAATCAGGCCCCATCTTATCTTAATGACCTTGTAGTACCATATCACCCTATTAGAGCACTTCGCTCTCGCTCTGCAGGCCTACTTGTTGTTCCTAGAGTATTTAAAAGTAGAATGGGAGGCAGAGCCTTCAGTTTTCAGGCCCCTCTTCTGTGGAACCAGCTTCCAGTTTGGATTCGGGAGACAGAAACTATCTCTACTTTTAAGATTAGGCTTAAAACTTTCCTTTTTGCTAAAGCATATAGTTAGGGCTGGACCAGGTTACCCTGAATCCTCCCTTAGTTATGCTGCAATAGACGTAGGCTGCCGGGGGATTCCCATGATGCATTGAGTTTTTCCTTTCCAGTCACCTTTCTCACTCACTATGTATTAATAGACCTCTCTGCATTGAATCATATCTGTTATTAACCTCTGTCTCTCTTCCACAGCATGTCTTTTATCCTGTCTTCCTTCTCTCACCCCAACCGGTCGCAGCAGATGGCCGCCCCTCCCTGAGCCTGGTTCTGCCGGAGGTTTCTTCCTGTTAAAAGGGAGTTTTTCCTTCCCACTGTCGCCAAAGTGCTTGCTCATAGGGGGTCATATGATTGTTGGGTTTTTCTCTGTATCTATGAAGCGCCTTGAGGCGACTTTTGTTGTGATTTGGCGCTATATAAATAAAATTGAATTGAATTGAATTGAACTTTGAAAGCTCCCTGATCCAGCAGCTCTGCAAGTTTTATGGTATTGAGAAGTCCCATACTACTCCTTATCATCCGGCTGGAAATGGTCAGTGCGAACGCTTTAATAGGACTTTGCACAATTTGTTGCGGACCCTGCCAGTATCCAGGAAAAGGGACTGGAATGTATGTTTGCCCCAGTTACTCTATTGCTACAACACCACTCCCCATCAGGCTACTGGGGAAACTCCATTTTTATTGATGTTTGGGCAAGAACCCAGGTTGCCAGTGGACTTTCTGTTGGGCAGAGTACCGGATCCCATCAGTGGAGATGTGCACGAGTGGATTCAGGAGCATAAAGCTCGGCTACAGGTTGTACATGAAGGAGCCAAGGAACGACTGCAACTGGCTGCCGACCGCAGGAAGAGGCACCATGATAAAAAGGTGAAAGAGGCACCATTGAATGACGGGCAGTTGGTGTTCCTGCGTGATTTGAGTGGAAGAGGGAGATGTAAAATCCAAGATCGATGGAAACCAGCGGTATATAGGATCCTGAAGGCACCTAAAGGAGGTGGGGCAGTATATACCATTGCACCTGCAGATGATCCTAGCAGTGTGAAGCATGTTCATCGTACATTGTTGAAGGCTGTGGTAATAGCAGCTACACCATCAGAAGGGCCTGCTCCGAGCAGTAGTCCACATGGCCCGGAAATGCCATCTTCAGAACATGACTCATCAAGTGAAAGTGACCTGCTATTCCTGAGCGTAGGAGCTCCTCAAGTAAATGTTTTACCATCTTATAGCCCAGTGGCAGTGATTCCAAGTAGCTCTGAGTTGTTGCTCTCACCAGAAGACCGGCTTTCCGCCGTTCCAGCCACTTGTACAGCGACCCCGAGGGCAGCACCAGTTCCATCTTGCTCTCTTCCTGTTCCCACTATGAGCTCTGATACAAGAAATATGGTGGTGCGAAGAACAACACGGTCCACGGCTGGCCAGCATTCAAACATCCATCATCTCCCAAGACCAACAGGGGAGGTGGCACCAGGGGCTGCAAACTCTATTTCTGAGCTTAGGGTGCATGCTGTCTCTGCATTTTTTAGGCCTTGGGATTAACCTGGGTGTCCTTGTAATCCATCGTCGGGGCGACGATGCAAAAAGGAGGGGTAGATTGTGGCAGGATGAATGTTATTCCTTGGTTCAGCCCACTTTCAGCCTGGCGCATTGGGGGGGCGCTAGTATAAATAGTGGCCATTTGAGCATCCCTGTATCTCTTACCTATGATCTCCTTTTTGGTCACCTGACTTCCTTTGGTGTTGCAGAGATCATTCTGAAGCCTCCATCGCGGCTGGTAGGTGTTTACTCATTGTAGTGTGTACATTACCTTACTTGGTGGTAAACAGATATTGTTTTTAGGTCATAGCTGTAGAAGCCTCCTTTGAGCCACTCTGCTCATGTTTCATGACGCGCTCTACTCGGTACGTAATTCAATTTTGTTACGATCGCTGCCTTTTACTGTTCGTTTATAGTAATTACTTATTATGCTTTGCAGGAAGTGTGGGCCTTAGTTTTACGCAACGCCACGCTAACAGAAGTGCTGCTGCTTTGCTTTGCCTTGCTTTTACCGTCTGTCCCCGTTGTGAGGTTTCTTTTCCTGCTGCTGCCAGCTTTTTAAAGTGGACGTCGGCGTGGACAGCGGCCATATGCATGCCGGTTATGGGAATCGGCTGGCGTACATATTAATGGACCGGATGATTAACTTATAGTCGGGCAGACGGCAAGTTGGAGCAACACGGCGATTCCGTTTGCCGTCTGGCCCCGCCGCTTTCCTTGTGTTCACTCTCCTCAATGCCGCTCGGACGTCATGCTCCGCGATGCTGGTCACCGGTCTCTCGCTGATGACGTCACTGTCCTCGGTATTCAGGTGGTAGATAGCGTTAGCCGCCTGGCTAACCTCGAAACGGGCGTAGAACTGATTCAGCTCGTTGGTGAATGCAGAGTCGGCGTTGATCGGCGCAGTGTCCCTGGCTTTGTAGTCCGTAATGGTGCGTAGTCCGTGCCACATACTCCGTGTGTCGCCCTGGTGGAAGCGGGATTCCACACGCTCCCGGTACCGGCGTTTGGCATCTCTCACCGCGCGCCGCACGCCGTATGAGGCCGCTTTGTAGGCGCTCATATCGCCAGTGGCGAGACCCGCGTTGTAGGAGGCGGTCCTGGCGTTTACTGCAGTGCGGATCGATCTGTCCATCCACGGTTTCTGGTTTGGGAATGTGGTGACCCTCGCAGTGGGGATAATCTCCTCCGCTAGCATATTGACGAAGCATACTGCTACTTCCGTAAACTTGTTGATGTCGACTGCGCATGCTCTGAACATGTCCCAGTCGACGTCGTTGAGTGCGTCCTGTAGCGTAGCTTCTGATTGGGCAGTCCACCGTTTTACCTCCCTCGTGGTTACGTCTTCCCTCCGTATGTTTTGTTTATACTGGGGAATGAGGAAGATGGCGTTGTGGTCAGACTTTCCAAAAGCCGGGTGTGAGACAGCTTTGTAGCCCTGCTTGTATGGTGTGTAGCAGTGATCCAAAATTCGATCCCCTCTCGTTGGACACGAGACATGCTGGTAAAAGTTTGGCATGACTTGTCTGAGGTTCGCTTTATTAAAGTCTCCTGCTACAATGAGGGCTGCGCCCGGGTCCTTGTTTTGAAGCGAGCTCAGCACATCATGTAATTCGGACAAAGCCATACCTGTGTCCGCTTGGGGTGGGATGTAGACCACCGTGGCGATGACCGAGGTGAATTCACGGGGCAGATAGAAAGGGCGGCACTTAATGCTCAGGAACTCCAGATGTGGCGAGCAGCCGCTGGAGAGAGTAGAAATGCTCCTGGCATCACACCACTTTCTGTTTACCATGAAACACACTCCTCCACCTTTGGTTTTGTTCGACTCTGCCGTTCTGTCCGCGCGGAGCACAAAGAATGAATCCGACGGAGTTACGGCACGGTCCGGCACGGTGGGGGTCAGCCATGTCTCCGTGAAGCACAGAATGTTGCAGTCCCTCATGTCACGTTGGAAGGTGACCCTTGCTCTTAGGTCATCGAGCTTGTTCTCCATGGATTGTACGTTGGCCAGTAGGACACTGGGCAGTGGTGCGCGATGCGCCTGCTGTCTCAGTCTGTTCCTAATGCCAGCGCGGTTCCCCCGGCGCTTCTTTGTTCTGCGCCTTGGATGAGTGGCCCGTCCTCTGTAAGCAGTTCATGCTGTAGCTGTAGCTGATGGACCAAAAAATTACATTTCATATTTTAGACATTCAGCTGCTGACTCTGAAGCCAACAGGCTCTTGAGTGTGGATGGTTGTGTTGGTACTGGATGCTGTGATAAAACAGCTGTTCTGATCTGTCTTCATTCATGCCTGTCGATATTAAGCCTCCTAAGCTCCAAACCAGTAAAAGCGATCTTTGGAGGCAACACCCTTTTTAGTACTTTTCTGTATTTGTTTGTGATTGTGTGACACTGAACCATAGTGCTATGTATATCCTCTGTAACACTCAGATGTTTCCAGATCAATGTTTTCCCCCTCAGCTGTTTCTCACTATAAAGTCTTACCTCAGTAACAATGAGGCCAATGAGGCACCAGCAGAGCATATCTGGCTCTCAGTCTGTGGCTGATAGTGCCCCCTGCTGTTAATAACAGGAACAGTGCAACCTTGTATAGAGCTCATAGTGATGGTCTTACGATTGCTGCTGCAAGGCAGTCATTTGTATCCATGTGTGCTGTATATTCTGAGCATATGCAGTTATGTGAGCTCTCAGGTTTTATGTATCAGGACATAATTAAAAAAAAACAAACAGGTCCTTAGTAGGTCTTAATATGAGGTAAATGCAACCTCAGATGAACAACACATAACACATTATACCAGGTCATTATTTATTTAACAAACACTGAGCCGAAATTCAGATGTGGTGTTTAAAAAACTAAGTACATCCAAGACTATTTCCATAATTAGTTAAGAGGGTCAGTATCAGCCAAGTGCTAATCAAAACGCAATAGATCATCAGTAAGTGTAACCACTACTGTCAGTTTGCTGGTGTGGCGTATTCAGGTAAGTGGTAACATAGTGAGGATTAGAGAAGCAGTTGTTGATACCCACGAATGTGGGAAGGCTTTGAAGTCCATCATTTTACAGCAAGAAAGATTATTCGCAAGTTAAAAAATTCAAAGACTGTTTCCAATCTTACCAGGAGTGGACGTCCCAGAAAATTCACCCCACACATCTGAGGCTCTACAGGCCACAGTTAGCATGCTAAACGTTGGAGTTCATGGCAGTGCAATTAGAAAAAGACTCAACAAATATGGCCTGTTTGGAAAGGCTTCCAGGAGAAACCATTTTCCCTCTAAATACAACATGGCAGCATGGGTTAGGTTTGCAAAGTTGAAAACCTAAGCCCTAATGCACAGCTTCAACATTGGTGAAAACCAAACACGGCATATCAGACAAACAGGTCATACCAACGGTTTTGCTCGGGTGATGATTATTTGAGCTTTTTTGCTGCCAAAGAACCTGCAAAGTGTCCAGGTCACTGAGTGAGCCATGAAGTACTCTAGAGTCAAAGAGATCATCGTTGGGTCAGTGACTCCAGAGCGCAGCAGCAAAGCAACAACAGAGTGGTGCTGCAGTGGCTCAAAGTTGAGACTTCAACATGATTGAACGTTAAGAAAGCTGTGAATGAATAAATATCTGCAAACTTTAATGAACCGAAGAAACATTGTAAAGACAAATGGGCCAGAAATCCGTCCACACTGCTGTGAAACACTAATAAAAAATGATTACCTCAAGTTTTTGCTGCTAAAGTTGGTTCCATCAGCTGCTGAATCACAGGTATAATGATGATGTGGTGTAATAATCTAGATCCAGATCCTTAAACTGCTTTTTCACGTGTCTGTAAATGAATTTCTTTCTTATCATTGTCCCGATTGGTGTCGGCTGACACTTGACACTCTGTGGCTCCTGATTTGTCTGTTGTCAAGGTCTAACCTCAGTGCAATTCCTCACGTTTTGTCATGATTAAAGGATGAATGTGAACACCGCTTCAGTCACTGCGTTCACTTCTTGATATGTCAGAACTGTGCTCACGTCACTCCCTTTTTTTAACAACATGACACACTGCTGTAAACAGAGACCCTGTAATGTTAGCACCAAGTAGGACTTCATAAAAAATAATGCTGTCAAGCTAACTTTTCCTCTTTCTGTCTTTTTCAGCACTTTCTATCGCTTTGAGGCAGTGTGGGACAGCTCCCTGCACAACTCCCTCCTGCTCAACTGCGTAACTCCCTATGGAGAGAAGATCTACATGACCTTATCTGCGTATCTGGAGGTCAGCCGCTGCTCCGCCGTGTTGTACCTGTTTTTTTACGTGTTTTTAAGTCTCTTGATGTCATCGTGTCTAACACACACCCTTTATCTCCTCTTTACAGCTGGACCATTGCATCCAGCCTGCCATTATCACCAAAGACATCTGCATGGTCTTTTACTCCCGAGACGCCAAGTTGTCCCCACCCCGTTCTCTCAAGAACCTCTTTGGGACTGAATACTCCAAAACTCCTGACTGGTAAATCTGGGCTGCTGCACTGTGGCCATCTCTGTTTCACAATCAAAGATATCTGCCCTGTTACAAAGTTTCCTTCTTTCCTTAGATAGCCTCATCCTAGAGCACCAGTGGGAGCTAGAGAAGATGGAGCAGCTGCAACTCAAAGACCAAAGTGCTATTCTAAAAAGGGTTTTTTAGAGTACAGACTTTACATGACTAACCCTCCCCTCTTCTCCCCACCTCACATTCGTCCCCATCTTTCGTCCAGGTGGATGAAAAGACCCGTCACCTTCTGGCGCTGAGAGAGAAGCTGGGAGAGGCGGCTCCCGTGGGAACAGCTCCCACCACCAAGTCCCTGAGCGAGTCTCTGTCCCCCAGCGTGAGCTGGGGCACTCTGTCCACGTCCACCTCCATCTCCTTGCAGATCTCAAGCACCACCTTTGAAAGCGCCATCAGGCCGAGCGAGAGCAGCGGCTACGATTCCGCTGACATGGAGAGCTGGTGGATCGTGAGAAGGAGCTGGCCACCAAGGTGAGAAAAACGTCGGAGGCAGGATAGACGTAAAACTCTCCCTGCAGATCTAAGCTGGCGAGGCGGCGCGGCGGCCTGACGAAGAACTGATCGGGCGGAGCGGTACGCGGGAAAACCACCGCTTCCATCCTTTCTGAAAAGCCTTTGAAAATACAGAAAATACCAAGTGTTAAAACTTATTCATCATTGTGATTCTTGATGGTTTTCTCTTGTAAGTAGACTTGTGGCTTAAGTCTCTTTTCATGCGACTGAAACGTTGAAGTTCCACAGAACTTTTGCCTCCCCGCTTCCCTCCAGCAACCCCGCTGCCAGCTCAGCTTTCCTCCTCTCTATTCCCTCCCCTCAGCTTTTTGTGTTTTCGTTTCGATGACAATGTTTGGGTCTAATTTTGTTCCGCTTGGTTGTCATTCCCAAACTCCCCTAACTAAGTAGCATGTTGGAGTTGTCTACTTGTGTGTGCACAACTCTTTAGAAACTTTCCGTTTGCCAATCATCTGTACAAAAGAAAATGTCTCTATCGGTTTTATTTGTCTCCTGAAATGAGTTTCATTCTATTCTGGGTTTTTTTGCTGTTGGTTTTTTATTAAATTAACATGCTCGCGTGACACCTGCAGCAGTCCTCAGGAGAAGACCAGGTTTGCTCAGTTTAGAACAAAAAACAAAAATGAACCAAATCAGCCAGCTTACATTTGAAACCATGACGAAAAAATCTACAGTGATCTCCAAGTGACGTGTTAGTTTACGCTCTGCTACCTAAACTATAGCTGCTAATAGATTTATAGGGTATTCTTCTTCTCGCAGTGAATTTGCATTAGGCTGAACCGTCTCTGAAACAAAAACTCAAAGTGGGAATGAACTTTGACAGGAGAGCCTCGCCCGATTTCCTCTGTCATCCACGTCATACTTAGATCCTCCTCAATCTGTGTACATACGCCGCCTCTAAACCCCCGATAGTGCCAGTGTCAGTTAGTGAGTCAGTAAAATACTGACTCACTAACAGGGTTACAAGGAGATGAGGAGGAGGACTAGGAGGATGAAAACGAACTAAGGAGAGAACTTGATTTGTACATGCAGTCTGTTCTGGGATGAGTGTGGTAGTTAACCCTCATTTAACACATCCCTCTCTGCTCCTCTAGCTCGCTCTATCTCACTGAGAATCAGAAAGCCTTGACATTTACTGCTATTAACTTTACACTCTTGTTGTAAAGACGCAAAGAAAACACAGTGAAAAGGTTAGAAGGACGTAAGGAAAAAGAATGAATGAATGGTTTAATAGAAGGAAAGAAGTTAAAGGGACTACATATTCAAAGGTCTTATTTCTGATACTACCCCATGAAAATATTTGCTCTGTGTGCCGTGCTGCAGCTGCTACATTCGGCTTCGGATTCACTTTTTGGCGCCTACGCCTCTCGAGATGTGTTAATGCAGAAAGGTATTGAAAAACTCTGGTCAACCAACCAGCAGTCTGCCTGCTGTGTCGTATGAAATGCGTGGAAGGAGAGGTACCAACTGTCTGTTACATATAGATGAAAAATAAAGCTCTGACGTGACCTCGGGTCAGCCAACCTGACGGTCAGAGAAACAGAAACGTGCTGGATTGTGGATCTCTGAGCTGCACATCAAAGATGCACCTATGCACAGATCAAGTCTCAAAAGTGCAATGTACCTCATATACATGTTGATGCGAAGCGCTGCCAGAGCAAACGTTTCCACTTCATTTGCAGAGGTGTTTTTATTTTGGATTGTGTATTTATTGTTTGCAATGTTTAAATATTAGTTTGCAGCTCTTTGCACATATTAATAAAAGGTTCAACTAACTGATCATTTAAAGTCTGTGCGGTTTAGTTGTTCCACTCATATTAAACCAAATGATGGTGTGGCGGCCTGTTCTAGTGTGAACTAAGAGAGGGTTTGAATGTAAGAGAGGGGGGGAAGGAAAAGGAGACCTAACATGTAACCCCTGCACCTCGACTGAGGAGGTGAGTTACATTAGTGCTTCCTCTTTATTAGAAAGCGGGTTGAGTGAATTAGAAGTCTGTTATTTTTTTGGAGGAGATCTACTCATTAGTCATGCGAGGCATCCATCTGAACTCAATCAAAATAAAGGTGTATTTGAACTCATTTTAATTTTTTCTAATATCAGAGATATAGGACTATACAAAGTAGCTGGTGACATCTAAAACGACAGCAGACTTATTGTGTCTTTCTTCACCTCATCACTTTTTTCTGTGTGTGTTTTTCTGTTGATGCCTTTCAAACAAAACTAGCCATGATATTTTCCCCCTTCCCCCTCTGACAATTAATATCAGTTAACCCCGCCCCCTTTCAGATTTGTTCACCAAAAGAAAAGAAAAAAAAAACGTCATTAACGCTGTTTATTATTTGTCAGACCGGTTTCATTTTCATACTTTGTAAATATCTATGTTGTATGGAGCTTGAACTAAAATGTAAATATGTTTACTGTATTTGTAATAATTATAATCCATTCGCTGTACAGCATAGATGTGTCATGCAGATATCCTAATTCTGTGTATGGTAATCTTGCACCATTGAACTGTTAGTGAATGAGGCAACAATAAAAGTGTGAAACGTGCATTAGCAGATCAAGTGCTGCCTGCTTATTTCCTGCTTTATGTGAGCTTCTGCTGTAGTTTATTATGTGCTTTTAGCCCCAAGAAACCACCCTTTTACTGTAGCGCACAATAAGATCTTCTGATGTTTGGTGTCATCTTCCTGTGATCTCCTGTGAACAGGTGGATTAATTCATTTCAAGTTTATGTATGTATATGTATGTATGTGTATTAAGGACCGACACAGACAAAGAATGAATCAGACAATGAAGCAACGTCCTTTTTAAATGTTTATTTATAAACAGGATAAAACCATTCAAGTATTGAGTCATGAATAAAACATCAACCTCTGATCTGCTAATTGGGAAACAGAGGATGTCAGTGTATTTTTCAGTGCTAGTCCAAATTGAGTGAGATGACTTTACATTTGAATAGATTGGATTACAAGTTATATTTGGTTTTAATTGAATGAGTTCAGTTTGATTTAAATCAAGCCAATTCACAACATATAAACTTGAAATATATGGTAAGATAAAGGTTGTGCAATAATACAGAGAAAGCCCCAACAATCAAATGACCCCCTATGAGCAAGAACTTGGCAACAGTGGGAAGGAAAAACTCCATTTTCGGCAGAACCAGAATCAGGGAGGGGCCATCTGCCTCCACCGGTTGGGGTAAGAAAATGAAACTAAACTATAGGAAGACAAAGAGGAAAGATGTTCATGATATATATGAAACTTTCCGCTAGCCCTGACTAAAATATTGTTTTTGACAGGAAAGTATTGTTTCATTCATGTTTATTCCACGAGGTGGACAGCAGGAATAAAACAAACCAGATACTAAGAAATAAAGTATACAATGAAATTTTCTCGATATGCTAAAATTCCCACTGAGACTGGATAAGATTATTCTAAAACTGGTCAAAATACAATTCTCTTCATGCACAGAAATCCCACCCAGTCCCACAACCCAGGACGAATATTCCTTGTGTGTTCTTGAGCTGGACAGAAATTCCTCTTGCTGAGCGGGGTCCACGCCAGCCTTGTGTCAGGCAGACGAGGAGCCTCCTGTCCCAGTCTCGTCCGTCCACTGGGTCCATCACATCCCAGCCCAGTTCGAATTCTGCATTGGAGTCCGTCGCTCGATACCACCGCGGCTCCCCTCACGTCATCACCTGTAAGTAAAAACAAATAGGAGCCAGAACCATCATCCCGGAAGCTGCCCTGGCTTATAGCCATGGCGACCCTCTCCCAACACGGCTGCACCCAGTGAAAAACAGTGAGACACTACTCACAAATGCAGGCAGTGGTATACATCTGCCCTGATGTCACTCACACACATTGTCTCCTACTGTCGCCGTTCCTGCTGTCGGGACTGGGTCACCACATCACGCTGACCGGTCTCCAGACGAGGCGTCGCACCCCCCATGATCACGCAGCGGCTCCCTCTTTTCCACCTGGCCTTCATGCGTTCCTCTTCCAATCTAGGGCCTGTCTCCTTCCAGTGCTCAGCTTGCTTCCTTTTAATACGACCTTTAAACAGCTGAAAGGACACCTCTGGACACACCCATGCCTCAACATGGGATCACTATCAGCTAATTTGTCCCATTGACAGCCAATCCACAGTGGATTAAAACAATGTAAAATAACACACTGAAACAATGTGATACAAACAGAATAAAATCATGCAAATAAAAACTACACTCACAAATAAACACTAAAATCAGAAAAAAACCCAATATAAACGATGAATAAAAATTTCTGCTGTGTGAAACAGTTTCAGTCTTTGAATATTTTTCATTTCTTACAATCAGAATTCTCCAATAGACTTTTAGAAGAAAATTATTTTCTTTCATGCATCACCAACTGAACCTTTTATGTTAACGTCTCAAGCTCAAGCCTAACCTCATTGAATTTTGCTTAGCAAAGTACTTTTCAACTCTAATAATTAGTAAGATTATATTTCTTATCATCTGTTGGTCGTCTGACCTGATAAACTTCAATGAACATTATAACACAGGACTGATTGTCTCTATAAATGGGCTCCTGCACGCTTGCAGACATTTTTCCATCACAATTATGGATGATGAAGGATTTGATTAAAGCTGTGAAACATTACTGATAACCTTCATGTGATGTTACATTAAAGCCAATTTTCTATTAAAAGCAGGGACTTTTCTAACTGACCTCTGACCTTTGAGCAGTAGTGTGTACTGTATGCTTGTATGTAACTGTATCTGACCTGGATTTTATCACCAGTTTCAAATAAGAATCTACTTTAAAGTCTGTCTTTCAATACAAAATAAGTTCAACTTTATCAAGGCTGATGGTAAACTGTCCCTAACAAGTCCACTTTATTGCGTGCTCATTGACTTTCTCCTATCAGAGCTGTTTAACAAGTCCACTTTATACATGCTTATTAATCTATCACGCTTATCAGTGGCTCATGGTTGCTTAAAGCCTATGTCTGAACTTGAGCACAGAGGCAGAGCATCATTCATCTTGGCAGCAGCTCCAGGATGACAAACTCCACTTTCTCTGCATCAAGACAGCTCATAGCTTTTTAACAGTCTCTCCTGATAGTCTCATATCATCTGCTCTAATCAATAACCATACACTATCATTACAATGTAGACTACAGCTCAAAAGTCTGAGGTGAATTAGAAATGTCTTGTTTTCAGAATAGACTCAAATTTGGTTTCAGATTGAATCACAGCAATTTATCAAAATAATCATATAAATGCTTAATATTAACACTGATCACAAATCATCAATGATTTTTAATAGAATATCTACAGAGGTGTTCAGAGACCCATTTTCAGCAATAATCCCTCCTGTGTTCAGTCCCATATGGAAAAGATATATATAAATCTTATAAAGTTTGTATCTGTCTTGTGTGAAACTTGTATGAAAAGCAGATAAGAGTGAAAACAGATATAAGATCCCTTGAAAAATTATATAATGAAACTTGTATGTTTTGGATACTTACTAAAACAATATATGAAAGTAATGAGAAAGTGGCCACTTTCATGAGTAAATCATGTAAGCCTTATATGATTTACTCATGAAAGTGGCCACTTTCATGAGTAATCACATATAAGTTTTTACTATTTCTTTTCCATATGGGGTGGTACATTGTCTTATCTAATGCAAGCTTAACACATTAAAGCCTAACTTATCACTCAAAACAGCTTTTTAAAGATTTTTGCACAAACTGAAACTATTGTGGTGATTAAAGAAACAATAAATGTGTCTGGATCATCCCAGTGTTTGTTTTTAACCTCATGAAACCAAGTTTACATTTTCCTCTAAAGGGGCTGCAACACCCGGCTGCACAAAACCTTCACTTTTTTCAACAGTTTCAGTCTTTGAATATTTTTCATTTCTTACAATCAGAATTCTCCAATAGATTTTTAGAAGAAAATTATTTTCTTTCATGCATCACCAACTGAACCTTTTATGTTAACGTCTCAAGCTCAAGCCTAACCTCATTGAATTTTGCTTAGCAAAGTACTTTTCAACTCTAATAATTAGTAAGATTATATTTCTTATCATCTGTTGGTCGTCTGACCTGATAAACTTCAATGAACATTATAACACAGGACTGATTGTCTCTATAAATGGGCTCCTGCACGCTTGCAGACATTTTTCCATCACAATTATGGATGATGAAGGATTTGACTAAAGCTGTGAAACATTACTGATAACCTTCATGTGATGTTACATTAAAGCCAATTTTCTATTAAAAGCAGGGACTTTTCTAACTGACCTCTGACCTTTGAGCAGTAGTGTGTACTGTATGCTTGTATGTAACTGTGTCTGACCTGGATTTTATCACCAGTTTCAAATAAGAATCTACTTTAAAGTCGATCTTTCAATACAAAATAAGTTCAACTTTATCAAGGCTGATGGTAAACTGTCCCTAACAAGTCCACTTTATTGCGTGCTCATTGACTTTCTCCTATCAGAGCTGTTTAACAAGTCCACTTTATACATGCTTATTAATCTATCACGCTTATCAGTGGCTCAATGTTGCTTAAAGCCTATGTCTGAACTTGAGCACAGAGGCAGAGCATCATTCATCTTGGCAGCAGCTCCAGGATGACAAACTCCACTTTCTCTGCATCAAGACAGCTCATAGCTTTTTAACAGTCTCTCCTGATAGTCTCATATCATCTGCTCTAATCAATAACCATACACTATCATTACAATGTAGACTACAGCTCAAAAGTCTGAGGTGAATTAGAAATGTCTTGTTTTCAGAATAGACTCAAATTTGGTTTCAGATTGAATCACAGCAATTTATCAAAATAATCATATAAATGCTTAATATTAACACTGATCACAAATCATCAATGATTTTTAATAGAATATCTACAGAGGTGTTCAGAGACCCATTTTCAGCAATAATCCCTCCTGTGTTCAGTCCCATATGGAAAAGATATATATAAATCTTATAAAGTTTGTATCTGTCTTGTGTGAAACTTGTATGAAAAGCAGATAAGAGTGAAAACAGATATAAGATCCCTTGAAAAATTATATAATGAAACTTGTATGTTTTGGATACTTACTAAAACAATATATGAAAGTAATGAGAAAGTGGCCACTTTCATGAGTAAATCATGTAAGCCTTATATGATTTACTCATGAAAGTGGCCACTTTCATGAGTAATCACATATAAGTTTTTACTATTTCTTTTCCATATGGGGTGGTACATTGTCTTATCTAATGCAAGCTTAACACATTAAAGCCTAACTTATCACTCAAAACAGCTTTTTAAAGATTTTTGCACAAACTGAAACTATTGTGGTGATTAAAGAAACAATAAATGTGTCTGGATCATCCCAGTGTTTGTTTTTAACCTCATGAAACCAAGTTTACATTTTCCTCTACAGGGGCTGCAACACCCGGCTGCACAAAACCTTCACTTTTTTTTAACAGTTTCAGTCTTTGAATATTTTTCATTTCTTACAATCAGAATTCTCCAGACTTTTAGAAGAAAATTATTTTCTTTCATGCATCACCAACTGAACCTTTTATGTTAACGTCTCAAGCTCAAGCCTAACCTCATTGAATTTTGCTTAGCAAAGTACTTTTCAACTCTAATAATTAGTAAGATTATATTTCTTATCATCTGTTGGTCGTCTGACCTGATAAACTTCAATGAACATTATAACACAGGACTGATTGTCTCTATAAATGGGCTCCTGCACGCTTGCAGACATTTTTCCATAACAATTATGGATGATGAAGGATTTGATTAAAGCTGTGAAACATTACTGATAACCTTCATGTGATGTTACATTAAAGCCAATTTTCTATTAAAAGCAGGGACTTTTCTAACTGACCTCTGACCTTTGAGCAGTAGTGTGTACTGTATGCTTGTATGTAACTGTGTCTGACCTGGATTTTATCACCAGTTTCAAATAAGAATCTACTTTAAAGTCTGTCTTTCAATACAAAATAAGTTCAACTTTATCAAGGCTGATGGTAAACTGTCCCTAACAAGTCCACTTTATTGCGTGCTCATTGACTTTCTCCTATCAGAGCTGTTTAACAAGTCCACTTTATACATGCTTATTAATCTATCACGCTTATCAGTGGCTCATGGTTGCTTAAAGCCTATGTCTGAACTTGAGCACAGAGGCAGAGCATCATTCATCTTGGCAGCAGCTCCAGGATGACAAACTCCACTTTCTCTGCATCAAGACAGCTCATAGCTTTTTAACAGTCTCTCCTGATAGTCTCATATCATCTGCTCTAATCAATAACCATACACTATCATTACAATGTAGACTACAGCTCAAAAGTCTGAGGTGAATTAGAAATGTCTTGTTTTCTGAATAGACTCAAATTTGGTTTCAGATTGAATCACAGCAATTTATCAAAATAATCATATAAATGCTTAATATTAACACTGATCACAAATCATCAATGATTTTTAATAGAATATCTACAGAGGTGTTCAGAGACCCATTTTCAGCAATAATCCCTCCTGTGTTCAGTCCCATATGGAAAAGATATATATAAATCTTATAAAGTTTGTATCTGTCTTGTGTGAAACTTGTATGAAAAGCAGATAAGAGTGAAAACAGATATAAGATCCCTTGAAAAATTATATAATGAAACTTGTATGTTTTGGATACTTACTAAAACAATATATGAAAGTAATGAGAAAGTGGCCACTTTCATGAGTAATCACATATAAGTTTTTACTATTTCTTTTCCATATGGGGTGGTACATTGTCTTATCTAATGCAAGCTTAACACATTAAAGCCTAACTTATCACTCAAAACAGCTTTTTAAAGATTTTTGCACAAACTGAAACTATTGTGGTGATTAAAGAAACAATAAATGTGTCTGGATCATCCCAGTGTTTGTTTTTAACCTCATGAAACCAAGTTTACATTTTCCTCTAAAGGGGCTGCAACACCCGGCTGCACAAAACCTTCACTTTTTTCAACAGTTTCAGTCTTTGAATATTTTTCATTTCTTACAATCAGAATTCTCCAATAGATTTTTAGAAGAAAATTATTTTCTTTCATGCATCACCAACTGAACCTTTTATGTTAACGTCTCAAGCTCAAGCCTAACCTCATTGAATTTTGCTTAGCAAAGTACTTTTCAACTCTAATAATTAGTAAGATTATATTTCTTATCATCTGTTGGTCGTCTGACCTGATAAACTTCAATGAACATTATAACACAGGACTGATTGTCTCTATAAATGGGCTCCTGCACGCTTGCAGACATTTTTCCATCACAATTATGGATGATGAAGGATTTGATTAAAGCTGTGAAACATTACTGATAACCTTCATGTGATGTTACATTAAAGCCAATTTTCTATTAAAAGCAGGGACTTTTCTAACTGACCTCTGACCTTTGAGCAGTAGTGTGTACTGTATGCTTGTATGTAACTGTATCTGACCTGGATTTTATCACCAGTTTCAAATAAGAATCTACTTTAAAGTCGATCTTTCAATACAAAATAAGTTCAACTTTATCAAGGCTGATGGTAAACTGTCCCTAACAAGTCCACTTTATTGCGTGCTCATTGACTTTCTCCTATCAGAGCTGTTTAACAAGTCCACTTTATACATGCTTATTAATCTATCACGCTTATCAGTGGCTCATGGTTGCTTAAAGCCTATGTCTGAACTTGAGCACAGAGGCAGAGCATCATTCATCTTGGCAGCAGCTCCAGGATGACAAACTCCACTTTCTCTGCATCAAGACAGCTCATAACTTTTTAACAGTCTCTCCTGATAGTCTCATATCATCTGCTCTAATCAATAACCATACACTATCATTACAATGTAGACTACAGCTCAAAAGTCTGAGGTGAATTAGAGATGTCTTGTTTTCAGAATAGACTCAAATTTGGTTTCAGATTGAATCACAGCAATTTATCAAAATAATCATATAAATGCTTAACATTAACACTGATCACAAATCATCAATGATTTTTAATAGAATATCTACAGAGGTGTTCAGAGACCCATTTTCAGCAATAATCCCTCCTGTGTTCAGTCCCATATGGAAAAGATATATATAAATCTTATAAAGTTTGTATCTGTCTTGTGCGAAACTTGTATGAAAAGCAGATAAGAGTGAAAACAGATATAAGATCCCTTGAAAAATTATATAATGAAACTTGTATGTTTTGGATACTTACTAAAACAATATATGAAAGTAATGAGAAAGTGGCCACTTTCATGAGTAGTCACATATAAGTTTTTACTATTTCTTTTCCATATGGGGTGGTACATTGTCTTATCTAATGCAAGCTTAACACATTAAAGCCTAACTTATCACTCAAAACAGCTTTTTAAAGATTTTTGCACAAACTGAAACTATTGTGGTGATTAAAGAAACAATAAATGTGTCTGGATCATCCCAGTGTTTGTTTTTAACCTCATGAAACCAAGTTTACATTTTCCTCTAAAGGGGCTGCAACACCCGGCTGCACAAAACCTTCACTTTTTTTTAACAGTTTCAGTCTTTGAATATTTTTCATTTCTTACAATCAGAATTCTCCAGACTTTTAGAAGAAAATTATTTTCTTTCATGCATCACCAACTGAACCTTTTATGTTAACGTCTCAAGCTCAAGCCTAACCTCATTGAATTTTGCTTAGCAAAGTACTTTTCAACTCTAATAATTAGTAAGATTATATTTCTTATCATCTGTTGGTCGTCTGACCTGATAAACTTCAATGAACATTATAACACAGGACTGATTGTCTCTATAAATGGGCTCCTGCACGCTTGCAGACATTTTTCCATAACAATTATGGATGATGAAGGATTTGATTAAAGCTGTGAAACATTACTGATAACCTTCATGTGATGTTACATTAAAGCCAATTTTCTATTAAAAGCAGGGACTTTTCTAACTGACCTCTGACCTTTGAGCAGTAGTGTGTACTGTATGCTTGTATGTAACTGTGTCTGACCTGGATTTTATCACCAGTTTCAAATAAGAATCTACTTTAAAGTCTGTCTTTCAATACAAAATAAGTTCAACTTTATCAAGGCTGATGGTAAACTGTCCCTAACAAGTCCACTTTATTGCGTGCTCATTGACTTTCTCCTATCAGAGCTGTTTAACAAGTCCACTTTATACATGCTTATTAATCTATCACGCTTATCAGTGGCTCATGGTTGCTTAAAGCCTATGTCTGAACTTGAGCACAGAGGCAGAGCATCATTCATCTTGGCAGCAGCTCCAGGATGACAAACTCCACTTTCTCTGCATCAAGACAGCTCATAGCTTTTTAACAGTCTCTCCTGATAGTCTCATATCATCTGCTCTAATCAATAACCATACACTATCATTACAATGTAGACTACAGCTCAAAAGTCTGAGGTGAATTAGAGATGTCTTGTTTTCAGAATAGACTCAAATTTGGTTTCAGATTGAATCACAGCAATTTATCAAAATAATCATATAAATGCTTAATATTAACACTGATCACAAATCATCAATGATTTTTAATAGAATATCTACAGAGGTGTTCAGAGACCCATTTTCAGCAATAATCCCTCCTGTGTTCAGTCCCATATGGAAAAGATATATATAAATCTTATAAAGTTTGTATCTGTCTTGTGCGAAACTTGTATGAAAAGCAGATAAGAGTGAAAACAGATATAAGATCCCTTGAAAAATTATATAATGAAACTTGTATGTTTTGGATACTTACTAAAACAATATATGAAAGTAATGAGAAAGTGGCCACTTTCATGAGTAAATCATGTAAGCCTTATATGATTTACTCATGAAAGTGGCCACTTTCATGAGTAATCACATATAAGTTTTTACTATTTCTTTTCCATATGGGGTGGTACATTGTCTTATCTAATGCAAGCTTAACACATTAAAGCCTAACTTATCACTCAAAACAGCTTTTTAAAGATTTTTGCACAAACTGAAACTATTGTGGTGATTAAAGAAACAATAAATGTGTCTGGATCATCCCAGTGTTTGTTTTTAACCTCATGAAACCAAGTTTACATTTTCCTCTAAAGGGGCTGCAACACCCGGCTGCACAAAACCTTCACTTTTTTTTAACAGTTTCAGTCTTTGAATATTTTTCATTTCTTACAATCAGAATTCTCCAATAGACTTTTAGAAGAAAATTATTTTCTTTCATGCATCACCAACTGAACCTTTTATGTTAACGTCTCAAGCTCAAGCCTAACCTCATTGAATTTTGCTTAGCAAAGTACTTTTCAACTCTAATAATTAGTAAGATTATATTTCTTATCATCTGTTGGTCGTCTGACCTGATAAACTTCAATGAACATTATAACACAGGACTGATTGTCTCTATAAATGGGCTCCTGCACGCTTGCAGACATTTTTCCATAACAATTATGGATGATGAAGGATTTGATTAAAGCTGTGAAACATTACTGATAACCTTCATGTGATGTTACATTAAAGCCAATTTTCTATTAAAAGCAGGGACTTTTCTAACTGACCTCTGACCTTTGAGCAGTAGTGTGTACTGTATGCTTGTATGTAACTGTGTCTGACCTGGATTTTATCACCAGTTTCAAATAAGAATCTACTTTAAAGTCTGTCTTTCAATACAAAATAAGTTCAACTTTATCAAGGCTGATGGTAAACTGTCCCTAACAAGTCCACTTTATTGCGTGCTCATTGACTTTCTCCTATCAGAGCTGTTTAACAAGTCCACTTTATACATGCTTATTAATCTATCACGCTTATCAGTGGCTCATGGTTGCTTAAAGCCTATGTCTGAACTTGAGCACAGAGGCAGAGCATCATTCATCTTGGCAGCAGCTCCAGGATGACAAACTCCACTTTCTCTGCATCAAGACAGCTCATAGCTTTTTAACAGTCTCTCCTGATAGTCTCATATCATCTGCTCTAATCAATAACCATACACTATCATTACAATGTAGACTACAGCTCAAAAGTCTGAGGTGAATTAGAAATGTCTTGTTTTCAGAATAGACTCAAATTTGGTTTCAGATTGAATCACAGCAATTTATCAAAATAATCATATAAATGCTTAATATTAACACTGATCACAAATCATCAATGATTTTCAATAGAATATCTACAGAGGTGTTCAGAGACCCATTTTCAGCAATAATCCCTCCTGTGTTCAGTCCCATATGGAAAAGATATATATAAATCTTATAAAGTTTGTATCTGTCTTGTGCGAAACTTGTATGAAAAGCAGATAAGAGTGAAAACAGATATAAGATCCCTTGAAAAATTATATAATGAAACTTGTATGTTTTGGATACTTACTAAAACAATATATGAAAGTAATGAGAAAGTGGCCACTTTCATGAGTAAATCATGTAAGCCTTATATGATTTACTCATGAAAGTGGCCACTTTCATGAGTAATCACATATAAGTTTTTACTATTTCTTTTCCATATGGGGTGGTACATTGTCTTATCTAATGCAAGCTTAACACATTAAAGCCTAACTTATCACTCAAAACAGCTTTTTAAAGATTTTTGCACAAACTGAAACTATTGTGGTGATTAAAGAAACAATAAATGTGTCTGGATCATCCCAGTGTTTGTTTTTAATCTCATGAAGCCAAGTTTACATTTTCCTCTAAAGGGGCTGCAACACCCGGCTGCACAAAACCTTCACTTTTTTCAACAGTTTCAGTCTTTGAATATTTTTCATTTCTTACAATCAGAATTCTCCAATAGATTTTTAGAAGAAAATTATTTTCTTTCATGCATCACCAACTGAACCTTTTATGTTAACGTCTCAAGCTCAAGCCTAACCTCATTGAATTTTGCTTAGCAAAGTACTTTTCAACTCTAATAATTAGTAAGATTATATTTCTTATCATCTGTTGGTCGTCTGACCTGATAAACTTCAATGAACATTATAACACAGGAATGATTGTCTCTATAAATGGGCTCCTGCACGCTTGCAGACATTTTTCCATAACAATTATGGATGATGAAGGATTTGATTAAAGCTGTGAAACATTACTGATAACCTTCATGTGATGTTACATTAAAGCCAATTTTCTATTAAAAGCAGGGACTTTTCTAACTGACCTCTGACCTTTGAGCAGTAGTGTGTACTGTATGCTTGTATGTAACTGTGTCTGACCTGGATTTTATCACCAGTTTCAAATAAGAATCTACTTTAAAGTCTGTCTTTCAATACAAAATAAGTTCAACTTTATCAAGGCTGATGGTAAACTGTCCCTAACAAGTCCACTTTATTGCGTGCTCATTGACTTTCTCCTATCAGAGCTGTTTAACAAGTCCACTTTATACATGCTTATTAATCTATCACGCTTATCAGTGGCTCATGGTTGCTTAAAGCCTATGTCTGAACTTGAGCACAGAGGCAGAGCATCATTCATCTTGGCAGCAGCTCCAGGATGACAAACTCCACTTTCTCTGCATCAAGACAGCTCATAGCTTTTTAACAGTCTCTCCTGATAGTCTCATATCATCTGCTCTAATCAATAACCATACACTATCATTACAATGTAGACTACAGCTCAAAAGTCTGAGGTGAATTAGAGATGTCTTGTTTTCAGAATAGACTCAAATTTGGTTTCAGATTGAATCACAGCAATTTATCAAAATAATCATATAAATGCTTAATATTAACACTGACCACAAATCATCAGTGATTTTTAATAGAATATCTACAGAGGTGTTCAGAGACCCATTTTCAGCAATAATCCCTCCTGTGTTCAGTCCCATATGGAAAAGATATATATAAATCTTATAAAGTTTGTATCTGTCTTGTGCGAAACTTGTATGAAAAGCAGATAAGAGTGAAAACAGATATAAGATCCCTTGAAAAATTATATAATGAAACTTGTATGTTTTGGATACTTACTAAAACAATGTATGAAAGTAATGAGAAAGTGGCCACTTTCATGAGTAATCACATATAAGTTTTTACTATTTCTTTTCCATATGGGGTGGTACATTGTCTTATCTAATGCAAGCTTAACACATTAAAGCCTAACTTATCACTCAAAACAGCTTTTTAAAGATTTTTGCACAAACTGAAACTATTGTGGTGATTAAAGAAACAATAAATGTGTCTGGATCATCCCAGTGTTTGTTTTTAACCTCATGAAGCCAAGTTTACATTTTCCTCTAAAGGGGCTGCAACACCCGGCTGCACAAAACCTTCACTTTTTTCAACAGTTTCAGTCTTTGAATATTTTTCATTTCTTACAATCAGAATTCTCCAATAGACTTTTAGAAGAAAATTATTTTCTTTCATGCATCACCAACTGAACCTTTTATGTTAACGTCTCAAGCTCAAGCCTAACCTCATTGAATTTTGCTTAGCAAAGTACTTTTCAACTCTAATAATTAGTAAGATTATATTTCTTATCATCTGTTGGTCGTCTGACCTGATAAACTTCAATGAACATTATAACACAGGACTGATTGTCTCTATAAATGGGCTCCTGCACGCTTGCAGACATTTTTCCATCACAATTATGGATGATGAAGGATTTGATTAAAGCTGTGAAACATTACTGATAACCTTCATGTGATGTTACATTAAAGCCAATTTTCTATTAAAAGCAGGGACTTTTCTAACTGACCTCTGACCTTTGAGCAGTAGTGTGTACTGTATGCTTGTATGTAACTGTATCTGACCTGGATTTTATCACCAGTTTCAAATAAGAATCTACTTTAAAGTCTGTCTTTCAATACAAAATAAGTTCAACTTTATCAAGGCTGATGGTAAACTGTCCCTAACAAGTCCACTTTATTGCGTGCTCATTGACTTTCTCCTATCAGAGCTGTTTAACAAGTCCACTTTATACATGCTTGTTAATCTATCACGCTTATCAGTGGCTCATGGTTGCTTAAAGCCTATGTCTGAACTTGAGCACAGAGGCAGAGCATCATTCATCTTGGCAGCAGCTCCAGGATGACAAACTCCACTTTCTCTGCATCAAGACAGCTCATAGCTTTTTAACAGTCTCTCCTGATAGTCTCATATCATCTGCTCTAATCAATAACCATACACTATCATTACAATGTAGACTACAGCTCAAAAGTCTGAGGTGAATTAGAAATGTCTTGTTTTCAGAATAGACTCAAATTTGGTTTCAGATTGAATCACAGCAATTTATCAAAATAATCCTATAAATGCTTAATATTAACACTGATCACAAATCATCAATGATTTTAAATAGAATATCTACAGAGGTGTTCAGAGACCCATTTTCAGCAATAATCCCTCCTGTGTTCAGCCCCATATGGAAAAGATATATATAAATCTTATAAAGTTTGTATCTGTCTTGTGTGAAACTTGTATGAAAAGCAGATAAGAGTGAAAACAGATATAAGATCCCTTGAAAAATTATATAATGAAACTTGTATGTTTTGGATACTTACTAAAACAATATATGAAAGTAATGAGAAAGTGGCCACTTTCATGAGTAAATCATGTAAGCCTTATATGATTTACTCATGAAAGTGGCCACTTTCATGAGTAATCACATATAAGTTTTTACTATTTCTTTTCCATATGGGGTGGTACATTGTCTTATCTAATGCAAGCTTAACACATTAAAGCCTAACTTATCACTCAAAACAGCTTTTTAAAGATTTTTGCACAAACTGAAACTATTGTGGTGATTAAAGAAACAATAAATGTGTCTGGATCATCCCAGTGTTTGTTTTTAATCTCATGAAACCAAGTTTACATTTTCCTCCAAAGGGGCTGCAACACCCGGCTGCATAAAACCTTCACTTTTTTTAACAGTTTCAGTCTTTGAATATTTTTCATTTCTTACAATCAGAATTCTCCAATAGACTTTTAGAAGAAAATTATTTTCTTTCATGCATCACCAACTGAACCTTTTATGTTAACGTCTCAAGCTCAAGCCTAACCTCATTGAATTTTGCTTAGCAAAGTACTTTTCAACTCTAATAATTAGTAAGATTATATTTCTTATCATCTGTTGGTCGTCTGACCTGATAAACTTCAATGAACATTATAACACAGGAATGATTGTCTCTATAAATGGGCTCCTGCACGCTTGCAGACATTTTTCCATCACAATTATGGATGATGAAGGATTTGACTAAAGCTGTGAAACATTACTGATAACCTTCATGTGATGTTACATTAAAGCCAATTTTCTATTAAAAGCAGGGACTTTTCTAACTGACCTCTGACCTTTGAGCAGTAGTGTGTACTGTATGCTTGTATGTAACTGTATCTGACCTGGATTTTATCACCAGTTTCAAATAAGAATCTTCTTTAAAGTCTGTCTTTCAATACAAAATAAGTTCAACTTTATCAAGGCTGATGGTAAACTGTCCCTAACAAGTCCACTTTATTGCGTGCTCATTGACTTTCTCCTATCAGAGCTGTTTAACAAGTCCACTTTATACATGCTTATTAATCTATCACGCTTATCAGTGGCTCATGGTTGCTTAAAGCCTATGTCTGAACTTGAGCACAGAGGCAGAGCATCATTCATCTTGGCAGCAGCTCCAGGATGACAAACTCCACTTTCTCTGCATCAAGACAGCTCATAGCTTTTTAACAGTCTCTCCTGATAGTCTCATATCATCTGCTCTAATCAATAACCATACACTATCATTACAATGTAGACTACAGCTCAAAAGTGTTAGGTGAATTAGAAATGTCTTGTTTTCAGAATAGACTCAAATTTGGTTTCAGATTGAATCACAGCAATTTATCAAAATAATCCTATAAATGCTTAATATTAACACTGATCACAAATCATCAATGATTTTCAATAGAATATCTACAGAGGTGTTCAGAGACCCATTTTCAGCAATAATCCCTCCTGTGTTCAGTCCCATATGGAAAAGATATATATAAATCTTATAAAGTTTGTATCTGTCTTGTGCGAAACTTGTATGAAAAGCAGATAAGAGTGAAAACAGATATAAGATCCCTTGAAAAATTATATAATGAAACTTGTATGTTTTGGATACTTACTAAAACAATATATGAAAGTAATGAGAAAGTGGCCACTTTCATGAGTAAATCATGTAAGCCTTATATGATTTACTCATGAAAGTGGCCACTTTCATGAGTAATCACATATAAGTTTTTACTATTTCTTTTCCATATGGGGTGGTACATTGTCTTATCTAATGCAAGCTTAACACATTAAAGCCTAACTTATCACTCAAAACAGCTTTTTAAAGATTTTTGCACAAACTGAAACTATTGTGGTGATTAAAGAAACAATAAATGTGTCTGGATCATCCCAGTGTTTGTTTTTAATCTCATGAAACCAAGTTTACATTTTCCTCCAAAGGGGCTGCAACACCCGGCTGCATAAAACCTTCACTTTTTTTAACAGTTTCAGTCTTTGAATATTTTTCATTTCTTACAATCAGAATTCTCCAATAGACTTTTAGAAGAAAATTATTTTCTTTCATGCATCACCAACTGAACCTTTTATGTTAACGTCTCAAGCTCAAGCCTAACCTCATTGAATTTTGCTTAGCAAAGTACTTTTCAACTCTAATAATTAGTAAGATTATATTTCTTATCATCTGTTGGTCGTCTGACCTGATAAACTTCAATGAACATTATAACACAGGACTGATTGTCTCTATAAATGGGCTCCTGCACGCTTGCAGACCTTTTTCCATCACAATTATGGATGATGAAGGATTTGACTAAAGCTGTGAAACATTACTGATAACCTTCATGTGATGTTACATTAAAGCCAATTTTCTATTAAAAGCAGGGACTTTTCTAACTGACCTCTGACCTTTGAGCAGTAGTGTGTACTGTATGCTTGTATGTAACTGTATCTGACCTGGATTTTATCACCAGTTTCAAATAAGAATCTTCTTTAAAGTCTGTCTTTCAATACAAAATAAGTTCAACTTTATCAAGGCTGATGGTAAACTGTCCCTAACAAGTCCACTTTATTGCGTGCTCATTGACTTTCTCCTATCAGAGCTGTTTAACAAGTCCACTTTATACATGCTTATTAATCTATCACGCTTATCAGTGGCTCATGGTTGCTTAAAGCCTATGTCTGAACTTGAGCACAGAGGCAGAGCATCATTCATCTTGGCAGCAGCTCCAGGATGACAAACTCCACTTTCTCTGCATCAAGACAGCTCATAGCTTTTTAACAGTCTCTCCTGATAGTCTCATATCATCTGCTCTAATCAATAACCATACACTATCATTACAATGTAGACTACAGCTCAAAAGTGTTAGGTGAATTAGAAATGTCTTGTTTTCAGAATAGACTCAAATTTGGTTTCAGATTGAATCACAGCAATTTATCAAAATAATCATATAAATGCTTAATATTAACACTGATCACAAATCATCAATGATTTTCAATAGAATATCTACAGAGGTGTTCAGAGACCCATTTTCAGCAATAATCCCTCCTGTGTTCAGTCCCATATGGAAAAGAAATATATAAATCTTATAAAGTTTGTATCTGTCTTGTGCGAAACTTGTATGAAAAGCAGATAAGAGTGAAAACAGATATAAGATCCCTTGAAAAATTATATAATGAAACTTGTATGTTTTGGATACTTACTAAAACAATGTATGAAAGTAATGAGAAAGTGGCCACTTTCATGAGTAATCACATATAAGTTTTTACTATTTCTTTTCCATATGGGGTGGTACATTGTCTTATCTAATGCAAGCTTAACACATTAAAGCCTAACTTATCACTCAAAACAGCTTTTTAAAGATTTTTGCACAAACTGAAACTATTGTGGTGATTAAAGAAACAATAAATGTGTCTGGATCATCCCAGTGTTTGTTTTTAATCTCATGAAGCCAAGTTTACATTTTCCTCTAAAGGGGCTGCAACACCCGGCTGCACAAAACCTTCACTTTTTTCAACAGTTTCAGTCTTTGAATATTTTTCATTTCTTACAATCAGAATTCTCCAATAGATTTTTAGAAGAAAATTATTTTCTTTCATGCATCACCAACTGAACCTTTTATGTTAACGTCTCAAGCTCAAGCCTAACCTCATTGAATTTTGCTTAGCAAAGTACTTTTCAACTCTAATAATTAGTAAGATTATATTTCTTATCATCTGTTGGTCGTCTGACCTGATAAACTTCAATGAACATTATAACACAGGACTGATTGTCTCTATAAATGGGCTCCTGCACGCTTGCAGACATTTTTCCATCACAATTATGGATGATGAAGGATTTGACTAAAGCTGTGAAACATTACTGATAACCTTCATGTGATGTTACATTAAAGCCAATTTTCTATTAAAAGCAGGGACTTTTCTAACTGACCTCTGACCTTTGAGCAGTAGTGTGTACAGTATGCTTGTATGTAACTGTGTGTGACCTGGATTTTATCACCAGTTTCAAATAAGAATCTACTTTAAAGTCTGTCTTTCAATACAAAATAAGTTCAACTTTATCAAGGCTGATGGTAAACTGTCCCTAACAAGTCCACTTTATTGCGTGCTCATTGACTTTCTCCTATCAGAGCTGTTTAACAAGTCCACTTTATACATGCTTATTAATCTATCACGCTTATCAGTGGCTCATGGTTGCTTAAAGCCTATGTCTGAACTTGAGCACAGAGGCAGAGCATCATTCATCTTGGCAGCAGCTCCAGGATGACAAACTCCACTTTCTCTGCATCAAGACAGCTCATAGCTTTTTAACAGTCTCTCCTGATAGTCTCATATCATCTGCTCTAATCAATAACCATACACTATCATTACAATGTAGACTACAGCTCAAAAGTCTGAGGTGAATTAGAAATGTCTTGTTTTCAGAATAGACTCAAATTTGGTTTCAGATTGAATCACAGCAATTTATCAAAATAATCATATAAATGCTTAATATTAACACTGATCACAAATCATCAATGATTTTTAATAGAATATCTACAGAGGTGTTCAGAGACCCATTTTCAGCAATAATCCCTCCTGTGTTCAGTGGTACATTGTCTTATCTAATGCAAGCTTAACACATTAAAGCCTAACTTATAACTCAAAACAGCTTTTTAAAGATTTTTGCACAAACTCAAACTATTGTGGTGATTAAAGAAAGAATAAATGTGTCTGAATCATCCCAGTGTTTGTTTTTAACCTCATGAAACCAAGTTTCCATTTTCCTCTAAAGGGGCTGCAACACCCAGCTGCACAAAACCTTCATTTTTTTTTAAAAAGTTTCACACTTTGAATATTTTTCATTTCTTACAATCAGAATTCTCCAATAGATTTTTAGAAGAAAATTATTTTCTTTCATGCATCACCAACTGAACCTTTTATGTTAACGTCTCAATCTCCAGCCTAACCTCATTGAATTTTGCTTAGCAAAGTACTTTTCAACTCTAATAATTAGTAAGATTATATTTCTTATCATCTGTTGGTCGTCTGACCTGATAAACTTCAATGAGCATTATAACACAGGAATGATTGTCTCTAAAAATGGGCTCCTGCACGCTTGCAGACATTTTTCCATCACAACTTATGGATGATGAATGATTTGATTAAAGCTGTGAAACATTACTGATAAACTTCATGTGATGTTACATTAAAGCCAATTTTCTATTAAAATCAGGGACTTTTCCTAACTGACCTCTGACCTTTGAGCAGTAGTGTGTACTGTATGCTTGTATGTAACTGTATCTGACCTGGATTTTATCACCAGTTTCAAATAAGAATCTTCTTTAAAGTCTGTCTTTCAATACAAATGAAGTTAAACTTTATCAAGGCTGATGGTAAACTGTCCCTAACAAGTCCACTTTATTGCGTGCTCATTGACTTTCTCCTATCAGAACTGTTTAACAAGTCCACTTTATACATGCTTATTAATCTATCACGCTTATCAGTGGCTCATGGTTGCTTAAAGCCTATGTCTGAACTTGAGCACAGAGGCAGAGCATCATTCAATCTTGGCAACAGCTCCAGGATGACAAACTCCACTTTCTCTGCATCAAGACAGCTCATAACTTTTTAACAGTCTCTCCTGATAGTCTCATATCATCTGCTCTAATCAATAACCATACACTATCATTACAATGTAGACTACAGCTCAAAAGTCTGAGGTGAATTAGAAATGTCTTGTTTTCTGAATAGACTCAAATTTGGTTTCAGATTGAATCACAGCAATTTATCAAAAGAATCATATAAATGCTTAATATTAACACTGATCACAAATCATGAATGATTTTTAATAGAATATCTACAGAGGTGTTCAGAGACCCATTTTCAGCAATAATCCCTCCTGTGTGCAGTGGTACATTGTCTTATCTAATGCAAGCTTAACACATTAAAGCCTAACTTATAACTCAAAACAGCTTTTTAAAGATTTTTGCACAAACTCAAACTATTGTGGTGATTAAAGAAAGAATAAATGTGTCTGGATCATCCCAGTGTTTGTTTTTAACCTCATGAAACCAAGTTTCCATTTTCCTCTAAAGGGGCTGCAACACCCAGCTGCACAAAACCTTCATTTTTTTTAAAAAGTTTCACTCTTTGAATATTTTTCATTTCTTACAATCAGAATTCTCCAATAGATTTTTAGATGAAAATTATTTTCTTTCATGCATCACCAATTGAACCTTTTATGTTAACGTCTCAATCTCCAGCCTAACCTCATTGAATTTTGCTTAGCAAAGTACTTTTCAACTCTAATAATTAGTAAGATTATATTTCTTATCATCTGTTGGTCGTCTGACCTGATAAACTTCAATGAACATGATAACACAGGAATGATTGTCTCTAAAAATGGGCTCCTGCACGCTTGCAGACATTTTTCCATCACAACTTATGGATGATGAATGATTTGATTAAAGCTGTGAAACATTACTGATAAACTTCATGTGATGTTACATTAAAGCCAATTTTCTATTAAAATCAGGGACTTTTCCTAACTGACCTCTGACCTTTGAGCAGTAGTGTGTACTGTATGCTTGTATGTAACTGTATCTGACCTGGATTTTATCACCAGTTTCAAATAAGAATCTTCTTTAAAGTCTGTCTTTCAATACAAATGAAGTTAAACTTTATCAAGGCTGATGGTAAACTGTCCCTAACAAGTCCACTTTATTGCGTGCTCATTGACTTTCTCCTATCAGAGCTGTTTAACAAGTCCACTTTATACATGCTTATTAATCTATCACGCTTATCAGTGGCTCATGGTTGCTTAAAGCCTATGTCTGAACTTGAGCACAGAGGCAGAGCATCATTCAATCTTGGCAACAGCTCCAGGATGACAAACTCCACTTTCTCTGCATCAAGACAGCTCATAACTTTTTAACAGTCTCTCCTGATAGTCTCATATCATCTGCTCTAATCAATAACCATACACTATCATTACAATGTAGACTACAGCTCAAAAGTCTGAGGTGAATTAGAAATGTCTTGTTTTCTGAATAGACTCAAATTTGGTTTCAGATTGAATCACAGCAATTTATCAAAAGAATCATATAAATGCTTAATATTAACACTGATCACAAATCATGAATGATTTTTAATAGAATATCTACAGAGGTGTTCAGAGACCCATTTTCAGCAATAATCCCTCCTGTGTTCAGTGGTACATTGTCTTATCTAATGCAAGCTTAACACATTAAAGCCTAACTTATAACTCAAAACAGCTTTTTAAAGATTTTTGCACAAACTCAAACTATTGTGGTGATTAAAGAAAGAATAAATGTGTCTGAATCATCCCAGTGTTTGTTTTTAACCTCATGAAACCAAGTTTCCATTTTCCTCTAAAGGGGCTGCAACACCCAGCTGCACAAAACCTTCATTTTTTTTTAAAAAGTTTCACACTTTGAATATTTTTCATTTCTTACAATCAGAATTCTCCAATAGATTTTTAGAAGAAAATTATTTTCTTTCATGCATCACCAATTGAACCTTTTATGTTAACGTCTCAATCTCCAGCCTAACCTCATTGAATTTTGCTTAGCAAAGTACTTTTCAACTCCAATAATTAGTAAGATTATATTTCTTATCATCTGTTGGTCGTCTGACCTGATAAACTTCAATGAACATGATAACACAGGAATGATTGTCTCTAAAAATGGGCTCCTGCACGCTTGCAGACATTTTTCCATCACAACTTATGGATGATGAATGATTTGATTAAAGCTGTGAAACATTACTGATAAACTTCATGTGATGTTACATTAAAGCCAATTTTCTATTAAAATCAGGGACTTTTCCTAACTGACCTCTGACCTTTGAGCAGTAGTGTGTACTGTATGCTTGTATGTAACTGTATCTGACCTGGATTTTATCACCAGTTTCAAATAAGAATCTTCTTTAAAGTCTGTCTTTCAATACAAATGAAGTTAAACTTTATCAAGGCTGATGGTAAACTGTCCCTAACAAGTCCACTTTATTGCGTGCTCAGTGACTTTCTCCTATCAGAGCTGTTTAACAAGTCCACTTTATACATGCTTATTAATCTATCACGCTTATCAGTGGCTCATGGTTGCTTAAAGCCTATGTCTGAACTTGAGCACAGAGGCAGAGCATCATTCAATCTTGGCAACAGCTCCAGGATGACAAACTCCACTTTCTCTGCATCAAGACAGCTCATAACTTTTTAACAGTCTCTCCTGATAGTCTCATATCATCTGCTCTAATCAATAACCATACACTATCATTACAATGTAGACTACAGCTCAAAAGTCTGAGGTGAATTAGAAATGTCTTGTTTTCTGAATAGACTCAAATTTGGTTTCAGATTGAATCACAGCAATTTATCAAAAGAATCATATAAATGCTTAATATTAACACTGATCACAAATCATGAATGATTTTTAATAGAATATCTACAGAGGTGTTCAGAGACCCATTTTCAGCAATAATCCCTCCTGTGTTCAGTGGTACATTGTCTTATCTAATGCAAGCTTAACACATTAAAGCCTAACTTATAACTCAAAACAGCTTTTTAAAGATTTTTGCACAAACTCAAACTATTGTGGTGATTAAAGAAAGAATAAATGTGTCTGAATCATCCCAGTGTTTGTTTTTAACCTCATGAAACCAAGTTTCCATTTTCCTCTAAAGGGGCTGCAACACCCAGCTGCACAAAACCTTCATTTTTTTTTAAAAGGTTTCACACTTTGAATATTTTTCATTTCTTACAATCAGAATTCTCCAATAGATTTTTAGAAGAAAATTATTTTCTTTCATGCATCACCAACTGAACCTTTTATGTTAACGTCTCAATCTCCAGCCTAACCTCATTGAATTTTGCTTAGCAAAGTACTTTTCAACTCTAATAATTAGTAAGATTATATTTCTTATCATCTGTTGGTCGTCTGACCTGATAAACTTCAATGAACATGATAACACAGGAATGATTGTCTCTAAAAATGGGCTCCTGCACGCTTGCAGACATTTTTCCATCACAACTTATGGATGATGAATGATTTGATTAAAGCTGTGAAACATTACTGATAAACTTCATGTGATGTTACATTAAAGCCAATTTTCTATTAAAATCAGGGACTTTTCCTAACTGACCTCTGACCTTTGAGCAGTAGTGTGTACTGTATGCTTGTATGTAACTGTATCTGACCTGGATTTTATCACCAGTTTCAAATAAGAATCTTCTTTAAAGTCTGTCTTTCAATACAAATGAAGTTAAACTTTATCAAGGCTGATGGTAAACTGTCCCTAACAAGTCCACTTTATTGCGTGCTCATTGACTTTCTCCTATCATAGCTGTTTAACAAGTCCACTTTATACATGCTTATTAATCTATCACGCTTATCAGTGGCTCATGGTTGCTTAAAGCCTATGTCTGAACTTGAGCACAGAGGCAGAGCATCATTCAATCTTGGCAACAGCTCCAGGATGACAAACTCCACTTTCTCTGCATCAAGACAGCTCATAACTTTTTAACAGTCTCTCCTGATAGTCTCATATCATCTGCTCTAATCAATAACCATACACTATCATTACAATGTAGACTACAGCTCAAAAGTCTGAGGTGAATTAGAAATGTCTTGTTTTCTGAATAGACTCAAATTTGGTTTCAGATTGAATCACAGCAATTTATCAAAAGAATCATATAAATGCTTAATATTAACACTGATCACAAATCATGAATGATTTTTAATAGAATATCTACAGAGGTGTTCAGAGACCCATTTTCAGCAATAATCCCTCCTGTGTTCAGTGGTACATTGTCTTATCTAATGCAAGCTTAACACATTAAAGCCTAACTTATAACTCAAAACAGCTTTTTAAAGATTTTTGCACAAACTCAAACTATTGTGGTGATTAAAGAAAGAATAAATGTGTCTGAATCATCCCAGTGTTTGTTTTTAACCTCATGAAACCAAGTTTCCATTTTCCTCTAAAGGGGCTGCAACACCCAGCTGCACAAAATCTTCATTTTTTTTTTAAAAAGTTTCACTCTTTGAATATTTTTCATTTCTTACAATCAGAATTCTCCAATAGATTTTTAGAAGAAAATTATTTTCTTTCATGCATCACCAACAGAACCTTTTATGTTAACGTCTCAATCTCCAGCCTAACCTCATTGAATTTTGCTTAGCAAAGTACTTTTCAACTCTAATAATTAGTAAGATTATATTTCTTATCATCTGTTGGTCGTCTGACCTGATAAACTTCAATGAACATGATAACACAGGAATGATTGTCTCTAAAAATGGGCTCCTGCACGCTTGCAGACATTTTTCCATCACAACTTATGGATGATGAATGATTTGATTAAAGCTGTGAAACATTACTGATAAACTTCATGTGATGTTACATTAAAGCCAATTTTCTATTAAAATCAGGGACTTTTCCTAACTGACCTCTGACCTTTGAGCAGTAGTGTGTACTGTATGCTTGTATGTAACTGTATCTGACCTGGATTTTATCACCAGTTTCAAATAAGAATCTTCTTTAAAGTCTGTCTTTCAATACAAATGAAGTTAAACTTTATCAAGGCTGATGGTAAACTGTCCCTAACAAGTCCACTTTATTGCGTGCTCAGTGACTTTCTCCTATCAGAACTGTTTAACAAGTCCACTTTATACATGCTTATTAATCTATCACGCTTATCAGTGGCTCATGGTTGCTTAAAGCCTATGTCTGAACTTGAGCACAGAGGCAGAGCATCATTCAATCTTGGCAACAGCTCCAGGATGACAAACTCCACTTTCTCTGCATCAAGACAGCTCATAACTTTTTAACAGTCTCTCCTGATAGTCTCATATCATCTGCTCTAATCAATAACCATACACTATCATTACAATGTAGACTACAGCTCAAAAGTCTGAGGTGAATTAGAAATGTCTTGTTTTCTGAATAGACTCAAATTTGGTTTCAGATTGAATCACAGCAATTTATCAAAAGAATCATATAAATGCTTAATATTAACACTGATCACAAATCATGAATGATTTTTAATAGAATATCTACAGAGGTGTTCAGAGACCCATTTTCAGCAATAATCCCTCCTGTGTTCAGTGGTACATTGTCTTATCTAATGCAAGCTTAACACATTAAAGCCTAACTTATAACTCAAAACAGCTTTTTAAAGATTTTTGCACAAACTCAAACTATTGTGGTGATTAAAGAAAGAATAAATGTGTCTGAATCATCCCAGTGTTTGTTTTTAACCTCATGAAACCAAGTTTCCATTTTCCTCTAAAGGGGCTGCAACACCCAGCTGCACAAAACCTTCATTTTTTTTTAAAAAGTTTCACTCTTTGAATATTTTTCATTTCTTACAATCAGAATTCTCCAATAGATTTTTAGAAGAAAATTATTTTCTTTCATGCATCACCAATTGAACCTTTTATGTTAACGTCTCAATCTCCAGCCTAACCTCATTGAATTTTGCTTAGCAAAGTACTTTTCAACTCCAATAATTAGTAAGATTATATTTCTTATCATCTGTTGGTCGTCTGACCTGATAAACTTCAATGAACATGATAACACAGGAATGATTGTCTCTAAAAATGGGCTCCTGCACGCTTGCAGACATTTTTCCATCACAACTTATGGATGATGAATGATTTGATTAAAGCTGTGAAACATTACTGATAAACTTCATGTGATGTTACATTAAAGCCAATTTTCTATTAAAATCAGGGACTTTTCCTAACTGACCTCTGACCTTTGAGCAGTAGTGTGTACTGTATGCTTGTATGTAACTGTATCTGACCTGGATTTTATCACCAGTTTCAAATAAGAATCTTCTTTAAAGTCTGTCTTTCAATACAAATGAAGTTAAACTTTATCAAGGCTGATGGTAAACTGTCCCTAACAAGTCCACTTTATTGCGTGCTCAGTGACTTTCTCCTATCAGAGCTGTTTAACAAGTCCACTTTATACATGCTTATTAATCTATCACGCTTATCAGTGGCTCATGGTTGCTTAAAGCCTATGTCTGAACTTGAGCACAGAGGCAGAGCATCATTCAATCTTGGCAACAGCTCCAGGATGACAAACTCCACTTTCTCTGCATCAAGACAGCTCATAACTTTTTAACAGTCTCTCCTGATAGTCTCATATCATCTGCTCTAATCAATAACCATACACTATCATTACAATGTAGACTACAGCTCAAAAGTCTGAGGTGAATTAGAAATGTCTTGTTTTCTGAATAGACTCAAATTTGGTTTCAGATTGAATCACAGCAATTTATCAAAAGAATCATATAAATGCTTAATATTAACACTGATCACAAATCATGAATGATTTTTAATAGAATATCTACAGAGGTGTTCAGAGACCCATTTTCAGCAATAATCCCTCCTGTGTTCAGTGGTACATTGTCTTATCTAATGCAAGCTTAACACATTAAAGCCTAACTTATAACTCAAAACAGCTTTTTAAAGATTTTTGCACAAACTCAAACTATTGTGGTGATTAAAGAAAGAATAAATGTGTCTGAATCATCCCAGTGTTTGTTTTTAACCTCATGAAACCAAGTTTCCATTTTCCTCTAAAGGGGCTGCAACACCCAGCTGCACAAAACCTTCATTTTTTTTTAAAAGGTTTCACACTTTGAATATTTTTCATTTCTTACAATCAGAATTCTCCAATAGATTTTTAGAAGAAAATTATTTTCTTTCATGCATCACCAACTGAACCTTTTATGTTAACGTCTCAATCTCCAGCCTAACCTCATTGAATTTTGCTTAGCAAAGTACTTTTCAACTCTAATAATTAGTAAGATTATATTTCTTATCATCTGTTGGTCGTCTGACCTGATAAACTTCAATGAACATGATAACACAGGAATGATTGTCTCTAAAAATGGGCTCCTGCACGCTTGCAGACATTTTTCCATCACAACTTATGGATGATGAATGATTTGATTAAAGCTGTGAAACATTACTGATAAACTTCATGTGATGTTACATTAAAGCCAATTTTCTATTAAAATCAGGGACTTTTCCTAACTGACCTCTGACCTTTGAGCAGTAGTGTGTACTGTATGCTTGTATGTAACTGTATCTGACCTGGATTTTATCACCAGTTTCAAATAAGAATCTTCTTTAAAGTCTGTCTTTCAATACAAATGAAGTTAAACTTTATCAAGGCTGATGGTAAACTGTCCCTAACAAGTCCACTTTATTGCGTGCTCAGTGACTTTCTCCTATCAGAGCTGTTTAACAAGTCCACTTTATACATGCTTATTAATCTATCACGCTTATCAGTGGCTCATGGTTGCTTAAAGCCTATGTCTGAACTTGAGCACAGAGGCAGAGCATCATTCAATCTTGGCAACAGCTCCAGGATGACAAACTCCACTTTCTCTGCATCAAGACAGCTCATAACTTTTTAACAGTCTCTCCTGATAGTCTCATATCATCTGCTCTAATCAATAACCATACACTATCATTACAATGTAGACTACAGCTCAAAAGTCTGAGGTGAATTAGAAATGTCTTGTTTTCTGAATAGACTCAAATTTGGTTTCAGATTGAATCACAGCAATTTATCAAAAGAATCATATAAATGCTTAATATTAACACTGATCACAAATCATGAATGATTTTTAATAGAATATCTACAGAGGTGTTCAGAGACCCATTTTCAGCAATAATCCCTCCTGTGTTCAGTGGTACATTGTCTTATCTAATGCAAGCTTAACACATTAAAGCCTAACTTATAACTCAAAACAGCTTTTTAAAGATTTTTGCACAAACTCAAACTATTGTGGTGATTAAAGAAAGAATAAATGTGTCTGGATCATCCCAGTGTTTGTTTTTAACCTCATGAAACCAAGTTTCCATTTTCCTCTAAAGGGGCTGCAACACCCAGCTGCACAAAACCTTCATTTTTTTTAAAAAGTTTCACTCTTTGAATATTTTTCATTTCTTACAATCAGAATTCTCCAATAGATTTTTAGAAGAAAATTATTTTCTTTCATGCATCACCAACTGAACCTTTTATGTTAACGTCTCAATCTCCAGCCTGACCTCATTGAATTTTGCTTAGCAAAGTACTTTTCAACTCTAATAATTAGTAAGATTATATTTCTTATCATCTGTTGGTCGTCTGACCTGATAAACTTCAATGAACATTATAACACAGGAATGATTGTCTCTAAAAATGGGCTCCTGCACGCTTGCAGACATTTTTCCATCACAACTTATGGATGATGAATGATTTGATTAAAGCTGTGAAACATTACTGATAAACTTCATGTGATGTTACATTAAAGCCAATTTTCTATTAAAATCAGGGACTTTTCCTAACTGACCTCTGACCTTTGAGCAGTAGTGTGTACTGTATGCTTGTATGTAACTGTATCTGACCTGGATTTTATCACCAGTTTCAAATAAGAATCTTCTTTAAAGTCTGTCTTTCAATACAAATGAAGTTAAACTTTATCAAGGCTGATGGTAAACTGTCCCTAACAAGTCCACTTTATTGCGTGCTCAGTGACTTTCTCCTATCAGAACTGTTTAACAAGTCCACTTTATACATGCTTATTAATCTATCACGCTTATCAGTGGCTCATGGTTGCTTAAAGCCTATGTCTGAACTTGAGCACAGAGGCAGAGCATCATTCAATCTTGGCAACAGCTCCAGGATGACAAACTCCACTTTCTCTGCATCAAGACAGCTCATAACTTTTTAACAGTCTCTCCTGATAGTCTCATATCATCTGCTCTAATCAATAACCATACACTATCATTACAATGTAGACTACAGCTCAAAAGTCTGAGGTGAATTAGAAATGTCTTGTTTTCTGAATAGACTCAAATTTGGTTTCAGATTGAATCACAGCAATTTATCAAAAGAATCATATAAATGCTTAATATTAACACTGATCACAAATCATGAATGATTTTTAATAGAATATCTACAGAGGTGTTCAGAGACCCATTTTCAGCAATAATCCCTCCTGTGTTCAGTGGTACATTGTCTTATCTAATGCAAGCTTAACACATTAAAGCCTAACTTATAACTCAAAACAGCTTTTTAAAGATTTTTGCACAAACTCAAACTATTGTGGTGATTAAAGAAAGAATAAATGTGTCTGGATCATCCCAGTGTTTGTTTTTAACCTCATGAAACCAAGTTTCCATTTTCCTCTAAAGGGGCTGCAACACCCAGCTGCACAAAACCTTCATTTTTTTTAAAAAGTTTCACTCTTTGAATATTTTTCATTTCTTACAATCAGAATTCGCCAATAGATTTTTAGAAGAAAATTATTTTCTTTCATGCATCACCAACTGAACCTTTTATGTTAACGTCTCAATCTCCAGCCTAACCTCATTGAATTTTGCTTAGCAAAGTACTTTTCAACTCTAATAATAATAATAATAATCTTTAAAGTCTGTCTTTCAATACCAATGAAGTTAAACTTTATCAAGGCTGATGGTAAACTGTCCCTAACAAGTCCACTTTATTGCGTGCTCATTGACTTTCTCCTATCAGTGCTTATCAATCTCCTCTACAGCTCAGCTATCTGAAGTCAGTTAGAAACGTCTTTTTATTTTAAAAAAAAAACAAGATTCTTTTTTATATTTTGTAAATTGGTTTTGAATGCAAATAAATATAATTGCTTAAAACTTGCATTCATCACCAATTATGATTAATGTTTGATAAAATATTAGCTGGTGTATGGATGCAACAATAATGCTGGTGTGTGGATTACAACAATAATAGCGAGTGTGCAGATTATATTACCTTCCCTCACTTTATCACATTAAATCTCATCTTACTAGTGACCCAGCAGTTTTTCCAAATACAGCCGCACTAACCAACATCATTTTTTCAAGTAATATAAAAATCATTTTTATATATTACCTTTTTAAACATCCCATTTTTTCTTTCTAATGTCATTAAATCAAGTTTGGACATTTGTATAACAACATTTGGACCTCCAGATCTTTTTAGCTTTCAGTTTTTCCTCAGTGTCACACATGGATTAGTTTTCGTCTCTTCCAATAAGAAAGTCAAATCTTCAAACCTTAAAGCAATCTTTGTTTCTTTGAATCATCCTAATATTTGTAATCTCCTGTAATATAATTGCAGTTAACCAGAGCTTAGCTACTCTGATCTACAGTGATTTTGGGGGTTTGGATTTGTTTTTCACAGGTGCAGAGCCTTTTTCTAGTACCATTAACCATGTAGACTGACAAGTAACTAAACATGCAACACAGTGATCAGTAGAGAAGAAAGAAAATAACCCATTTCAACATTTCTAGTTCAGATCAAAATTATTGTTCTGATTAAGGAAACAGTAAATTTGGCCACATTATTGTCCTGACCCTCCAATTTTCCCTTTCCAATGTGACTAAATAAAATTCAACTTTTTTTTTTAAATAAAAGCAGATGCACACCCAGATATTTCTTACAGTAAGAATCCTCCAACAACCTTTCAAAAGAAACATTTTTTGTCTTTCCTCAATTTTGAGAGTAACTGAACCCACAAACCTGAAGCTGCAGACCCCAAACTAACCACATTTAATGTTTCCTTAATCAGCACAGTCATTTTTAACTTTTTGTGTGTTATGTTTACTCACAGTTTTGATGCTTGCTTCTTCGACTTGATCCATGATTAGCTCTGCACCATCGCTCTGCTGTTTCCTCTCTCCTCATGCTTCTCCTTCATGCGTCCTGTCCTCAAATATAATCCAACCTGCCTCCTTGTTTCCTCCTTGACTTGTATTAGCAAAATTTCCAGGTAAATTAAGAGAAATCCAAAAAAGTTTTCCTGTTTCAAAAGCTCTTCCAGTTGCCTGTCTTCTTGTCCTCCTTTAAATGTGCATTTTTCAACATTTGTATTTATTTGACTTCATATTGCCATGACAACACAACACAGAGCATCATGGTAGATTCAAGCAGGTGGTTCTGTCCTCTGCAGAAATCCTGGTGTTCCATAGTGATGTAAAAGTATGTTAATAATCTTTAAACAGACACTCACTGATCCTGTAACTACAAACCCTCATAGTTCCCATCAGTATCATTCATTCTGCTCTGCTTTTAAATGATGACAAACTCCACTTTCTCTGCATCAAGACAGCTCATAACTTTTTAACAGTCTCTCCTGATAGTCTCATATCATCTGCTCTAATCAATAACCATACACTATCATTACAATGTAGACTACAGCTCAAAAGTCTGAGGTGAATTAGAAATGTCTTGTTTTCTGAATAGACTCAAATTTGGTTTCAGATTGAATCACAGCAATTTATCAAAAGAATCATATAAATGCTTAATATTAACACTGATCACAAATCATGAATGATTTTTAATAGAATATCTACAGAGGTGTTCAGAGACCCATTTTCAGCAATAATCCCTCCTGTGTTCAGTGGTACATTGTCTTATCTAATGCAAGCTTAACACATTAAAGCCTAACTTATAACTCAAAACAGCTTTTTAAAGATTTTTGCACAAACTCAAACTATTGTGGTGATTAAAGAAAGAATAAATGTGTCTGAATCATCCCAGTGTTTGTTTTTAACCTCATGAAACCAAGTTTCCATTTTCCTCTAAAGGGGCTGCAACACCCAGCTGCACAAAACCTTCATTTTTTTTTAAAAGGTTTCACACTTTGAATATTTTTCATTTCTTACAATCAGAATTCTCCAATAGATTTTTAGAAGAAAATTATTTTCTTTCATGCATCACCAACTGAACCTTTTATGTTAACGTCTCAATCTCCAGCCTAACCTCATTGAATTTTGCTTAGCAAAGTACTTTTCAACTCTAATAATTAGTAAGATTATATTTCTTATCATCTGTTGGTCGTCTGACCTGATAAACTTCAATGAACATGATAACACAGGAATGATTGTCTCTAAAAATGGGCTCCTGCACGCTTGCAGACATTTTTCCATCACAACTTATGGATGATGAATGATTTGATTAAAGCTGTGAAACATTACTGATAAACTTCATGTGATGTTACATTAAAGCCAATTTTCTATTAAAATCAGGGACTTTTCCTAACTGACCTCTGACCTTTGAGCAGTAGTGTGTACTGTATGCTTGTATGTAACTGTATCTGACCTGGATTTTATCACCAGTTTCAAATAAGAATCTTCTTTAAAGTCTGTCTTTCAATACAAATGAAGTTAAACTTTATCAAGGCTGATGGTAAACTGTCCCTAACAAGTCCACTTTATTGCGTGCTCAGTGACTTTCTCCTATCAGAGCTGTTTAACAAGTCCACTTTATACATGCTTATTAATCTATCACGCTTATCAGTGGCTCATGGTTGCTTAAAGCCTATGTCTGAACTTGAGCACAGAGGCAGAGCATCATTCAATCTTGGCAACAGCTCCAGGATGACAAACTCCACTTTCTCTGCATCAAGACAGCTCATAACTTTTTAACAGTCTCTCCTGATAGTCTCATATCATCTGCTCTAATCAATAACCATACACTATCATTACAATGTAGACTACAGCTCAAAAGTCTGAGGTGAATTAGAAATGTCTTGTTTTCTGAATAGACTCAAATTTGGTTTCAGATTGAATCACAGCAATTTATCAAAAGAATCATATAAATGCTTAATATTAACACTGATCACAAATCATGAATGATTTTTAATAGAATATCTACAGAGGTGTTCAGAGACCCATTTTCAGCAATAATCCCTCCTGTGTTCAGTGGTACATTGTCTTATCTAATGCAAGCTTAACACATTAAAGCCTAACTTATAACTCAAAACAGCTTTTTAAAGATTTTTGCACAAACTCAAACTATTGTGGTGATTAAAGAAAGAATAAATGTGTCTGGATCATCCCAGTGTTTGTTTTTAACCTCATGAAACCAAGTTTCCATTTTCCTCTAAAGGGGCTGCAACACCCAGCTGCACAAAACCTTCATTTTTTTAAAAAAAGTTTCACTCTTTGAATATTTTTCATTTCTTACAATCAGAATTCTCCAATAGATTTTTAGAAGAAAATTATTTTCTTTCATGCATCACCAACTGAACCTTTTATGTTAACGTCTCAACCTCCAGCCTAACCTCATTGAATTTTGCTTAGCAAAGTACTTTTCAACTCTAATAATTAGTAAGATTATATTTCTTATCATCTGTTGGTCGTCTGACCTGATAAACTTCAATGAACATGATAACACAGGAATGATTGTCTCTAAAAATGGGCTCCTGCACGCTTGCAGACATTTTTCCATCACAACTTATGGATGATGAATGATTTGATTAAAGCTGTGAAACATTACTGATAAACTTCATGTGATGTTACATTAAAGCCAATTTTCTATTAAAATCAGGGACTTTTCCTAACTGACCTCTGACCTTTGAGCAGTAGTGTGTACTGTATGCTTGTATGTAACTGTATCTGACCTGGATTTTATCACCAGTTTCAAATAAGAATCTTCTTTAAAGTCTGTCTTTCAATACAAATGAAGTTAAACTTTATCAAGGCTGATGGTAAACTGTCCCTAACAAGTCCACTTTATTGCGTGCTCAGTGACTTTCTCCTATCAGAGCTGTTTAACAAGTCCACTTTATACATGCTTATTAATCTATCACGCTTATCAGTGGCTCATGGTTGCTTAAAGCCTATGTCTGAACTTGAGCACAGAGGCAGAGCATCATTCAATCTTGGCAACAGCTCCAGGATGACAAACTCCACTTTCTCTGCATCAAGACAGCTCATAACTTTTTAACAGTCTCTCCTGATAGTCTCATATCATCTGCTCTAATCAATAACCATACACTATCATTACAATGTAGACTACAGCTCAAAAGTCTGAGGTGAATTAGAAATGTCTTGTTTTCTGAATAGACTCAAATTTGGTTTCAGATTGAATCACAGCAATTTATCAAAAGAATCATATAAATGCTTAATATTAACACTGATCACAAATCATGAATGATTTTTAATAGAATATCTACAGAGGTGTTCAGAGACCCATTTTCAGCAATAATCCCTCCTGTGTTCAGTGGTACATTGTCTTATCTAATGCAAGCTTAACACATTAAAGCCTAACTTATAACTCAAAACAGCTTTTTAAAGATTTTTGCACAAACTCAAACTATTGTGGTGATTAAAGAAAGAATAAATGTGTCTGGATCATCCCAGTGTTTGTTTTTAACCTCATGAAACCAAGTTTCCATTTTCCTCTAAAGGGGCTGCAACACCCAGCTGCACAAAACCTTCATTTTTTTTTAAAAAGTTTCACACTTTGAATATTTTTCATTTCTTACAATCAGAATTCTCCAATAGATTTTTAGAAGAAAATTATTTTCTTTCATGCATCACCAACTGAACCTTTTATGTTAACGTCTCAAGCTCCAGCCTAACCTCATTGAATTTTGCTTAGCAAAGTACTTTTCAACTCCAATAATTAGTAAGATTATATTTCTTATCATCTGTTGGTCGTCTGACCTGATAAACTTCAATGAGCATTATAACACAGGAATGATTGTCTCTAAAAATGGGCTCCTGCACGCTTGCAGACATTTTTCCATCACAACTTATGGATGATGAATGATTTGATTAAAGCTGTGAAACATTACTGATAAACTTCATGTGATGTTACATTAAAGCCAATTTTCTATTAAAATCAGGGACTTTTCCTAACTGACCTCTGACCTTTGAGCAGTAGTGTGTACTGTATGCTTGTATGTAACTGTATCTGACCTGGATTTTATCACCAGTTTCAAATAAGAATCTTCTTTAAAGTCTGTCTTTCAATACAAATGAAGTTAAACTTTATCAAGGCTGATGGTAAACTGTCCCTAACAAGTCCACTTTATTGCGTGCTCAGTGACTTTCTCCTATCAGAGCTGTTTAACAAGTCCACTTTATACATGCTTATTAATCTATCACGCTTATCAGTGGCTCATGGTTGCTTAAAGCCTATGTCTGAACTTGAGCACAGAGGCAGAGCATCATTCAATCTTGGCAACAGCTCCAGGATGACAAACTCCACTTTCTCTGCATCAAGACAGCTCATAACTTTTTAACAGTCTCTCCTGATAGTCTCATATCATCTGCTCTAATCAATAACCATACACTATCATTACAATGTAGACTACAGCTCAAAAGTCTGAGGTGAATTAGAAATGTCTTGTTTTCTGAATAGACTCAAATTTGGTTTCAGATTGAATCACAGCAATTTATCAAAAGAATCATATAAATGCTTAATATTAACACTGATCACAAATCATGAATGATTTTTAATAGAATATCTACAGAGGTGTTCAGAGACCCATTTTCAGCAATAATCCCTCCTGTGTTCAGTGGTACATTGTCTTATCTAATGCAAGCTTAACACATTAAAGCCTAACTTATAACTCAAAACAGCTTTTTAAAGATTTTTGCACAAACTCAAACTATGGTGGTGATTAAAGAAAGAATAAATGTGTCTGAATCATCCCAGTGTTTGTTTTTAACCTCATGAAACCAAGTTTCCATTTTCCTCTAAAGGGGCTGCAACACCCAGCTGCACAAAACCTTCATTTTTTTTAAAAAAGTTTCACTCTTTGAATATTTTTCATTTCTTACAATCAGAATTCTCCAATAGATTTTTAGAAGAAAATTATTTTCTTTCATGCATCACCAACTGAACCTTTTATGTTAACGTCTCAATCTCCAGCCTAACCTCATTGAATTTTGCTTAGCAAAGTACTTTTCAACTCTAATAATTAGTAAGATTATATTTCTTATCATCTGTTGGTCGTCTGACCTGATAAACTTCAATGAACATGATAACACAGGAATGATTGTCTCTAAAAATGGGCTCCTGCACGCTTGCAGACATTTTTCCATCACAACTTATGGATGATGAATGATTTGATTAAAGCTGTGAAACATTACTGATAAACTTCATGTGATGTTACATTAAAGCCAATTTTCTATTAAAATCAGGGACTTTTCCTAACTGACCTCTGACCTTTGAGCAGTAGTGTGTACTGTATGCTTGTATCTAACTGTATCTGACCTGGATTTTATCACCAGTTTCAAATAAGAATCTTCTTTAAAGTCTGTCTTTCAATACAAATGAAGTTAAACTTTATCAAGGCTGATGGTAAACTGTCCCTAACAAGTCCACTTTATTGCGTGCTCATTGACTTTCTCCTATCAGAGCTGTTTAACAAGTCCACTTTATACATGCTTATTAATCTATCACGCTTATCAGTGGCTCATGGTTGCTTAAAGCCTATGTCTGAACTTGAGCACAGAGGCAGAGCATCATTCAATCTTGGCAACAGCTCCAGGATGACAAACTCCACTTTCTCTGCATCAAGACAGCTCATAACTTTTTAACAGTCTCTCCTGATAGTCTCATATCATCTGCTCTAATCAATAACCATACACTATCATTACAATGTAGACTACAGCTCAAAAGTCTGAGGTGAATTAGAAATGTCTTGTTTTCTGAATAGACTCAAATTTGGTTTCAGATTGAATCACAGCAATTTATCAAAAGAATCATATAAATGCTTAATATTAACACTGATCACAAATCATGAATGATTTTTAATAGAATATCTACAGAGGTGTTCAGAGACCCATTTTCAGCAATAATCCCTCCTGTGTGCAGTGGTACATTGTCTTATCTAATGCAAGCTTAACACATTAAAGCCTAACTTATAACTCAAAACAGCTTTTTAAAGATTTTTGCACAAACTCAAACTATTGTGGTGATTAAAGAAAGAATAAATGTGTCTGAATCATCCCAGTGTTTGTTTTTAACCTCATGAAACCAAGTTTCCATTTTCCTCTAAAGGGGCTGCAACACCCAGCTGCACAAAACCTTCATTTTTTTTTAAAAAGTTTCACTCTTTGAATATTTTTCATTTCTTACAATCAGAATTCTCCAATAGATTTTTAGAAGAAAATTATTTTCTTTCATGCATCACCAACTGAACCTTTTATGTTAACGTCTCAATCTCCAGCCTAACCTCATTGAATTTTGCTTAGCAAAGTACTTTTCAACTCTAATAATTAGTAAGATTATATTTCTTATCATCTGTTGGTCGTCTGACCTGATAAACTTCAATGAACATGATAACACAGGAATGATTGTCTCTAAAAATGGGCTCCTGCACGCTTGCAGACATTTTTCCATCACAACTTATGGATGATGAATGATTTGATTAAAGCTGTGAAACATTACTGATAAACTTCATGTGATGTTACATTAAAGCCAATTTTCTATTAAAATCAGGGACTTTTCCTAACTGACCTCTGACCTTTGAGCAGTAGTGTGTACTGTATGCTTGTATGTAACTGTATCTGACCTGGATTTTATCACCAGTTTCAAATAAGAATCTTCTTTAAAGTCTGTCTTTCAATACAAATGAAGTTAAACTTTATCAAGGCTGATGGTAAACTGTCCCTAACAAGTCCACTTTATTGCGTGCTCATTGACTTTCTCCTATCAGAACTGTTTAACAAGTCCACTTTATACATGCTTATTAATCTATCACGCTTATCAGTGGCTCATGGTTGCTTAAAGCCTATGTCTGAACTTGAGCACAGAGGCAGAGCATCATTCAATCTTGGCAACAGCTCCAGGATGACAAACTCCACTTTCTCTGCATCAAGACAGCTCATAACTTTTTAACAGTCTCTCCTGATAGTCTCATATCATCTGCTCTAATCAATAACCATACACTATCATTACAATGTAGACTACAGCTCAAAAGTCTGAGGTGAATTAGAAATGTCTTGTTTTCTGAATAGACTCAAATTTGGTTTCAGATTGAATCACAGCAATTTATCAAAAGAATCATATAAATGCTTAATATTAACACTGATCACAAATCATGAATGATTTTTAATAGAATATCTACAGAGGTGTTCAGAGACCCATTTTCAGCAATAATCCCTCCTGTGTTCAGTGGTACATTGTCTTATCTAATGCAAGCTTAACACATTAAAGCCTAACTTATAACTCAAAACAGCTTTTTAAAGATTTTTGCACAAACTCAAACTATTGTGGTGATTAAAGAAAGAATAAATGTGTCTGGATCATCCCAGTGTTTGTTTTTAACCTCATGAAACCAAGTTTCCATTTTCCTCTAAAGGGGCTGCAACACCCAGCTGCACAAAACCTTCATTTTTTTTAAAAAAGTTTCACTCTTTGAATATTTTTCATTTCTTACAATCAGAATTCTCCAATAGATTTTTAGATGAAAATTATTTTCTTTCATGCATCACCAATTGAACCTTTTATGTTAACGTCTCAATCTCCAGCCTAACCTCATTGAATTTTGCTTAGCAAAGTACTTTTCAACTCCAATAATTAGTAAGATTATATTTCTTATCATCTGTTGGTCGTCTGACCTGATAAACTTCAATGAACATGATAACACAGGAATGATTGTCTCTAAAAATGGGCTCCTGCACGCTTGCAGACATTTTTCCATCACAACTTATGGATGATGAATGATTTGATTAAAGCTGTGAAACATTACTGATAAACTTCATGTGATGTTACATTAAAGCCAATTTTCTATTAAAATCAGGGACTTTTCCTAACTGACCTCTGACCTTTGAGCAGTAGTGTGTACTGTATGCTTGTATGTAACTGTATCTGACCTGGATTTTATCACCAGTTTCAAATAAGAATCTTCTTTAAAGTCTGTCTTTCAATACAAATGAAGTTAAACTTTATCAAGGCTGATGGTAAACTGTCCCTAACAAGTCCACTTTATTGCGTGCTCAGTGACTTTCTCCTATCAGAGCTGTTTAACAAGTCCACTTTATACATGCTTATTAATCTATCACGCTTATCAGTGGCTCATGGTTGCTTAAAGCCTATGTCTGAACTTGAGCACAGAGGCAGAGCATCATTCAATCTTGGCAACAGCTCCAGGATGACAAACTCCACTTTCTCTGCATCAAGACAGCTCATAACTTTTTAACAGTCTCTCCTGATAGTCTCATATCATCTGCTCTAATCAATAACCATACACTATCATTACAATGTAGACTACAGCTCAAAAGTCTGAGGTGAATTAGAAATGTCTTGTTTTCTGAATAGACTCAAATTTGGTTTCAGATTGAATCACAGCAATTTATCAAAAGAATCATATAAATGCTTAATATTAACACTGATCACAAATCATGAATGATTTTTAATAGAATATCTACAGAGGTGTTCAGAGACCCATTTTCAGCAATAATCCCTCCTGTGTTCAGTGGTACATTGTCTTATCTAATGCAAGCTTAACACATTAAAGCCTAACTTATAACTCAAAACAGCTTTTTAAAGATTTTTGCACAAACTCAAACTATGGTGGTGATTAAAGAAAGAATAAATGTGTCTGAATCATCCCAGTGTTTGTTTTTAACCTCATGAAACCAAGTTTCCATTTTCCTCTAAAGGGGCTGCAACACCCAGCTGCACAAAACCTTCATTTTTTTTAAAAAAGTTTCACTCTTTGAATATTTTTCATTTCTTACAATCAGAATTCTCCAATAGATTTTTAGAAGAAAATTATTTTCTTTCATGCATCACCAACTGAACCTTTTATGTTAACGTCTCAATCTCCAGCCTAACCTCATTGAATTTTGCTTAGCAAAGTACTTTTCAACTCTAATAATTAGTAAGATTATATTTCTTATCATCTGTTGGTCGTCTGACCTGATAAACTTCAATGAACATGATAACACAGGAATGATTGTCTCTAAAAATGGGCTCCTGCACGCTTGCAGACATTTTTCCATCACAACTTATGGATGATGAATGATTTGATTAAAGCTGTGAAACATTACTGATAAACTTCATGTGATGTTACATTAAAGCCAATTTTCTATTAAAATCAGGGACTTTTCCTAACTGACCTCTGACCTTTGAGCAGTAGTGTGTACTGTATGCTTGTATCTAACTGTATCTGACCTGGATTTTATCACCAGTTTCAAATAAGAATCTTCTTTAAAGTCTGTCTTTCAATACAAATGAAGTTAAACTTTATCAAGGCTGATGGTAAACTGTCCCTAACAAGTCCACTTTATTGCGTGCTCATTGACTTTCTCCTATCAGAGCTGTTTAACAAGTCCACTTTATACATGCTTATTAATCTATCACGCTTATCAGTGGCTCATGGTTGCTTAAAGCCTATGTCTGAACTTGAGCACAGAGGCAGAGCATCATTCAATCTTGGCAACAGCTCCAGGATGACAAACTCCACTTTCTCTGCATCAAGACAGCTCATAACTTTTTAACAGTCTCTCCTGATAGTCTCATATCATCTGCTCTAATCAATAACCATACACTATCATTACAATGTAGACTACAGCTCAAAAGTCTGAGGTGAATTAGAAATGTCTTGTTTTCTGAATAGACTCAAATTTGGTTTCAGATTGAATCACAGCAATTTATCAAAAGAATCATATAAATGCTTAATATTAACACTGATCACAAATCATGAATGATTTTTAATAGAATATCTACAGAGGTGTTCAGAGACCCATTTTCAGCAATAATCCCTCCTGTGTGCAGTGGTACATTGTCTTATCTAATGCAAGCTTAACACATTAAAGCCTAACTTATAACTCAAAACAGCTTTTTAAAGATTTTTGCACAAACTCAAACTATTGTGGTGATTAAAGAAAGAATAAATGTGTCTGGATCATCCCAGTGTTTGTTTTTAACCTCATGAAACCAAGTTTCCATTTTCCTCTAAAGGGGCTGCAACACCCAGCTGCACAAAACCTTCATTTTTTTTAAAAAAGTTTCACTCTTTGAATATTTTTCATTTCTTACAATCAGAATTCTCCAATAGATTTTTAGATGAAAATTATTTTCTTTCATGCATCACCAATTGAACCTTTTATGTTAACGTCTCAATCTCCAGCCTAACCTCATTGAATTTTGCTTAGCAAAGTACTTTTCAACTCTAATAATTAGTAAGATTATATTTCTTATCATCTGTTGGTCGTCTGACCTGATAAACTTCAATGAACATGATAACACAGGAATGATTGTCTCTAAAAATGGGCTCCTGCACGCTTGCAGACATTTTTCCATCACAACTTATGGATGATGAATGATTTGATTAAAGCTGTGAAACATTACTGATAAACTTCATGTGATGTTACATTAAAGCCAATTTTCTATTAAAATCAGGGACTTTTCCTAACTGACCTCTGACCTTTGAGCAGTAGTGTGTACTGTATGCTTGTATGTAACTGTATCTGACCTGGATTTTATCACCAGTTTCAAATAAGAATCTTCTTTAAAGTCTGTCTTTCAATACAAATGAAGTTAAACTTTATCAAGGCTGATGGTAAACTGTCCCTAACAAGTCCACTTTATTGCGTGCTCATTGACTTTCTCCTATCAGAGCTGTTTAACAAGTCCACTTTATACATGCTTATTAATCTATCACGCTTATCAGTGGCTCATGGTTGCTTAAAGCCTATGTCTGAACTTGAGCACAGAGGCAGAGCATCATTCAATCTTGGCAACAGCTCCAGGATGACAAACTCCACTTTCTCTGCATCAAGACAGCTCATAACTTTTTAACAGTCTCTCCTGATAGTCTCATATCATCTGCTCTAATCAATAACCATACACTATCATTACAATGTAGACTACAGCTCAAAAGTCTGAGGTGAATTAGAAATGTCTTGTTTTCTGAATAGACTCAAATTTGGTTTCAGATTGAATCACAGCAATTTATCAAAAGAATCATATAAATGCTTAATATTAACACTGATCACAAATCATGAATGATTTTTAATAGAATATCTACAGAGGTGTTCAGAGACCCATTTTCAGCAATAATCCCTCCTGTGTTCAGTGGTACATTGTCTTATCTAATGCAAGCTTAACACATTAAAGCCTAACTTATAACTCAAAACAGCTTTTTAAAGATTTTTGCACAAACTCAAACTATTGTGGTGATTAAAGAAAGAATAAATGTGTCTGAATCATCCCAGTGTTTGTTTTTAACCTCATGAAACCAAGTTTCCATTTTCCTCTAAAGGGGCTGCAACACCCAGCTGCACAAAACCTTCATTTTTTTTAAAAAAGTTTCACTCTTTGAATATTTTTCATTTCTTACAATCAGAATTCTCCAATAGATTTTTAGAAGAAAATTATTTTCTTTCATGCATCACCAACTGAACCTTTTATGTTAACGTCTCAATCTCCAGCCTAACCTCATTGAATTTTGCTTAGCAAAGTACTTTTCAACTCTAATAATTAGTAAGATTATATTTCTTATCATCTGTTGGTCGTCTGACCTGATAAAGTTCAATGAACATGATAACACAGGAATGATTGTCTCTAAAAATGGGCTCCTGCACGCTTGCAGACATTTTTCCATCACAACTTATGGATGATGAATGATTTGATTAAAGCTGTGAAACATTACTGATAAACTTCATGTGATGTTACATTAAAGCCAATTTTCTATTAAAATCAGGGACTTTTCCTAACTGACCTCTGACCTTTGAGCAGTAGTGTGTACTGTATGCTTGTATGTAACTGTATCTGACCTGGATTTTATCACCAGTTTCAAATAAGAATCTTCTTTAAAGTCTGTCTTTCAATACAAATGAAGTTAAACTTTATCAAGGCTGATGGTAAACTGTCCCTAACAAGTCCACTTTATTGCGTGCTCATTGACTTTCTCCTATCAGAGCTGTTTAACAAGTCCACTTTATACATGCTTATTAATCTATCACGCTTATCAGTGGCTCATGGTTGCTTAAAGCCTATGTCTGAACTTGAGCACAGAGGCAGAGCATCATTCAATCTTGGCAACAGCTCCAGGATGACAAACTCCACTTTCTCTGCATCAAGACAGCTCATAACTTTTTAACAGTCTCTCCTGATAGTCTCATATCATCTGCTCTAATCAATAACCATACACTATCATTACAATGTAGACTACAGCTCAAAAGTCTGAGGTGAATTAGAAATGTCTTGTTTTCTGAATAGACTCAAATTTGGTTTCAGATTGAATCACAGCAATTTATCAAAAGAATCATATAAATGCTTAATATTAACACTGATCACAAATCATGAATGATTTTTAATAGAATATCTACAGAGGTGTTCAGAGACCCATTTTCAGCAATAATCCCTCCTGTGTTCAGTGGTACATTGTCTTATCTAATGCAAGCTTAACACATTAAAGCCTAACTTATAACTCAAAACAGCTTTTTAAAGATTTTTGCACAAACTCAAACTATTGTGGTGATTAAAGAAAGAATAAATGTGTCTGAATCATCCCAGTGTTTGTTTTTAACCTCATGAAACCAAGTTTCCATTTTCCTCTAAAGGGGCTGCAACACCCAGCTGCACAAAACCTTCATTTTTTTTAAAAAAGTTTCACTCTTTGAATATTTTTCATTTCTTACAATCAGAATTCTCCAATAGATTTTTAGAAGAAAATTATTTTCTTTCATGCATCACCAACTGAACCTTTTATGTTAACGACTCAATCTCCAGCCTAACCTCATTGAATTTTGCTTAGCAAAGTACTTTTCAACTCTAATAATTAGTAAGATTATATTTCTTATCATCTGTTGGTCGTCTGACCTGATAAACTTCAATGAACATGATAACACAGGAATGATTGTCTCTAAAAATGGGCTCCTGCACGCTTGCAGACATTTTTCCATCACAACTTATGGATGATGAATGATTTGATTAAAGCTGTGAAACATTACTGATAAACTTCATGTGATGTTACATTAAAGCCAATTTTCTATTAAAATCAGGGACTTTTCCTAACTGACCTCTGACCTTTGAGCAGTAGTGTGTACTGTATGCTTGTATGTAACTGTATCTGACCTGGATTTTATCACCAGTTTCAAATAAGAATCTTCTTTAAAGTCTGTCTTTCAATACAAATGAAGTTAAACTTTATCAAGGCTGATGGTAAACTGTCCCTAACAAGTCCACTTTATTGCGTGCTCAGTGACTTTCTCCTATCAGAACTGTTTAACAAGTCCACTTTATACATGCTTATTAATCTATCACGCTTATCAGTGGCTCATGGTTGCTTAAAGCCTATGTCTGAACTTGAGCACAGAGGCAGAGCATCATTCAATCTTGGCAACAGCTCCAGGATGACAAACTCCACTTTCTCTGCATCAAGACAGCTCATAACTTTTTAACAGTCTCTCCTGATAGTCTCATATCATCTGCTCTAATCAATAACCATACACTATCATTACAATGTAGACTACAGCTCAAAAGTCTGAGGTGAATTAGAAATGTCTTGTTTTCTGAATAGACTCAAATTTGGTTTCAGATTGAATCACAGCAATTTATCAAAAGAATCATATAAATGCTTAATATTAACACTGATCACAAATCATGAATGATTTTTAATAGAATATCTACAGAGGTGTTCAGAGACCCATTTTCAGCAATAATCCCTCCTGTGTTCAGTGGTACATTGTCTTATCTAATGCAAGCTTAACACATTAAAGCCTAACTTATAACTAAAAACAGCTTTTTAAAGATTTTTGCACAAACTCAAACTATTGTGGTGATTAAAGAAAGAATAAATGTGTCTGAATCATCCCAGTGTTTGTTTTTAACCTCATGAAACCAAGTTTCCATTTTCCTCTAAAGGGGCTGCAACACCCAGCTGCACAAAACCTTCATTTTTTTAAAAAAAGTTTCACACTTTGAATATTTTTCATTTCTTACAATCAGAATTCTCCAATAGATTTTTAGAAGAAAATTATTTTCTTTCATGCATCACCAATTGAACCTTTTATGTTAACGTCTCAATCTCCAGCCTAACCTCATTGAATTTTGCTTAGCAAAGTACTTTTCAACTCCAATAATTAGTAAGATTATATTTCTTATCATCTGTTGGTCGTCTGACCTGATAAAGTTCAATGAACATGATAACACAGGAATGATTGTCTCTAAAAATGGGCTCCTGCACGCTTGCAGACATTTTTCCATCACAACTTATGGATGATGAATGATTTGATTAAAGCTGTGAAACATTACTGATAAACTTCATGTGATGTTACATTAAAGCCAATTTTCTATTAAAATCAGGGACTTTTCCTAACTGACCTCTGACCTTTGAGCAGTAGTGTGTACTGTATGCTTGTATGTAACTGTATCTGACCTGGATTTTATCACCAGTTTCAAATAAGAATCTTCTTTAAAGTCTGTCTTTCAATACAAATGAAGTTAAACTTTATCAAGGCTGATGGTAAACTGTCCCTAACAAGTCCACTTTATTGCGTGCTCATTGACTTTCTCCTATCAGAGCTGTTTAACAAGTCCACTTTATACATGCTTATTAATCTATCACGCTTATCAGTGGCTCATGGTTGCTTAAAGCCTATGTCTGAACTTGAGCACAGAGGCAGAGCATCATTCAATCTTGGCAACAGCTCCAGGATGACAAACTCCACTTTCTCTGCATCAAGACAGCTCATAACTTTTTAACAGTCTCTCCTGATAGTCTCATATCATCTGCTCTAATCAATAACCATACACTATCATTACAATGTAGACTACAGCTCAAAAGTCTGAGGTGAATTAGAAATGTCTTGTTTTCTGAATAGACTCAAATTTGGTTTCAGATTGAATCACAGCAATTTATCAAAAGAATCATATAAATGCTTAATATTAACACTGATCACAAATCATGAATGATTTTTAATAGAATATCTACAGAGGTGTTCAGAGACCCATTTTCAGCAATAATCCCTCCTGTGTTCAGTGGTACATTGTCTTATCTAATGCAAGCTTAACACATTAAAGCCTAACTTATAACTCAAAACAGCTTTTTAAAGATTTTTGCACAAACTCAAACTATTGTGGTGATTAAAGAAAGAATAAATGTGTCTGAATCATCCCAGTGTTTGTTTTTAACCTCATGAAACCAAGTTTCCATTTTCCTCTAAAGGGGCTGCAACACCCAGCTGCACAAAACCTTCATTTTTTTTAAAAAAGTTTCACTCTTTGAATATTTTTCATTTCTTACAATCAGAATTCTCCAATAGATTTTTAGAAGAAAATTATTTTCTTTCATGCATCACCAACTGAACCTTTTATGTTAACGTCTCAATCTCCAGCCTAACCTCATTGAATTTTTCTTAGCAAAGTACTTTTCAACTCTAATAATTAGTAAGATTATATTTCTTATCATCTGTTGGTCGTCTGACCTGATAAACTTCAATGAACATGATAACACAGGAATGATTGTCTCTAAAAATGGGCTCCTGCACGCTTGCAGACATTTTTCCATCACAACTTATGGATGATGAATGATTTGATTAAAGCTGTGAAACATTACTGATAAACTTCATGTGATGTTACATTAAAGCCAATTTTCTATTAAAATCAGGGACTTTTCCTAACTGACCTCTGACCTTTGAGCAGTAGTGTGTACTGTATGCTTGTATGTAACTGTATCTGACCTGGATTTTATCACCAGTTTCAAATAAGAATCTTCTTTAAAGTCTGTCTTTCAATACAAATGAAGTTAAACTTTATCAAGGCTGATGGTAAACTGTCCCTAACAAGTCCACTTTATTGCGTGCTCATTGACTTTCTCCTATCAGAGCTGTTTAACAAGTCCACTTTATACATGCTTATTAATCTATCACGCTTATCAGTGGCTCATGGTTGCTTAAAGCCTATGTCTGAACTTGAGCACAGAGGCAGAGCATCATTCAATCTTGGCAACAGCTCCAGGATGACAAACTCCACTTTCTCTGCATCAAGACAGCTCATAACTTTTTAACAGTCTCTCCTGATAGTCTCATATCATCTGCTCTAATCAATAACCATACACTATCATTACAATGTAGACTACAGCTCAAAAGTCTGAGGTGAATTAGAAATGTCTTGTTTTCTGAATAGACTCAAATTTGGTTTCAGATTGAATCACAGCAATTTATCAAAAGAATCATATAAATGCTTAATATTAACACTGATCACAAATCATGAATGATTTTTAATAGAATATCTACAGAGGTGTTCAGAGACCCATTTTCAGCAATAATCCCTCCTGTGTTCAGTGGTACATTGTCTTATCTAATGCAAGCTTAACACATTAAAGCCTAACTTATAACTCAAAACAGCTTTTTAAAGATTTTTGCACAAACTCAAACTATGGTGGTGATTAAAGAAAGAATAAATGTGTCTGAATCATCCCAGTGTTTGTTTTTAACCTCATGAAACCAAGTTTCCATTTTCCTCTAAAGGGGCTGCAACACCCAGCTGCACAAAACCTTCATTTTTTTTTAAAAAGTTTCACTCTTTGAATATTTTTCATTTCTTACAATCAGAATTCTCCAATAGATTTTTAGAAGAAAATTATTTTCTTTCATGCATCACCAACTGAACCTTTTATGTTAACGTCTCAATCTCCAGCCTAACCTCATTGAATTTTGCTTAGCAAAGTACTTTTCAACTCTAATAATTAGTAAGATTATATTTCTTATCATCTGTTGGTCGTCTGACCTGATAAACTTCAATGAACATGATAACACAGGAATGATTGTCTCTAAAAATGGGCTCCTGCATGCTTGCAGACATTTTTCCATCACAACTTATGGATGATGAATGATTTGATTAAAGCTGTGAAACATTACTGATAAACTTCATGTGATGTTACATTAAAGCCAATTTTCTATTAAAATCAGGGACTTTTCCTAACTGACCTCTGACCTTTGAGCAGTAGTGTGTACTGTATGCTTGTATGTAACTGTATCTGACCTGGATTTTATCACCAGTTTCAAATAAGAATCTTCTTTAAAGTCTGTCTTTCAATACAAATGAAGTTAAACTTTATCAAGGCTGATGGTAAACTGTCCCTAACAAGTCCACTTTATTGCGTGCTCAGTGACTTTCTCCTATCAGAGCTGTTTAACAAGTCCACTTTATACATGCTTATTAATCTATCACGCTTATCAGTGGCTCATGGTTGCTTAAAGCCTATGTCTGAACTTGAGCACAGAGGCAGAGCATCATTCAATCTTGGCAACAGCTCCAGGATGACAAACTCCACTTTCTCTGCATCAAGACAGCTCATAACTTTTTAACAGTCTCTCCTGATAGTCTCATATCATCTGCTCTAATCAATAACCATACACTATCATTACAATGTAGACTACAGCTCAAAAGTCTGAGGTGAATTAGAAATGTCTTGTTTTCTGAATAGACTCAAATTTGGTTTCAGATTGAATCACAGCAATTTATCAAAAGAATCATATAAATGCTTAATATTAACACTGATCACAAATCATGAATGATTTTTAATAGAATATCTACAGAGGTGTTCAGAGACCCATTTTCAGCAATAATCCCTCCTGTGTGCAGTGGTACATTGTCTTATCTAATGCAAGCTTAACACATTAAAGCCTAACTTATAACTCAAAACAGCTTTTTAAAGATTTTTGCACAAACTCAAACTATTGTGGTGATTAAAGAAAGAATAAATGTGTCTGAATCATCCCAGTGTTTGTTTTTAACCTCATGAAACCAAGTTTCCATTTTCCTCTAAAGGGGCTGCAACACCCAGCTGCACAAAACCTTCATTTTTTTTAAAAAAGTTTCACTCTTTGAATATTTTTCATTTCTTACAATCAGAATTCTCCAATAGATTTTTAGAAGAAAATTATTTTCTTTCATGCATCACCAACTGAACCTTTTATGTTAACGTCTCAATCTCCAGCCTAACCTCATTGAATTTTGCTTAGCAAAGTACTTTTCAACTCTAATAATTAGTAAGATTATATTTCTTATCATCTGTTGGTCGTCTGACCTGATAAACTTCAATGAACATGATAACACAGGAATGATTGTCTCTAAAAATGGGCTCCTGCACGCTTGCAGACATTTTTCCATCACAACTTATGGATGATGAATGATTTGATTAAAGCTGTGAAACATTACTGATAAACTTCATGTGATGTTACATTAAAGCCAATTTTCTATTAAAATCAGGGACTTTTCCTAACTGACCTCTGACCTTTGAGCAGTAGTGTGTACTGTATGCTTGTATGTAACTGTATCTGACCTGGATTTTATCACCAGTTTCAAATAAGAATCTTCTTTAAAGTCTGTCTTTCAATACAAATGAAGTTAAACTTTATCAAGGCTGATGGTAAACTGTCCCTAACAAGTCCACTTTATTGCGTGCTCAGTGACTTTCTCCTATCAGAACTGTTTAACAAGTCCACTTTATACATGCTTATTAATCTATCACGCTTATCAGTGGCTCATGGTTGCTTAAAGCCTATGTCTGAACTTGAGCACAGAGGCAGAGCATCATTCAATCTTGGCAACAGCTCCAGGATGACAAACTCCACTTTCTCTGCATCAAGACAGCTCATAACTTTTTAACAGTCTCTCCTGATAGTCTCATATCATCTGCTCTAATCAATAACCATACACTATCATTACAATGTAGACTACAGCTCAAAAGTCTGAGGTGAATTAGAAATGTCTTGTTTTCTGAATAGACTCAAATTTGGTTTCAGATTGAATCACAGCAATTTATCAAAAGAATCATATAAATGCTTAATATTAACACTGATCACAAATCATGAATGATTTTTAATAGAATATCTACAGAGGTGTTCAGAGACCCATTTTCAGCAATAATCCCTCCTGTGTTCAGTGGTACATTGTCTTATCTAATGCAAGCTTAACACATTAAAGCCTAACTTATAACTCAAAACAGCTTTTTAAAGATTTTTGCACAAACTCAAACTATTGTGGTGATTAAAGAAAGAATAAATGTGTCTGGATCATCCCAGTGTTTGTTTTTAACCTCATGAAACCAAGTTTCCATTTTCCTCTAAAGGGGCTGCAACACCCAGCTGCACAAAACCTTCATTTTTTTTAAAAAGTTTCACTCTTTGAATATTTTTCATTTCTTACAATCAGAATTCTCCAATAGATTTTTAGAAGAAAATTATTTTCTTTCATGCATCACCAACTGAACCTTTTATGTTAACGTCTCAATCTCCAGCCTAACCTCATTGAATTTTGCTTAGCAAAGTACTTTTCAACTCTAATAATTAGTAAGATTATATTTCTTATCATCTGTTGGTCGTCTGACCTGATAAACTTCAATGAACATGATAACACAGGAATGATTGTCTCTAAAAATGGGCTCCTGCACGCTTGCAGACATTTTTCCATCACAACTTATGGATGATGAATGATTTGATTAAAGCTGTGAAACATTACTGATAAACTTCATGTGATGTTACATTAAAGCCAATTTTCTATTAAAATCAGGGACTTTTCCTAACTGACCTCTGACCTTTGAGCAGTAGTGTGTACTGTATGCTTGTATGTAACTGTATCTGACCTGGATTTTATCACCAGTTTCAAATAAGAATCTTCTTTAAAGTCTGTCTTTCAATACAAATGAAGTTAAACTTTATCAAGGCTGATGGTAAACTGTCCCTAACAAGTCCACTTTATTGCGTGCTCAGTGACTTTCTCCTATCAGAGCTGTTTAACAAGTCCACTTTATACATGCTTATTAATCTATCACGCTTATCAGTGGCTCATGGTTGCTTAAAGCCTATGTCTGAACTTGAGCACAGAGGCAGAGCATCATTCAATCTTGGCAACAGCTCCAGGATGACAAACTCCACTTTCTCTGCATCAAGACAGCTCATAACTTTTTAACAGTCTCTCCTGATAGTCTCATATCATCTGCTCTAATCAATAACCATACACTATCATTACAATGTAGACTACAGCTCAAAAGTCTGAGGTGAATTAGAAATGTCTTGTTTTCTGAATAGACTCAAATTTGGTTTCAGATTGAATCACAGCAATTTATCAAAAGAATCATATAAATGCTTAATATTAACACTGATCACAAATCATGAATGATTTTTAATAGAATATCTACAGAGGTGTTCAGAGACCCATTTTCAGCAATAATCCCTCCTGTGTTCAGTGGTACATTGTCTTATCTAATGCAAGCTTAACACATTAAAGCCTAACTTATAACTCAAAACAGCTTTTTAAAGATTTTTGCACAAACTCAAACTATTGTGGTGATTAAAGAAAGAATAAATGTGTCTGAATCATCCCAGTGTTTGTTTTTAACCTCATGAAACCAAGTTTCCATTTTCCTCTAAAGGGGCTGCAACACCCAGCTGCACAAAACCTTCATTTTTTTTTAAAAAGTTTCACTCTTTGAATATTTTTCTTTTCTTACAATCAGAATTCTCCAATAGATTTTTAGAAGAAAATTATTTTCTTTCATGCATCACCAACTGAACCTTTTATGTTAACGTCTCAATCTCCAGCCTAACCTCATTGAATTTTGCTTAGCAAAGTACTTTTCAACTCTAATAATTAGTAAGATTATATTTCTTATCATCTGTTGGTCGTCTGACCTGATAAACTTCAATGAACATGATAACACAGGAATGATTGTCTCTAAAAATGGGCTCCTGCACGCTTGCAGACATTTTTCCATCACAACTTATGGATGATGAATGATTTGATTAAAGCTGTGAAACATTACTGATAAACTTCATGTGATGTTACATTAAAGCCAATTTTCTATTAAAATCAGGGACTTTTCCTAACTGACCTCTGACCTTTGAGCAGTAGTGTGTACTGTATGCTTGTATGTAACTGTATCTGACCTGGATTTTATCACCAGTTTCAAATAAGAATCTTCTTTAAAGTCTGTCTTTCAATACAAATGAAGTTAAACTTTATCAAGGCTGATGGTAAACTGTCCCTAACAAGTCCACTTTATTGCGTGCTCAGTGACTTTCTCCTATCAGAGCTGTTTAACAAGTCCACTTTATACATGCTTATTAATCTATCACGCTTATCAGTGGCTCATGGTTGCTTAAAGCCTATGTCTGAACTTGAGCACAGAGGCAGAGCATCATTCAATCTTGGCAACAGCTCCAGGATGACAAACTCCACTTTCTCTGCATCAAGACAGCTCATAACTTTTTAACAGTCTCTCCTGATAGTCTCATATCATCTGCTCTAATCAATAACCATACACTATCATTACAATGTAGACTACAGCTCAAAAGTCTGAGGTGAATTAGAAATGTCTTGTTTTCTGAATAGACTCAAATTTGGTTTCAGATTGAATCACAGCAATTTATCAAAAGAATCATATAAATGCTTAATATTAACACTGATCACAAATCATGAATGATTTTTAATAGAATATCTACAGAGGTGTTCAGAGACCCATTTTCAGCAATAATCCCTCCTGTGTTCAGTGGTACATTGTCTTATCTAATGCAAGCTTAACACATTAAAGCCTAACTTATAACTCAAAACAGCTTTTTAAAGATTTTTGCACAAACTCAAACTATTGTGGTGATTAAAGAAAGAATAAATGTGTCTGAATCATCCCAGTGTTTGTTTTTAACCTCATGAAACCAAGTTTCCATTTTCCTCTAAAGGGGCTGCAACACCCAGCTGCACAAAACCTTCATTTTTTTTAAAAAAGTTTCACTCTTTGAATATTTTTCATTTCTTACAATCAGAATTCTCCAATAGATTTTTAGAAGAAAATTATTTTCTTTCATGCATCACCAACTGAACCTTTTATGTTAACGTCTCAATCTCCAGCCTAACCTCATTGAATTTTGCTTAGCAAAGTACTTTTCAACTCTAATAATTAGTAAGATTATATTTCTTATCATCTGTTGGTCGTCTGACCTGATAAACTTCAATGAACATGATAACACAGGAATGATTGTCTCTAAAAATGGGCTCCTGCACGCTTGCAGACATTTTTCCATCACAACTTATGGATGATGAATGATTTGATTAAAGCTGTGAAACATTACTGATAAACTTCATGTGATGTTACATTAAAGCCAATTTTCTATTAAAATCAGGGACTTTTCCTAACTGACCTCTGACCTTTGAGCAGTAGTGTGTACTGTATGCTTGTATGTAACTGTATCTGACCTGGATTTTATCACCAGTTTCAAATAAGAATCTTCTTTAAAGTCTGTCTTTCAATACAAATGAAGTTAAACTTTATCAAGGCTGATGGTAAACTGTCCCTAACAAGTCCACTTTATTGCGTGCTCAGTGACTTTCTCCTATCAGAACTGTTTAACAAGTCCACTTTATACATGCTTATTAATCTATCACGCTTATCAGTGGCTCATGGTTGCTTAAAGCCTATGTCTGAACTTGAGCACAGAGGCAGAGCATCATTCAATCTTGGCAACAGCTCCAGGATGACAAACTCCACTTTCTCTGCATCAAGACAGCTCATAACTTTTTAACAGTCTCTCCTGATAGTCTCATATCATCTGCTCTAATCAATAACCATACACTATCATTACAATGTAGACTACAGCTCAAAAGTCTGAGGTGAATTAGAAATGTCTTGTTTTCTGAATAGACTCAAATTTGGTTTCAGATTGAATCACAGCAATTTATCAAAAGAATCATATAAATGCTTAATATTAACACTGATCACAAATCATGAATGATTTTTAATAGAATATCTACAGAGGTGTTCAGAGACCCATTTTCAGCAATAATCCCTCCTGTGTTCAGTGGTACATTGTCTTATCTAATGCAAGCTTAACACATTAAAGCCTAACTTATAACTCAAAACAGCTTTTTAAAGATTTTTGCACAAACTCAAACTATTGTGGTGATTAAAGAAAGAATAAATGTGTCTGAATCATCCCAGTGTTTGTTTTTAACCTCATGAAACCAAGTTTCCATTTTCCTCTAAAGGGGCTGCAACACCCAGCTGCACAAAACCTTCATTTTTTTTTAAAAAGTTTCACTCTTTGAATATTTTTCATTTCTTACAATCAGAATTCTCCAATAGATTTTTAGAAGAAAATTATTTTCTTTCATGCATCACCAACTGAACCTTTTATGTTAACGTCTCAATCTCCAGCCTAACCTCATTGAATTTTGCTTAGCAAAGTACTTTTCAACTCTAATAATTAGTAAGATTATATTTCTTATCATCTGTTGGTCGTCTGACCTGATAAACTTCAATGAACATGATAACACAGGAATGATTGTCTCTAAAAATGGGCTCCTGCACGCTTGCAGACATTTTTCCATCACAACTTATGGATGATGAATGATTTGATTAAAGCTGTGAAACATTACTGATAAACTTCATGTGATGTTACATTAAAGCCAATTTTCTATTAAAATCAGGGACTTTTCCTAACTGACCTCTGACCTTTGAGCAGTAGTGTGTACTGTATGCTTGTATGTAACTGTATCTGACCTGGATTTTATCACCAGTTTCAAATAAGAATCTTCTTTAAAGTCTGTCTTTCAATACAAATGAAGTTAAACTTTATCAAGGCTGATGGTAAACTGTCCCTAACAAGTCCACTTTATTGCGTGCTCAGTGACTTTCTCCTATCAGAGCTGTTTAACAAGTCCACTTTATACATGCTTATTAATCTATCACGCTTATCAGTGGCTCATGGTTGCTTAAAGCCTATGTCTGAACTTGAGCACAGAGGCAGAGCATCATTCAATCTTGGCAACAGCTCCAGGATGACAAACTCCACTTTCTCTGCATCAAGACAGCTCATAACTTTTTAACAGTCTCTCCTGATAGTCTCATATCATCTGCTCTAATCAATAACCATACACTATCATTACAATGTAGACTACAGCTCAAAAGTCTGAGGTGAATTAGAAATGTCTTGTTTTCTGAATAGACTCAAATTTGGTTTCAGATTGAATCACAGCAATTTATCAAAAGAATCATATAAATGCTTAATATTAACACTGATCACAAATCATGAATGATTTTTAATAGAATATCTACAGAGGTGTTCAGAGACCCATTTTCAGCAATAATCCCTCCTGTGTTCAGTGGTACATTGTCTTATCTAATGCAAGCTTAACACATTAAAGCCTAACTTATAACTCAAAACAGCTTTTTAAAGATTTTTGCACAAACTCAAACTATTGTGGTGATTAAAGAAAGAATAAATGTGTCTGAATCATCCCAGTGTTTGTTTTTAACCTCATGAAACCAAGTTTCCATTTTCCTCTAAAGGGGCTGCAACACCCAGCTGCACAAAACCTTCATTTTTTTTAAAAAAGTTTCACTCTTTGAATATTTTTCATTTCTTACAATCAGAATTCTCCAATAGATTTTTAGAAGAAAATTATTTTCTTTCATGCATCACCAACTGAACCTTTTATGTTAACGTCTCAATCTCCAGCCTAACCTCATTGAATTTTGCTTAGCAAAGTACTTTTCAACTCTAATAATTAGTAAGATTATATTTCTTATCATCTGTTGGTCGTCTGACCTGATAAACTTCAATGAACATGATAACACAGGAATGATTGTCTCTAAAAATGGGCTCCTGCACGCTTGCAGACATTTTTCCATCACAACTTATGGATGATGAATGATTTGATTAAAGCTGTGAAACATTACTGATAAACTTCATGTGATGTTACATTAAAGCCAATTTTCTATTAAAATCAGGGACTTTTCCTAACTGACCTCTGACCTTTGAGCAGTAGTGTGTACTGTATGCTTGTATGTAACTGTATCTGACCTGGATTTTATCACCAGTTTCAAATAAGAATCTTCTTTAAAGTCTGTCTTTCAATACAAATGAAGTTAAACTTTATCAAGGCTGATGGTAAACTGTCCCTAACAAGTCCACTTTATTGCGTGCTCAGTGACTTTCTCCTATCAGAACTGTTTAACAAGTCCACTTTATACATGCTTATTAATCTATCACGCTTATCAGTGGCTCATGGTTGCTTAAAGCCTATGTCTGAACTTGAGCACAGAGGCAGAGCATCATTCAATCTTGGCAACAGCTCCAGGATGACAAACTCCACTTTCTCTGCATCAAGACAGCTCATAACTTTTTAACAGTCTCTCCTGATAGTCTCATATCATCTGCTCTAATCAATAACCATACACTATCATTACAATGTAGACTACAGCTCAAAAGTCTGAGGTGAATTAGAAATGTCTTGTTTTCTGAATAGACTCAAATTTGGTTTCAGATTGAATCACAGCAATTTATCAAAAGAATCATATAAATGCTTAATATTAACACTGATCACAAATCATGAATGATTTTTAATAGAATATCTACAGAGGTGTTCAGAGACCCATTTTCAGCAATAATCCCTCCTGTGTTCAGTGGTACATTGTCTTATCTAATGCAAGCTTAACACATTAAAGCCTAACTTATAACTCAAAACAGCTTTTTAAAGATTTTTGCACAAACTCAAACTATTGTGGTGATTAAAGAAAGAATAAATGTGTCTGGATCATCCCAGTGTTTGTTTTTAACCTCATGAAACCAAGTTTCCATTTTCCTCTAAAGGGGCTGCAACACCCAGCTGCACAAAACCTTCATTTTTTTTAAAAAGTTTCACTCTTTGAATATTTTTCATTTCTTACAATCAGAATTCTCCAATAGATTTTTAGAAGAAAATTATTTTCTTTCATGCATCACCAACTGAACCTTTTATGTTAACGTCTCAATCTCCAGCCTAACCTCATTGAATTTTGCTTAGCAAAGTACTTTTCAACTCTAATAATAATAATAATAATCTTTAAAGTCTGTCTTTCAATACCAATGAAGTTAAACTTTATCAAGGCTGATGGTAAACTGTCCCTAACAAGTCCACTTTATTGCGTGCTCATTGACTTTCTCCTATCAGTGCTTATCAATCTCCTCTACAGCTCAGCTATCTGAAGTCAGTTAGAAACGTCTTTTTATTTTAAAAAAAAACAAGATTCTTTTTTATATTTTGTAAATTGGTTTTGAATGCAAATAAATATAATTGCTTAAAACTTGCATTCATCACCAATTATGATTAATGTTTGATAAAATATTAGCTGGTGTATGGATGCAACAATAATGCTGGTGTGTGGATTACAACAATAATAGTGAGTGTGCTGATTATATTACCTTCCCTCACTTTATCACATTAAATCTCATCTTACTAGTGACCCAGCAGTTTTTCCAAATACAGCCGCACTAACCAACATCATTTTTTCAAGTAATATAAAAATCATTTTTATATATTACCTTTTTAAACATCCCATTTTTTCTTTCTAATGTCATTAAATCAAGTTTGGACATTTGTATAACAACATTTGGACCTCCAGATCTTTTTAGCTTTCAGTTTTTCCTCAGTGTCACACATGGATTAGTTTTCGTCTCTTCCAATAAGAAAGTCAAATCTTCAAACCTTAAAGCAATCTTTGTTTCTTTGAATCATCCTAATATTTGTAATCTCCTGTAATATAATTGCAGTTAACCAGAGCTTAGCTACTCTGATCTACAGTGATTTTGGGGGTTTGGATTTGTTTTTCACAGGTGCAGAGCCTTTTTCTAGTACCATTAACCATGTAGACTGACAAGTAACTAAACATGCAACACAGTGATCAGTAGAGAAGAAAGAAAATAACCCATTTCAACATTTCTAGTTCAGATCAAAATTATTGTTCTGATTAAGGAAACAGTAAATTTGGCCACATTATTGTCCTGATCCTCCAATTTTCCCTTTCCAATGTGACTAAATAAAATTCAACTTTTTTTTTTAAATAAAAGCAGATGCACACCCAGATATTTCTTACAGTAAGAATCCTCCAACAACCTTTCAAAAGAAACATTTTTTGTCTTTCCTCAATTTTGAGAGTAACTGAACCCACAAACCTGAAGCTGCAGACCCCAAACTAACCACATTTAATGTTTCCTTAATCAGCACAGTCATTTTTAACTTTTTGTGTGTTATGTTTACTCACAGTTTTGATGCTTGCTTCTTCGACTTGATCCATGATTAGCTCTGCACCATCGCTCTGCTGTTTCCTCTCTCCTCATGCTTCTCCTTCATGCGTCCTGTCCTCAAATATAATCCAACCTGCCTCCTTGTTTCCTCCTTGACTTGTATTAGCAAAATTTCCAGGTAAATTAAGAGAAATCCAAAAAAGTTTTCCTGTTTCAAAAGCTCTTCCAGTTGCCTGTCTTCTTGTCCTCCTTTAAATGTGCATTTTTCAACATTTGTATTTATTTGACTTCATATTGCCATGACAACACAACACAGAGCATCATGGTAGATTCAAGCAGGTGGTTCTGTCCTCTGCAGAAATCCTGGTGTTCCATAGTGATCTAAAAGTATGTTAATAATCTTTAAACAGACACTCACTGATCCTGTAACTACAAACCCTCATAGTTCCCATCAGTATCATTCATTCTGCTCTGCTTTTAAATGATGACAAACTCCACTTTCTCTGCATCAAGACAGCTCATAACTTTTTAACAGTCTCTCCTGATAGTCTCATATCATCTGCTCTAATCAATAACCATACACTATCATTACAATGTAGACTACAGCTCAAAAGTCTGAGGTGAATTAGAAATGTCTTGTTTTCTGAATAGACTCAAATTTGGTTTCAGATTGAATCACAGCAATTTATCAAAAGAATCATATAAATGCTTAATATTAACACTGATCACAAATCATGAATGATTTTTAATAGAATATCTACAGAGGTGTTCAGAGACCCATTTTCAGCAATAATCCCTCCTGTGTTCAGTGGTACATTGTCTTATCTAATGCAAGCTTAACACATTAAAGCCTAACTTATAACTCAAAACAGCTTTTTAAAGATTTTTGCACAAACTCAAACTATTGTGGTGATTAAAGAAAGAATAAATGTGTCTGAATCATCCCAGTGTTTGTTTTTAACCTCATGAAACCAAGTTTCCATTTTCCTCTAAAGGGGCTGCAACACCCAGCTGCACAAAACCTTCATTTTTTTTAAAAAAGTTTCACTCTTTGAATATTTTTCATTTCTTACAATCAGAATTCTCCAATAGATTTTTAGAAGAAAATTATTTTCTTTCATGCATCACCAACTGAACCTTTTATGTTAACGTCTCAATCTCCAGCCTAACCTCATTGAATTTTGCTTAGCAAAGTACTTTTCAACTCTAATAATTAGTAAGATTATATTTCTTATCATCTGTTGGTCGTCTGACCTGATAAACTTCAATGAACATGATAACACAGGAATGATTGTCTCTAAAAATGGGCTCCTGCACGCTTGCAGACATTTTTCCATCACAACTTATGGATGATGAATGATTTGATTAAAGCTGTGAAACATTACTGATAAACTTCATGTGATGTTACATTAAAGCCAATTTTCTATTAAAATCAGGGACTTTTCCTAACTGACCTCTGACCTTTGAGCAGTAGTGTGTACTGTATGCTTGTATGTAACTGTATCTGACCTGGATTTTATCACCAGTTTCAAATAAGAATCTACTTTAAAGTCTGTCTTTCAATACAAATGAAGTTAAACTTTATCAAGGCTGATGGTAAACTGTCCCTAACAAGTCCACTTTATTGCGTGCTCATTGACTTTCTCCTATCAGAACTGTTTAACAAGTCCACTTTATACATGCTTATTAATCTATCACGCTTATCAGTGGCTCATGGTTGCTTAAAGCCTATGTCTGAACTTGAGCACAGAGGCAGAGCATCATTCAATCTTGGCAACAGCTCCAGGATGACAAACTCCACTTTCTCTGCATCAAGACAGCTCATAACTTTTTAACAGTCTCTCCTGATAGTCTCATATCATCTGCTCTAATCAATAACCATACACTATCATTACAATGTAGACTACAGCTCAAAAGTCTGAGGTGAATTAGAAATGTCTTGTTTTCTGAATAGACTCAAATTTGGTTTCAGATTGAATCACAGCAATTTATCAAAAGAATCATATAAATTCTTAATATTAACACTGATCACAAATCATGAATGATTTTTAATAGAATATCTACAGAGGTGTTCAGAGACCCATTTTCAGCAATAATCCCTCCTGTGTTCAGTGGTACATTGTCTTATCTAATGCAAGCTTAACACATTAAAGCCTAACTTATAACTCAAAACAGCTTTTTAAAGATTTTTGCACAAACTCAAACTATTGTGGTGATTAAAGAAAGAATAAATGTGTCTGAATCATCCCAGTGTTTGTTTTTAACCTCATGAAACCAAGTTTCCATTTTCCTCTAAAGGGGCTGCAACACCCAGCTGCACAAAACCTTCATTTTTTTTAAAAAGTTTCACTCTTTGAATATTTTTCATTTCTTACAATCAGAATTCTCCAATAGATTTTTAGAAGAAAATTATTTTCTTTCATGCATCACCAACTGAACCTTTTATGTTAACGTCTCAATCTCCAGCCTAACCTCATTGAATTTTGCTTAGCAAAGTACTTTTCAACTCTAATAATTAGTAAGATTATATTTCTTATCATCTGTTGGTCGTCTGACCTGATAAACTTCAATGAACATGATAACACAGGAATGATTGTCTCTAAAAATGGGCTCCTGCACGCTTGCAGACATTTTTCCATCACAACTTATGGATGATGAATGATTTGATTAAAGCTGTGAAACATTACTGATAAACTTCATGTGATGTTACATTAAAGCCAATTTTCTATTAAAATCAGGGACTTTTCCTAACTGACCTCTGACCTTTGAGCAGTAGTGTGTACTGTGTACTGTATGCTTGTATGTAACTGTATCTGACCTGGATTTTATCACCAGTTTCAAATAAGAATCTTCTTTAAAGTCTGTCTTTCAATACAAATGAAGTTAAACTTTATCAAGGCTGATGGTAAACTGTCCCTAACAAGTCCACTTTATTGCGTGCTCAGTGACTTTCTCCTATCAGAGCTGTTTAACAAGTCCACTTTATACATGCTTATTAATCTATCGCGCTTATCAGTGGCTCATGGTTGCTTAAAGCCTATGTCTGAACTTGAGCACAGAGGCAGAGCATCATTCAATCTTGGCAACAGCTCCAGGATGACAAACTCCACTTTCTCTGCATCAAGACAGCTCATAACTTTTTAACAGTCTCTCCTGATAGTCTCATATCATCTGCTCTAATCAATAACCATACACTATCATTACAATGTAGACTACAGCTCAAAAGTCTGAGGTGAATTAGAAATGTCTTGTTTTCTGAATAGACTCAAATTTGGTTTCAGATTGAATCACAGCAATTTATCAAAAGAATCATATAAATGCTTAATATTAACACTGATCACAAATCATGAATGATTTTTAATAGAATATCTACAGAGGTGTTCAGAGACCCATTTTCAGCAATAATCCCTCCTGTGTGCAGTGGTACATTGTCTTATCTAATGCAAGCTTAACACATTAAAGCCTAACTTATAACTCAAAACAGCTTTTTAAAGATTTTTGCACAAACTCAAACTATTGTGGTGATTAAAGAAAGAATAAATGTGTCTGAATCATCCCAGTGTTTGTTTTTAACCTCATGAAACCAAGTTTCCATTTTCCTCTAAAGGGGCTGCAACACCCAGCTGCACAAAACCTTCATTTTTTTTAAAAAAGTTTCACTCTTTGAATATTTTTCATTTCTTACAATCAGAATTCTCCAATAGATTTTTAGAAGAAAATTATTTTCTTTCATGCATCACCAACTGAACCTTTTATGTTAACGTCTCAATCTCCAGCCTAACCTCATTGAATTTTGCTTAGCAAAGTACTTTTCAACTCTAATAATTAGTAAGATTATATTTCTTATCATCTGTTGGTCGTCTGACCTGATAAACTTCAATGAACATGATAACACAGGAATGATTGTCTCTAAAAATGGGCTCCTGCACGCTTGCAGACATTTTTCCATCACAACTTATGGATGATGAATGATTTGATTAAAGCTGTGAAACATTACTGATAAACTTCATGTGATGTTACATTAAAGCCAATTTTCTATTAAAATCAGGGACTTTTCCTAACTGACCTCTGACCTTTGAGCAGTAGTGTGTACTGTATGCTTGTATGTAACTGTATCTGACCTGGATTTTATCACCAGTTTCAAATAAGAATCTTCTTTAAAGTCTGTCTTTCAATACAAATGAAGTTAAACTTTATCAAGGCTGATGGTAAACTGTCCCTAACAAGTCCACTTTATTGCGTGCTCAGTGACTTTCTCCTATCAGAGCTGTTTAACAAGTCCACTTTATACATGCTTATTAATCTATCACGCTTATCAGTGGCTCATGGTTGCTTAAAGCCTATGTCTGAACTTGAGCACAGAGGCAGAGCATCATTCAATCTTGGCAACAGCTCCAGGATGACAAACTCCACTTTCTCTGCATCAAGACAGCTCATAACTTTTTAACAGTCTCTCCTGATAGTCTCATATCATCTGCTCTAATCAATAACCATATACTATCATTACAATGTAGACTACAGCTCAAAAGTCTGAGGTGAATTCATTTACCTCTTGGTGGCGCTTTCACTTGGTGTTCGCTCGCTCTGCGGTAGAGTATCACTTCCTGTTCCTGCTCAAACACAGTGGTGTTTCTGAGTAGCTTATTTGCTTAGCAATTTAATTAACAACTTTTAAATACATTCTTCTTTCATAGTATAATCTTCACGTGCTTCATCCGAAGCACACTTTCTGTGTACTCACTACCTAATTTATAGCCAAAGTATTCACTCACTGTCTCTGTACTGTTTCGCTAGCTTAGCTTAGCTCGTAGCCGACTCGTTAGCACCATGGCTACTTCACCTGTCCCTCCTGCACTTTCTTGCTTATTGTGTCAGATGTTTAGTTACTCCTCGGCCTCCTTTAGCAGTAATGATATCTGTAACAAATGTAGCATATTTGCAGCTCTGGAGGCCAGGATTACTGAATTGGAGACTCGGCTTCGCACCCTTCATTCACCCGTAGCTAGCCAGGCCCCTGTAGCTGGTGCAGCCGAAGATAGCGTAGGCCCCGCTAGCTGTTCCCCGGCAGACCCCAAGCAGCTGGGGAAAGAGGGCGGCTGGGTCACGGTGAGGAGGAAGCATAGTCCTAAACAGAAGCCCCAGGTACACCACCAACCCGTTCATGTGTCTAACCGTTTTTCCCCACTCGGTGACACACCCGCCGGGGGTCAAACTCTGGTAATTGGTGATTCTGTTCTCAGACATGTGAAGCTAGAGACACCGGCAACCATAGTCAATTGTCTTCCAGGGGCCAGAGCAGGCGACATTGAAGGAAATTTAAAACTGCTGGCTAAGGGTAAACGTAAATTCAGTAAAATCATAATTCACGTCGGCAGTAATGACACCCGGTTACGCCAATCGGAGGTCACTAAAATCAATATTGAATCGATGTGCAACTTTGCTAAAACAATGTCGGACTCTGTAGTTTTCTCTGGTCCCCTCCCCAATCAGACCAGGAGTGACATGTTTAGCCGCATGTTCTCCTTAAATTGCTGGCTGTCTGAGTGGTGTCCCAGAAATGATGTGGGCTTCATAGATAATTGGCAAACCTTCTGGAGGAAACCTGGTCTTGTTAGGAGAGACGGCATCCATCCCACTTTGGATGGAGCAGCTCTCATTTCTAGAAATATGGACAAATTTATTAAACCCCCCAAAATATGACTATCCAGAGTTGGGACCAGGAAGCAGAGTTGCAGTCTTACACGCCTCTCTGCAGCTTCTCTCCTCCTGCTACCCCCCCAAAAACCCATCTCCATAGAGACTGTGTCAGCTTCCAAAAAGACAAAAAACAAACTAAAAACCAGCAACAAACAACTTAAACATAAACAATCAAAAAGAAAGAACAATACAGTATCCACATCTGAACCAAAGAGTAAAACAGTGAAATGTGGATTATTAAATATTAGGTCTCTCTCCTCCAAGTCTCTGTTAGTACATGACTTAATAATTGATCAACAAATTGATTTACTCTGCCTTACAGAAACCTGGTTGCAGCAGGATGATTATGTTAGTTTAAATGAATCAACACCCCCGAGTCATTCTAACTACCAGAAACCTCGAAGCACAGGCCGAGGGGGCGGTGTGGCAGCAATTTTTCACACCAGCCTATTAATTAATGAAAGACCAAGACAGACTTTTAATTCATTTGAAAGCCTGATGCTTAACATTGTCCACCCCAGCTGTGAAACTCAGAAACCAGTCTTACTTGTTATCATCTATCGTCCACCTGGGCCTTACACAGAGTTTCTGTCTGATTTCTCAGACTTTATATCTAATCTAGTTCTGAGCTCAAATAAAATAATTATTGTGGGTGATTTTAACATCCATGTAGATGCTAAAAATGACAGCCTCAACATGGCATTTAGTCTGTTATTAGACTCAATTGGCTTCTCTCAAAATGTAAAAGAACCCACCCACCACTTTAATCACACTCTAGATCTTGTTTTAACATATGGCATAGAAACTGAACATTTAACAGTGTTTCCTGAAAACCCTCTCCTGTCTGATCATTTCCTGATAACATTTACATTTACAATAATTGATTACACAGCGGTGGAGAGTAGATTTTATCAAAGTAGATGTCTTTCTGAAAGCGCTGTAACTAAGTTTAAGAATATAATCCACCCACTGTTATCATCTTCAATGCCCTGTACCAACACAGAGCAGAGCAGCTATCTGAACGCTACCCCAACAGAGGTTGATTATCTTGTTAATAATTTCACCTCCTCACTACGTACGACTCTGGATACTGTAGCTCCAGTGAAAACTAAGGTCTCTAATCAGAAGTACCTGACTCCGTGGTATAATTCTCAAACACGTACCCTAAAGCAGATGACTCGTAATCTGGAGAGGAAATGGCGTGTCACAAATTTAGAGGATCATCATTTAGCCTGGAGAAATAGTTTGCTGCTTTATAAGAAAGCCCTCCGCAAAGCCAGAACATCTTACTATTCATCACTGATTGAAGAAAATAAGAACAACCCCAGGTTTCTCTTCAGCACTGTAGCCAGGCTGACAAAGAGTCAGAGCTCTGTTGAGCCAACCATCCCTTTAACGTTAACTAGTAATGACTTCATGAACTTCTTCACAAATAAAATTTTTATCATTAGAGAAAAAATTACCAGTAATCATCCCACAGATGTAATATTATCTACAGCTACTCTTAGTACCATTGATGTTAAGTTAGACTCTTTTTCTCCAATTGATCTTTCTGAGTTAACTTCAATAATTACTTCCTCCAAACCATCAACGTGTCTTTTAGACCCCATTCCTACAAAACTGCTCAAAGAAGTCCTGCCATTGATTAATTCTTCGATCTTAAATATGATCAACCTATCTCTAATAATCGGCTATGTACCACAGGCCTTCAAGCTGGCTGTGGTTAAACCTTTACTCAAAAAGCCATCTCTAGACCCAGCAGTCTTAGCTAATTATAGGCCAATCTCCAACCTTCCTTTCATATCAGAAATCCTTGAAAGAGTAGTTGTCAAACAGCTAACAGATCATCTGCAGAGGAATGGTTTATTTGAAGAGTTTCAGTCAGGTTTCAGAGCTCATCACAGCACAGAAACAGCTTTAGTGAAGGTTACAAATGATCTTCTTATGGCCTCTGACAGTGGACTCATCTCTGTGCTTGTCCTGCTAGACCTCAGTGCAGCGTTCGATACTGTCGACCATAATATCCTATTAGAGCGATTAGAACATGCTGTAGGTATTACAGGTACTGCACTGCAGTGGTTTGTATCATATCTATCTAATAGACTCCAATTTGTGCATGTAAATGGAGAGTCCTCTTCACCCACTGAGGTTAATTATGGAGTTCCACAGGGTTCAGTGCTAGGACCAATTCTGTTTACATTATACATGCTTCCCTTAGGCAGCATCATTAGAAGACATAGCATACATTTTCACTGCTATGCAGATGACACCCAGCTCTATCTGTCCATGAAGCCAGATAACACACACCAATTAGTTAAACTGCAGGAATGTCTTAAAGACATAAAGACCTGGATGGCCGCTAACTTTCTGCTTCTTAATTCAGATAAAACTGAGGTTATTGTACTCGGCCCTGAAAATCTTAGAAATATGGTATCTAACCAGATTCATACTCTGGATGGCATTACCTTGGCCTCCAGTAACGCTGTGAGGAACCTTGGAGTCATTTTTGACCAGGACATGTCCTTCAACGCACATATTAAACAAATATGTAAGACTGCTTTCTTCCATTTGCGCAACATCTCTAAAATTAGAAATATCCTGTCTCAGAGTGACGCTGAAAAACTAGTTCATGCATTTATTACTTCCAGGCTGGACGACTGTAATTCATTATTATCAGGATGTCCAAAAAACTCACTGAAAAGCCTTCAGCTAATCCAAAATGCTGCAGCAAGAGTACTGACAGGGACTAGAAGGAGAGAGCATATTTCTCCTGTTTTGGCTTCCCTTCATTGGCTTCCTGTTAAATCCAGAATTGAATTCAAAATCCTGCTCCTCACATACAAGGTCTTAAATAATCAGGCCCCATCTTATCTTAATGACCTTGTAGTACCATATCACCCTATTAGAGCACTTCGCTCTCGCTCTGCAGGCTTACTTGTTGTTCCTAGAGTATTTAAAAGTAGAATGGGAGGCAGAGCCTTCAGTTTTCAGGCCCCTCTTCTGTGGAACCAGCTTCCAGTTTGGATTCGGGAGACAGAAACTATCTCTACTTTTAAGATTAGGCTTAAAACTTTCCTTTTTGCTAAAGCATATAGTTAGGGCTGGACCAGGTGACCCTGAATCCTCCCTTAGTTATGCTGCAATAGACGTAGGCTGCCGGGGGATTCCCATGATGCATTGAGTTTTTCCTTTCCAGTCACCTTTCTCACTCACTATGTATTAATAGACCTCTCTGCATTGAATCATATCTGTTATTAACCTCTGTCTCTCTTCCACAGCATGTCTTTTATCCTGTCTTCCTTCTCTCACCCCAACCGGTCGCAGCAGATGGCCGCCCCTCCCTGAGCCTGGTTCTGCCGGAGGTTTCTTCCTGTTAAAAGGGAGTTTTTCCTTCCCACTGTCGCCAAAGTGCTTGCTCATAGGGGGTCATATGATTGTTGGGTTTTTCTCTGTATCTATGAAGCGCCTTGAGGCGACTTTTGTTGTGATTTGGCGCTATATAAATAAAATTGAATTGAATTGAATTGAATTGAATTAGAAATGTCTTGTTTTCTGAATAGACTCAAATTTGGTTTCAGATTGAATCACAGCAATTTATCAAAAGAATCATATAAATGCTTAATATTAACACTGATCACAAATCATGAATGATTTTTAATAGAATATCTACAGAGGTGTTCAGAGACCCATTTTCAGCAATAATCCCTCCTGTGTTCAGTGGTACATTGTCTTATCTAATGCAAGCTTAACACATTAAAGCCTAACTTATAACTCAAAACAGCTTTTTAAAGATTTTTGCACAAACTCAAACTATTGTGGTGATTAAAGAAAGAATAAATGTGTCTGAATCATCCCAGTGTTTGTTTTTAACCTCATGAAACCAAGTTTCCATTTTCCTCTAAAGGGGCTGCAACACCCAGCTGCACAAAACCTTCATTTTTTTTTTAAAAAGTTTCACTCTTTGAATATTTTTCATTTCTTACAATCAGAATTCTCCAATAGATTTTTAGAAGAAAATTATTTTCTTTCATGCATCACCAATTGAACCTTTTATGTTAACGTCTCAATCTCCAGCCTAACCTCATTGAATTTTGCTTAGCAAAGTACTTTTCAACTCTAATAATTAGTAAGATTATATTTCTTATCATCTGTTGGTCGTCTGACCTGATAAACTTCAATGAACATGATAACACAGGAATGATTGTCTCTAAAAATGGGCTCCTGCACGCTTGCAGACATTTTTCCATCACAACTTATGGATGATGAATGATTTGATTAAAGCTGTGAAACATTACTGATAAACTTCATGTGATGTTACATTAAAGCCAATTTTCTATTAAAATCAGGGACTTTTCCTAACTGACCTCTGACCTTTGAGCAGTAGTGTGTACTGTATGCTTGTATGTAACTGTATCTGACCTGGATTTTATCACCAGTTTCAAATAAGAATCTTCTTTAAAGTCTGTCTTTCAATACAAATGAAGTTAAACTTTATCAAGGCTGATGGTAAACTGTCCCTAACAAGTCCACTTTATTGCGTGCTCAGTGACTTTCTCCTATCAGAGCTGTTTAACAAGTCCACTTTATACATGCTTATTAATCTATCACGCTTATCAGTGGCTCATGGTTGCTTAAAGCCTATGTCTGAACTTGAGCACAGAGGCAGAGCATCATTCATCTTGGCAGCAGCTCCAGGATGACAAACTCCACTTTCTCTGCATCAAGACAGCTCATAACTTTTTAACAGTCTCTCCTGATAGTCTCATATCATCTGCTCTAATCAATAACCATACACTATCATTACAATGTAGACTACAGCTCAAAAGTCTGAGGTGAATTAGAAATGTCTTGTTTTCTGAATAGACTCAAATTTGGTTTCAGATTGAATCACAGCAATTTATCAAAAGAATCATATAAATGCTTAATATTAACACTGATCACAAATCATGAATGATTTTTAATAGAATATCTACAGAGGTGTTCAGAGACCCATTTTCAGCAATAATCCCTCCTGTGTGCAGTGGTACATTGTCTTATCTAATGCAAGCTTAACACATTAAAGCCTAACTTATAACTCAAAACAGCTTTTTAAAGATTTTTGCACAAACTCAAACTATTGTGGTGATTAAAGAAAGAATAAATGTGTCTGAATCATCCCAGTGTTTGTTTTTAACCTCATGAAACCAAGTTTCCATTTTCCTCTAAAGGGGCTGCAACACCCAGCTGCACAAAACCTTCATTTTTTTTTTTAAAAAGTTTCACTCTTTGAATATTTTTCATTTCTTACAATCAGAATTCTCCAATAGATTTTTAGAAGAAAATTATTTTCTTTCATGCATCACCAATTGAACCTTTTATGTTAACGTCTCAATCTCCAGCCTAACCTCATTGAATTTTGCTTAGCAAAGTACTTTTCAACTCTAATAATTAGTAAGATTATATTTCTTATCATCTGTTGGTCGTCTGACCTGATAAACTTCAATGAACATGATAACACAGGAATGATTGTCTCTAAAAATGGGCTCCTGCACGCTTGCAGACATTTTTCCATCACAACTTTTGGATGATGAATGATTTGATTAAAGCTGTGAAACATTACTGATAAACTTCATGTGATGTTACATTAAAGCCAATTTTCTATTAAAATCAGGGACTTTTCCTAACTGACCTCTGACCTTTGAGCAGTAGTGTGTACTGTATGCTTGTATGTAACTGTATCTGACCTGGATTTTATCACCAGTTTCAAATAAGAATCTTCTTTAAAGTCTGTCTTTCAATACAAATGAAGTTAAACTTTATCAAGGCTGATGGTAAACTGTCCCTAACAAGTCCACTTTATTGCGTGCTCAGTGACTTTCTCCTATCAGAGCTGTTTAACAAGTCCACTTTATACATGCTTATTAATCTATCACGCTTATCAGTGGCTCATGGTTGCTTAAAGCCTATGTCTGAACTTGAGCACAGAGGCAGAGCATCATTCAATCTTGGCAACAGCTCCAGGATGACAAACTCCACTTTCTCTGCATCAAGACAGCTCATAACTTTTTAACAGTCTCTCCTGATAGTCTCATATCATCTGCTCTAATCAATAACCATACACTATCATTACAATGTAGACTACAGCTCAAAAGTCTGAGGTGAATTAGAAATGTCTTGTTTTCTGAATAGACTCAAATTTGGTTTCAGATTGAATCACAGCAATTTATCAAAAGAATCATATAAATGCTTAATATTAACACTGATCACAAATCATGAATGATTTTTAATAGAATATCTACAGAGGTGTTCAGGGACCCATTTTCAGCAATAATCCCTCCTGTGTTCAGTGGTACATTGTCTTATCTAATGCAAGCTTAACACATTAAAGCCTAACTTATAACTCAAAACAGCTTTTTAAAGATTTTTGCACAAACTCAAACTATTGTGGTGATTAAAGAAAGAATAAATGTGTCTGAATCATCCCAGTGTTTGTTTTTAACCTCATGAAACCAAGTTTCCATTTTCCTCTAAAGGGGCTGCAACACCCAGCTGCACAAAACCTTCATTTTTTTTTTAAAAAGTTTCACTCTTTGAATATTTTTCATTTCTTACAATCAGAATTCTCCAATAGATTTTTAGAAGAAAATTATTTTCTTTCATGCATCACCAATTGAACCTTTTATGTTAACGTCTCAATCTCCAGCCTAACCTCATTGAATTTTGCTTAGCAAAGTACTTTTCAACTCTAATAATTAGTAAGATTATATTTCTTATCATCTGTTGGTCGTCTGACCTGATAAACTTCAATGAACATGATAACACAGGAATGATTGTCTCTAAAAATGGGCTCCTGCACGCTTGCAGACATTTTTCCATCACAACTTATGGATGATGAATGATTTGATTAAAGCTGTGAAACATTACTGATAAACTTCATGTGATGTTACATTAAAGCCAATTTTCTATTAAAATCAGGGACTTTTCCTAACTGACCTCTGACCTTTGAGCAGTAGTGTGTACTGTATGCTTGTATGTAACTGTATCTGACCTGGATTTTATCACCAGTTTCAAATAAGAATCTTCTTTAAAGTCTGTCTTTCAATACAAATGAAGTTAAACTTTATCAAGGCTGATGGTAAACTGTCCCTAACAAGTCCACTTTATTGCGTGCTCAGTGACTTTCTCCTATCAGAGCTGTTTAACAAGTCCACTTTATACATGCTTATTAATCTATCACGCTTATCAGTGGCTCATGGTTGCTTAAAGCCTATGTCTGAACTTGAGCACAGAGGCAGAGCATCATTCAATCTTGGCAACAGCTCCAGGATGACAAACTCCACTTTCTCTGCATCAAGACAGCTCATAACTTTTTAACAGTCTCTCCTGATAGTCTCATATCATCTGCTCTAATCAATAACCATACACTATCATTACAATGTAGACTACAGCTCAAAAGTCTGAGGTGAATTAGAAATGTCTTGTTTTCTGAATAGACTCAAATTTGGTTTCAGATTGAATCACAGCAATTTATCAAAAGAATCATATAAATGCTTAATATTAACACTGATCACAAATCATGAATGATTTTTAATAGAATATCTACAGAGGTGTTCAGAGACCCATTTTCAGCAATAATCCCTCCTGTGTTCAGTGGTACATTGTCTTATCTAATGCAAGCTTAACACATTAAAGCCTAACTTATAACTCAAAACAGCTTTTTAAAGATTTTTGCACAAACTCAAACTATTGTGGTGATTAAAGAAAGAATAAATGTGTCTGAATCATCCCAGTGTTTGTTTTTAACCTCATGAAACCAAGTTTCCATTTTCCTCTAAAGGGGCTGCAACACCCAGCTGCACAAAACCTTCATTTTTTTTAAAAAAGTTTCACTCTTTGAATATTTTTCATTTCTTACAATCAGAATTCTCCAATAGATTTTTAGAAGAAAATTATTTTCTTTCATGCATCACCAACTGAACCTTTTATGTTAACGTCTCAATCTCCAGCCTAACCTCATTGAATTTTGCTTAGCAAAGTACTTTTCAACTCTAATAATTAGTAAGATTATATTTCTTATCATCTGTTGGTCGTCTGACCTGATAAACTTCAATGAACATGATAACACAGGAATGATTGTCTCTAAAAATGGGCTCCTGCACGCTTGCAGACATTTTTCCATCACAACTTATGGATGATGAATGATTTGATTAAAGCTGTGAAACATTACTGATAAACTTCATGTGATGTTACATTAAAGCCAATTTTCTATTAAAATCAGGGACTTTTCCTAACTGACCTCTGACCTTTGAGCAGTAGTGTGTACTGTATGCTTGTATGTAACTGTATCTGACCTGGATTTTATCACCAGTTTCAAATAAGAATCTTCTTTAAAGTCTGTCTTTCAATACAAATGAAGTTAAACTTTATCAAGGCTGATGGTAAACTGTCCCTAACAAGTCCACTTTATTGCGTGCTCAGTGACTTTCTCCTATCAGAGCTGTTTAACAAGTCCACTTTATACATGCTTATTAATCTATCACGCTTATCAGTGGCTCATGGTTGCTTAAAGCCTATGTCTGAACTTGAGCACAGAGGCAGAGCATCATTCAATCTTGGCAACAGCTCCAGGATGACAAACTCCACTTTCTCTGCATCAAGACAGCTCATAACTTTTTAACAGTCTCTCCTGATAGTCTCATATCATCTGCTCTAATCAATAACCATACACTATCATTACAATGTAGACTACAGCTCAAAAGTCTGAGGTGAATTAGAAATGTCTTGTTTTCTGAATAGACTCAAATTTGGTTTCAGATTGAATCACAGCAATTTATCAAAAGAATCATATAAATGCTTAATATTAACACTGATCACAAATCATGAATGATTTTTAATAGAATATCTACAGAGGTGTTCAGAGACCCATTTTCAGCAATAATCCCTCCTGTGTTCAGTGGTACATTGTCTTATCTAATGCAAGCTTAACACATTAAAGCCTAACTTATAACTCAAAACAGCTTTTTAAAGATTTTTGCACAAACTCAAACTATTGTGGTGATTAAAGAAAGAATAAATGTGTCTGAATCATCCCAGTGTTTGTTTTTAACCTCATGAAACCAAGTTTCCATTTTCCTCTAAAGGGGCTGCAACACCCAGCTGCACAAAACCTTCATTTTTTTTAAAAAAGTTTCACTCTTTGAATATTTTTCATTTCTTACAATCAGAATTCTCCAATAGATTTTTAGAAGAAAATTATTTTCTTTCATGCATCACCAACTGAACCTTTTATGTTAATGTCTCAATCTCCAGCCTAACCTCATTGAATTTTGCTTAGCAAAGTACTTTTCAACTCTAATAATTAGTAAGATTATATTTCTTATCATCTGTTGGTCGTCTGACCTGATAAACTTCAATGAACATGATAACACAGGAATGATTGTCTCTAAAAATGGGCTCCTGCACGCTTGCAGACATTTTTCCATCACAACTTATGGATGATGAATGATTTGATTAAAGCTGTGAAACATTACTGATAAATTTCATGTGATGTTACATTAAAGCCAATTTTCTATTAAAATCAGGGACTTTTCCTAACTGACCTCTGACCTTTGAGCAGTAGTGTGTACTGTATGCTTGTATGTAACTGTATCTGACCTGGATTTTATCACCAGTTTCAAATAAGAATCTTCTTTAAAGTCTGTCTTTCAATACAAATGAAGATAAACTTTATCAAGGCTGATGGTAAACTGTCCCTAACAAGTCCACTTTATACATGCTTATTAATCTATCACGCTTATCAGTGGCTCATGGTTGCTTAAAGCCTATGTCTGAACTTGAGCACAGAGGCAGAGCATCATTCAATCTTGGCAACAGCTCCAGGATGACAAACTCCACTTTCTCTGCATCAAGACAGCTCATAACTTTTTAACAGTCTCTCCTGATAGTCTCATATCATCTGCTCTAATCAATAACCATACACTATCATTACAATGTAGACTACAGCTCAAAAGTCTGAGGTGAATTAGAAATGTCTTGTTTTCTGAATAGACTGAAAATTTGGTTTCCGATTGAATCACAGCAATTTATCAAAAGAATCATATAAATGCTTAATATTAACACTGATCACAAATCATGAATGATTTTTAATAGAATATCTACAGAGGTGTTCAGAGACCCATTTTCAGCAATAATCCCTCCTGTGTTCAGTGGTACATTGTCTTATCTAATGCAAGCTTAACACATTAAAGCCTAACTTATAACTCAAAACAGCTTTTTAAAGATTTTTGCACAAACTCAAACTATTGTGGTGATTAAAGAAAGAATAAATGTGTCTGGATCATCCCAGTGTTTGTTTTTAACCTCATGAAACCAAGTTTCCATTTTCCTCTAAAGGGGCTGCAACACCCAGCTGCACAAAACCTTCATTTTTTTTAAAAAGTTTCACTCTTTGAATATTTTTCATTTCTTACAATCAGAATTCTCCAATAGATTTTTAGAAGAAAATTATTTTCTTTCATGCATCACCAACTGAACCTTTTATGTTAACGTCTCAATCTCCAGCCTAACCTCATTGAATTTTGCTTAGCAAAGTACTTTTCAACTCCAATAATTAGTAAGATTATATTTCTTATCATCTGTTGGTCGTCTGACCTGATAAACTTCAATGAACATGATAACACAGGAATGATTGTCTCTAAAAATGGGCTCCTGCACGCTTGCAGACATTTTTCCATCACAACTTATGGATGATGAATGATTTGATTAAAGCTGTGAAACATTACTGATAAACTTCATGTGATGTTACATTAAAGCCAATTTTCTATTAAAATCAGGGACTTTTCCTAACTGACCTCTGACCTTTGAGCAGTAGTGTGTACAGTATGCTTGTATGTAACTGTATCTGACCTGGATTTTATCACCAGTTTCAAATAAGAATCTTCTTTAAAGTCTGTCTTTCAATACAAATGAAGATAAACTTTATCAAGGCTGATGGTAAACTGTCCCTAACAAGTCCACTTTATTGCGTGCTCATTGACTTTCTCCTATCAGAGCTGTTTAACAAGCCCACTTTATACATGCTTATTAATCTATCACGCTTATCAGTGGCTCATGGTTGCTTAAAGCCTATGTCTGAACTTGAGCACAGAGGCAGAGCATCATTCAATCTTGGCAACAGCTCCAGGATGACAAACTCCACTTTCTCTGCATCAAGACAGCTCATAACTTTTTAACAGTCTCTCCTGATAGTCTCATATCATCTGCTCTAATCAATAACCATACACTATCATTACAATGTAGACTACAGCTCAAAAGTCTGAGGTGAATTAGAAATGTCTTGTTTTCTGAATAGACTCAAATTTGGTTTCAGATTGAATCACAGCAATTTATCAAAAGAATCATATAAATGCTTAATATTAACACTGATCACAAATCATGAATGATTTTTAATAGAATATCTACAGAGGTGTTCAGAGACCCATTTTCAGCAATAATCCCTCCTGTGTTCAGTGGTACATTGTCTTATCTAATGCAAGCTTAACACATTAAAGCCTAACTTATAACTCAAAACAGCTTTTTAAAGATTTTTGCACAAACTCAAACTATTGTGGTGATTAAAGAAAGAATAAATGTGTCTGAATCATCCCAGTGTTTGTTTTTAAACTCATGAAATCAAGTTTCCATTTTCCTCTAAAGGGGCTGCAACACCCAGCTGCACAAAACCTTCATTTTTTTTAAAAAAGTTTCACTCTTTGAATATTTTTCATTTCTTACAATCAGAATTCTCCAATAGATTTTTAGAAGAAAATTATTTTCTTTCATGCATCACCAATTGAACCTTTTATGTTAACGTCTCAATCTCCAGCCTAACCTCATTGAATTTTGCTTAGCAAAGTACTTTTCAACTCTAATAATTAGTAAGATTATATTTCTTATCATCTGTTGGTCGTCTGACCTGATAAACTTCAATGAACATGATAACACAGGAATGATTGTCTCTAAAAATGGGCTCCTGCACGCTTGCAGACATTTTTCCATCACAACTTATGGATGATGAATGATTTGATTAAAGCTGTGAAACATTACTGATAAACTTCATGTGATGTTACATTAAAGCCAATTTTCTATTAAAATCAGGGACTTTTCCTAACTGACCTCTGACCTTTGAGCAGTAGTGTGTACTGTATGCTTGTATGTAACTGTATCTGACCTGGATTTTATCACCAGTTTCAAATAAGAATCTTCTTTAAAGTCTGTCTTTCAATACAAATGAAGTTAAACTTTATCAAGGCTGATGGTAAACTGTCCCTAACAAGTCCACTTTATTGCGTGCTCATTGACTTTCTCCTATCAGAACTGTTTAACAAGTCCACTTTATACATGCTTATTAATCTATCACGCTTATCAGTGGCTCATGGTTGCTTAAAGCCTATGTCTGAACTTGAGCACAGAGGCAGAGCATCATTCAATCTTGGCAACAGCTCCAGGATGACAAACTCCACTTTCTCTGCATCAAGACAGCTCATAACTTTTTAACAGTCTCTCCTGATAGTCTCATATCATCTGCTCTAATCAATAACCATACACTATCATTACAATGTAGACTACAGCTCAAAAGTCTGAGGTGAATTAGAAATGTCTTGTTTTCTGAATAGACTCAAATTTGGTTTCAGATTGAATCACAGCAATTTATCAAAAGAATCATATAAATGCTTAATATTAACACTGATCACAAATCATGAATGATTTTTAATAGAATATCTACAGAGGTGTTCAGAGACCCATTTTCAGCAATAATCCCTCCTGTGTTCAGTGGTACATTGTCTTATCTAATGCAAGCTTAACACATTAAAGCCTAACTTATAACTCAAAACAGCTTTTTAAAGATTTTTGCACAAACTCAAACTATTGTGGTGATTAAAGAAAGAATAAATGTGTCTGGATCATCCCAGTGTTTGTTTTTAACCTCATGAAACCAAGTTTCCATTTTCCTCTAAAGGGGCTGCAACACCCAGCTGCACAAAACCTTCATTTTCTTTTTTAACAGTTTCACTCTTTGAATATTTTTCATTTCTTACAATCAGAATTCTCCAATAGATTTTTAGAAGAAAATTATTTTCTTTCATGCATCACCAACTGAACCTTTTATGTTAACGTCTCATTCTCCAGCCTAACCTCATTGAATTTTGCTTAGCAAAGTACTTTTCAACTCTAATAATAATAATAATAATCTTTAAAGTCTGTCTTTCAATACCAATGAAGTTAAACTTTATCAAGGCTGATGGTAAACTGTCCCTAACAAGTCCACTTTATTGCGTGCTCAGTGACTTTCTCCTATCAGTGCTTATCAATCTCCTCTACAGCTCAGCTATCTGAAGTCAGTTAGAAACGTCTTTTTATTTTAAAAAAAAACAAGATTCTTTTTTATATTTTATAAATTGGTTTTGAATGCAAATAAATATAATTGCTTAAAACTTGCATTCATCACCAATTATGATTAATGTTTGATAAAATATTAGCTGGTGTATGGATGCAACAATAATGCTGGTGTGTGGATTACAACAATAATAGCGAGTGTGCAGATTATATTACCTTCCCTCACTTTATCACATTAAATCTCATCTTACTAGTGACCCAGCAGTTTTTCCAAATACAGCCGCACTTACCAACATCATTTTTTCAAGTAATATAAAAATCATTTTTATATATTACCTTTTTAAACATCCCATTTTTTCTTTCTAATGTCATTAAATCAAGTTTGGACATTTGTATAACAACATTTGGACCTCCAGATCTTTTTAGCTTTCAGTTTTTCCTCAGTGTCACACATGGATTAGTTTTCGTCTCTTTCAATAAGAAAGTCAAATCTTCAAACCTTAAAGCAATCTTTGTTTCTTTGAATCATCCTAATATTTGTAATCTCCTGTAATATAATTGCAGTTAACCAGAGCTTAGCTACTCTGATCTACAGTGATTTTGGGGGTTTGGATTTGTTTTTCACAGGTGCAGAGCCTTTTTCTAGTACCATTAACCATGTAGACTGACAAGTAACTAAACATGCAACACAGTGATCAGTAGAGAAGAAAGAAAATAACCCATTTCAACATTTCTAGTTCAGATCAAAATTATTGTTCTGATTAAGGAAACAGTAAATTTGGCCACGTTATTGTCCTGATCCTCCAATTTTCCCTTTCCAATGTGACTAAATAAAATTCAACTTTTTTAAAAAAATAAAAGCAGATGCACACCCAGATATTTCTTACAGTAAGAATCCTCCAACAACCTTTCAAAAGAAACATTTTTTGTCTTTCCTCAATTTTGAGAGTAACTGAACCCACAAACCTGAAGCTGCAGACCCCAAACTAACCACATTTAATGTTTCCTTAATCAGCACAGTCATTTTTAACTTTTTGTGTGTTATGTTTACTCACAGTTTTGATGCTTGCTTCTTCGACTTGATCCATGATTAGCTCTGCACCATCGCTCTGCTGTTTCCTCTCTCCTCATGCTTCTCCTTCATGCGTCCTGTCCTCAAATATAATCCAACCTGCCTCCTTGTTTCCTCCTTGACTTGTATTAGCAAAATTTCCAGGTAAATTAAGAGAAATCCAAAAAAGTTTTCCTGTTTCAAAAGCTCTTCCAGTTGCCTGTCTTCTTGTCCTCCTTTAAATGTGCATTTTTCAACATTTGTATTCATTTGACTTCATATTGCCATGACAACACAACACAGAGCATCATGGTAGATTCAAGCAGGTGGTTCTGTCCTCTGCAGAAATCCTGGTGTTCCATAGTGATCTAAAAGTATGTTAATAATCTTTAAACAGACACTCACTGATCCTGTAACTACAAACCCTCATAGTTCCCATCAGTATCATTCATTCTGCTCTGCTTTTAAATGATGACAGACTCCACTTTCTCTGCAACAAGACAGCTCATAACTTTTTAACAGACTGTCCCTGTCCTGATACTCCTACATCATCTGCTATAATCAAAAACCATGGACTCTCACTGCAATGTACGCTACAGCTCAAAAGTTTAAATACAATTAGAAACGTCTTGTTCTATGACTACAATTATTTTTAGTTTAATGGTGAGTAACACATAATTAATCAGAGAATTAAAGAAATATGAACACTTAATAGTAACACTGACCATAAATCATGAATGAGGTTTAATGGAATATTAACACAGATGTACAAAAGCCCATTTACAGCAACAATGTCTCCTGTCTTCCAGTGGTACATTTTGTTATCTACTGTAAGTTTATCATGTTAAATCCCAACTTATCAGTCAAAAGTTTTTTCCAAAGATATCAGCACAGACCAAAACTACTTTGCTGATTAAGAAAATAATACATTTGGACTCATTACTGTGTGGATCATCCCATTTTCTCTTTTCACACTGATTAAACCAAGTTGGCACTTTTCCATAAACAATGTGAACATTTGGGTGTGCCACTGCCTTCAACTTTTTATCAGCTTCATTTATGAAAGAATTTTCATGTCTAAACATAAAATTTTAAAAATCCTTTACTTCCACCCATTTTAAGACGTGACAACAAATTCAACAGATGCCAAATGAAATTATTATTTTTAAATTACAATTTCTTTTACGTTTGTTATTGTATTTCCTGTCGTTCAAAGGGCTAAGCAACATTGAACGACTTCAGAAGCTGTCTTTTTTTTTATGTTTGTCTTCAGAGTTTAGGAGCTGTGTCTCCATTTCACTAAGGCCTACAATTCTTCAAATAAACTACATTAATTAAATGTACCATTACCATGGAAGACTGCCGAGAACTGACTAAACATTTAACACACTGAGCATAAGGCAACCCATTTCCAAGTTTTTTTAGTTGAGACCTAAACTGTTGTGCTGATTAAGGAAACAAGACATTTTTTTGCCACATTATCATGTCATGATCATCCTATTTTCTTTTTCTGCTGTGAATAAACCACCCAGATCTTTAAAGCCTTCTGCACTTTCACATATAATATTTCTCCAATTCTTTTTGGAAATAATTTCATCTTCATCTTCAAAACAACTGAACCCACACAGCTGGAGCTTCAGAGCCCAAACTAACCAAATGTAACTTTTCTTTAATCAGCGCAACAATTTTGAGCTCTTAGTTTGTTTTGTCTGCTCACAGTTTGCTGTCTGCTTCTTCTACTTGGTCCACGATTATCTCTGCACCATCTTTCTCCTGTTGTATTTCTCCTCATGCTGCACCTTCATGTGTCCTGTGCTGAGATGTATTTTTCCTCATTGAAATCATCTGGGTAGCAAATTAAGCCTTCATACTTATCAGGCTGCAGGAGTGGGCTCATTAATGTGTTAGCTATCATCTCCATCTCATCCAAAGCTTACATAACACGGGCATTTTCTTCTTTTTTTTCTTGTTCATTTTAATTGACTTTCTTTACATGCACAAATCAAAAATGTTGTCAGGTCAATCAAATCTGGCTTGTTTAGAGCAATATTTGTCACCATGCTTAGTTACTCAACTGAGACTATATATGGACGTCTGCAACCTCAGTTTCTATCGCTCATTCTTCCAGGTCATTTGGGATTATTTGAATTTTATTTACTTCACATATTACAGACATTGACTTTGTTTTTTAAATACATTCATTTTTTCAGTGAGGTGTCCATTTCTGTCTTTCCCCTTCAGCCAGGGGTGTGACATGAATGGTGGATGATGCATGTGATGACAGTCACACATAATTAAGGGTAAACGCTGAACTTAATCACCTGAAATCATCATAAAACTTAGACTGAGAGGCAACAAAGACATTTATTATTTGTAGAGTAGTTTAAAAATATGTACAGCACCCTCATTTAATGTAATTAAAGGATGAAAGAGAGAGGGATTAGTTAATCCATAATGTTACAGATTTAGGGGCTTTCACACAGGACAGATCAACAATTGAATGACTCTATAAAATATAATGAGTCTTTGTATGCTCTAATGGAGCTCTGAGGTCTGCTGGATTTGATCACTGTCAATAGACACAATTAATCTGACTGACAGAGAGAAGGCCAAGACCTCAGGAGGACAGTTCATCATCAATCTTATTCAGCTTGTTTTAGAACTGAAGATGAAGATGAGAGGTGAAATGTCTGCATGCCCTCTGCTGGGAGTGAGTGAAAACACTTTTACTGACGGCTGGATCTAAATACTGAGTTTGGTGCCAAACGTACCATTAAACAGGGAACATGTCTATAGAAGAAGAAGATCTTGTCTTGTCTTGTTAGGAACTTAAATTGTAAATTTCGAGTGTTGGAGCTGTTTGCCTGTCAAACCACGGACCATGAGCATGGAGCGGGAGTCAGGAGCACCTTCATGGAAACCACTTCTTTCCTTCTGTTTCACGATTGTTCACATTTCTCACTGTAAATAAACACACCGACTCTGATGGGAAAATCCTGTATTTGGTCCCGGTTCTTGCCACGCATCTTGACATAAGTAATAAACACTTTGATTTAGAAACTGCATTTTGTGTTCACTTGTGTTATCATTGTCTTATATTTACATTTGTTTAATGATCTGAACCAGTTTTTCACATCACTGTACGTACGTAGAAATTCTGCTCAAACTCTATGAACAGAATCATTCTAACAATGTGAAACAAGCTGTCACTGCATCTGTACTAATGCTCAGTTTGTAAGAACAGACATGCTACAAAACAACCCCAAGACATGCGGGGTTCTTCAGAGGATAAAGTGCTGGTGCCGTGTTCCACCACCAGACTTGCACACAATGTTACAGAGATGTGCCAGCCAGGAATGCACAGGAGCCTTAAAGCCATTTCCAGAACTTTTCTTTTAAGTTAATTGTAATCAATCAATCATTTTATTACATGGTGTTTTGGAAATGTAATTAATGATCAAATGATAACTACAACAGCAATAATGATAATAATAATAATGTTACTAAGAGTTTTTAAAACAACCAGACCTTCATCCTTTGTTCTAAATCGGTGTGTAGAACACAAACATATTCATGTAATGAAATACAGATGAATCACTGACTTGTGACACTATTGTTTCTGTTTCTTTAGTCATATCTCCTCCTGTTTTCCTGCTTTAGTGATGCTGGCGTCTCTCTTACACCATCATCACTTTCTCCACTTCACCTTGAGGTAAACTTGCTTATTTGCAAAGAGAAGTAGAAGCATGACAGTATATGGATGATCCAGAGTCATTAACAAACACACAGAACAAAGTTTGCACAGGTTTTCTGTAATTTTGTGTGTGCACGTGTTTTTTGTTTGCACAGAATAACGATGTTTCCATACACATACTGAATGAGGACCAATGTTTTTGAATGAAAACTGGATCTACTTAGTTCTGCCTGTATTTTCTTCACATGCCTACACTGATATGACTGCACAATTTTAAGAGTTTAAGCAGCCATAGAGGGAACGGTGCCACTCCACCTTGGAAGATGAGGGCCGATTTAAGCTTTTTATATTTTGTGTTTAATATAACTGACAATGACTAGGAAACCTAAAAAAGATGATACAACACATTAACACACAGAGTACATAATAACACAAATAATCGTACTGGCGATGATTGCTCGTATCAGGTGAATTAAAATCCACCAAGAATGCATTTAAGGTTTTGTTTCTTTCATTACACTTTCAGTTGACATGTGCTTTTCAAACGTTATATTTAAACTGTTTAATATAGTGGTCATTCCATCCACTCACCTTTTATCTTTAATAGTTTTTTAGATGTTGGTGAAAAAAGTGTTCATGACAGTGTAGATTTCTGGTATTTTGTGTAAATTTAAACATGTAACAATTCAATTATTTCTAATAATAAAAAAGTGTGAAACTGACGTTAGACTTGTGTTTGGAAATGAACCACCCCATGTTGTGTAGCTTTGTGGATTTTATACTTACTGGATACATACTTATTTATTATATAGGCTGTACAGTACATAAAATGACAAAATTTCATGTTTTATGTAACTGAAATGTTTAATCATGTAGATTAAAGAAAATAAGAATGTTACAAAGTATATTTATATGAAACGTGTACACTTACTGCATTTGATCTATTTTAACGATATATAATGCGTATTATGGAATGTAACACCTGAATATGTGTAATTTTGCCACCACATTTGATTTCCATGCCACCCTAAGAAAATTTCTCTATCCGCCCCCTTCAGTGTTACAATGTTATGTCTTCTGTTCAGTACAGTAAAAAAAACCAAAACCATTTATTGTTGATCACTTAAGGATCCACTTATTGTTGCTCAGGGCCTCTGTGAGTTTGGTTTGCATGATCTCCTTAGTTGAATATGACGGCAGCTCCAAGGTTAAGAAGCACGTGTGTGTCTTTGACTTGCATCTTGATTTTGTCCATACTGAGAATAGGCACGCGGTCAAATCCTGTCACAAACCCCAGAGGAGGAAAAAAGTCAAACTCTGTGAGGGTTTTTTTATGTGTTAATTTTTGTGCACAACATCTGAAATCAGTCTGTCAATTCAGGCATTAGTGCTCAACCATCTCAGCTGTTGGTCAAACGCTTTTTCCATCAAACTCAGGTCATAAAACCCCAATATTTTACTTTATTAACTCCCTGTGATTCGTTGCTTTGTTGTGACTCTTGGGACATACTGAAGAATAAGATTCGCACTTATTGTTTTACACGTTAACATGAAATACAGTACTTACAAAGGAAAGCTTTCTTCTTGTTTTTAGTCAGTTCATCAAAAACCTCCCAAAACATCTGTATGGTGAGGTGGTCTGCGCTTTATTCACCTTCATAATGTGTGTTCTAATCATAGTGAAAGAGGCTGTTAGATATACCAAAGATAACTCATTCACAATAATGGGATGTGATAAAAGAATTGCAGACAAATTACATCTTTGTGTCACTGACAGCTGTTTATCTGTTTCAGCTTTTCCCAGTCACTGAAGTCTTTGCCCACCATCACTTCTTGCAGCTCCTTTGGCCTGAAGAGTTTCACCAAATCCTGCTCACACACCAGGAAGAAGCCTCTCTTGAACTCCTGAAACACATTCTCCACTGATGTGTTGAAGGCGTGATTCACGTAGGCATCCACAAACTCCTTCCTGTTTGGAAGATAAAAGTAGTGATTTACATCCACACTTTGGTCAAATCATGAACTGTTCTGTTCCATTTTGTTTAAAGAGTAGTCGCTTTATATCGCTGCCACTGATATTTTACTGTGGTTACTTGTCCCATGGTAATTCATTGTGTAGAAACTTGAAAATTTGTGGTGTGCTTCAAGGATATGCATTCGACCTCTTTCTGTTAGATGCTTCACATTGGCCACAAAAGAGTTTATGTAATAAAGCTTTGTTTCTTTGTAGATGATATGCAGTTATATATTTCTGTAAGCTGACTTTACAGATCAGCTGCATTTGTAGGCTGATCTAGAGTTATTAGATTAGATTAGATCATAATAAGTGATGACTTGTTATTATCTATAGCATGAAATCTTTTTTTTCAAATATATGTCCCAGCTTTCATCACTTGTGACTCTATTGTACTACTGTACTCTTTCTTCTTCAAATCGTGTTAAGGAAACCTCAGACTGCAGTAATTAGGGATTTACTGACACCAGGTAAGCAATGTTTAGTGTAAAATACACATTTTTATTGTTCCAACAAATAACCAATGTTACATATGTTAAACATTTATTATTGGAAATAATTCAACCCCACCAGAATTAAACAAAACACAAAGAATAAAGTGATAAATAATACAGAAGTGCTCTATTGGATTGTATTACATAGTCAGATGTTTATAGCAATATAGTAGTTATAAAGCAATACATTCTCCTGTTCATGTTTGTCTGAGCATAAAAATTAGATTTGATTCATAAGAATTATAATGCAGCAGTAACTTAAATTATTGGATAAATTATGACATATTAAGAAAAGTCAGATAATTCTAAAGTGCCTTATGATGCTGATGCTGTTACACAGCTATCTTATGTAGGGATGTTGAATTTTTTGCATTTGCTATAGTGTAATATTATTGTAATACACGGTGTAAATTATCCTGAGGTACCACAGGAAAAAAAAAAGATGAGTTCCCAGAGTAAAAATAAATCTCATCTCTCCTCCTCGGCTCAGACACAGTGCACGCTCCTTTAGAGCTGCATACGATCCACCATCACAGTGTGAAATCTGTATCTGCTAGCAGGGCCTCTGTCAGTCTGTCTCGCATGATCTCCTTAGTTGAGTAAAAAGGCAGATACAGATTAGAGTGACATGTCTCTGACTCAGGGAAGTGCTGATCACAGGTGCCGCTCTGAAACTGCATAGCAATAACCTTCATCTTGACCTGGTCGATGCCAAGAATAGGAGCTCTTCTGTAACCAGTCAGGAACCCTGAAGAACAACAATGGAAAGAAAATATAATTTTACTTAATTAATGATAGTTAGACAGCTATCAATGTCAGTATATTGTGAAAAAGCTCATCAATATCCAAAAAATTCTCACAATTCTACAGGAAGATAGCACTGCTCATCATTTTTGGTCATTTGGTTGGCTCACCTAAGCTAGCTTATACTAAAAATGTTATCACACAGGAAAAAGTATTTTTGCATATTTGTCACATTTATGTGTAATAAGTAAATACAAAACACAATTGTTAATTTATAATTTCATTCATTACGGGAAAAAAATATTCAAGCCTAGCTGGCCCTATGTGACAAAGCAATTGACCTCTAAATGTATTAACTGGTGGAAGCATCCTGGCAGCAAGAACTGCAGTCAAGTGTTTGTGATAACTGGTAACTGTCATGGTCGGACAGTCCTTCCCGGGGAGACCTGCCTGTGTGTGTATGTGTGTGCTTCTCTCTCTCTCCTCCTCCACCCAGTGGCTGACACACCTGCACCTAATTTGCCACCCAGCTGTCACTGATCATCCTTCGTTGTGGGCTGAGGTATTTAACTGGGTGTCCAGATGGCAGTCGACGCTGGATTGTACTTGAAGCTCGGTAGTAAAGAGTGTTTTGTGACTTGCAGCTTAGCTTTAGCCGGCTAGCGTCCTCACCTGTGGTTTTTGCTCGTTTACAGGAGGAAGAGATATAGAGCTGGAGGTTGGAGAGAAGGAGCCCGTGGATTAAGCTATTGGAGGAGAACACACACTCTGGGAATCACTTTGGAAACTCACCTGCGCACCACTGGGAGTTTGGAGAAGATCACTGTTGGACTTTGCACTTCACTTTATGTTTTGAAACTGTGTTTGGGCACTGTAAATAAACGCACTGTGTACTTTGCATCCTGAGCTCCGCGACTGAGTCCGTACTTTCCCATTACCCGTGACAGAACAATCCAGCCAGCAATGGACTCAGCGGACTCAACTCCCGTCCAGCGCAAGCTCGCGCTTCAAGCTGAACGGTTGGAGCGGCATGAAAAGATGCTGCAGCATGTGGCCGAGGAGCAGTCCGCGCTACTACAGGTGGTATCTGAACTGAAAGGTATGTTGCTTGCTACACCTAGAGCACTCGTTCAACCACCAGAGCCCACTACACCACCACAACCACCAGTGGAGCTTCTAAATGTAGCAGCGGCCTGTCCCCTTCCTCCATCTCCGCCTCCGCCTCAGCGAGAACACACGTTACCTGTACCTGAAAAATTCAGTGGAGAGTTGGACAAAAGCCGGGGATTTTTGACTCAATGCTCTCTGATTTTTAGGCAGCAGACTCGAGCTTATGCCTCTGATATTGCCAAGATCACCCTCATGGTGGAGCTCATGACCGGACGAGCACTACTCTGGGCTCAAGCAGTCCTAAGCGCCCAACCCTCCATCTCATATAGTGATTTTTTGAGCAAATTTCGGTGTGTGTTTGACAAAGGCTCTAACCCTGACAGTGCTGCTCATCGCATGTTTACTTTAAACCAGGGCCGGCGGAGCGTGGCGGACTTCTCCGTGGACTTTTGGATCCTGGCCGAGGAGACGGGCTGGGAGGAAAAGGCGCTCCGAGGAGCATTCCTAAACAGCTTAAATGAGAATGTCAAACGTGAGTTGGCCACTAAAGAGCTTCCTAAATCATTAAGTGCCCTGGTTAACATGTGTATCAGTCTAGACGACCATATGCGGGAGTTTGGCAGGCGGACTGGAGATGGGCGACGGTCAGTAGGGGGTGTAGGAGTTCCGACTGGACTCCCCTCTCTCGAGTGGAGAGGGGAGGGAACGGACTCACCTGCTGACGAGGAGCAACCCATGCAGCTGGGACGGACTAAATTCACCCGGAGCAGAAGACAACTGGTGGGTGAGTGTTTTGTGTGCGGGAAGAAGGGGCATTTCGCGGACTCCTGTCCCTCACGGCTAAAAGACTCAGCCCGTCAGTAAAGGTGGGGATACTGACGGGTGCGCCGGTGAATACATTCCTCCACCTCAGCTGCCCCGCTAAATTACGGTTTCTTTCCCGCACCCATTCTTGTGATGCACTAATACACTCGGGAGCTGAACAAAGTTTTTTGGATGAGGCTTTGGCCCACAAGATGGGTTTGCCTGTTGTTCCTCTCCCTGAAACGCTCCATGTGTCAGCGCTTAATGGCAGGCCTTTAGCCGCTGTCACTCACCGCACTCAAGAAATCACACTCACTCTCTCCGGCAATCACACTGAACAGATGTTCCTGTTTCTCTTCAAGGCACCTGACACACCCTTAGTTTTGGGATTCCCCTGGCTCCAGCGACACAATCCACAGATTGATTGGGCCAAGGGATGTATCGTAGGGTGGAGCACCCATTGCCATGAGCAGTGTTTACGCTCTGCAGTGCCGGGTTGCATGTCAGACGATCCTGCGGGGCCGCCCACTCGCCTCGACTTGTCGACCGTGCCGGCCGAATATCATGATCTAGGTCGAGTCTTTAGCAAAGACGGGGCCCAATCGCTGCCCCCCCATCGTCCGTACGACTGCGGGATTGATTTGCTCCCAGGCGCCCCCTTGCCCACTAGCCGACTCTACAGTATCTCGAAACCTGAGCGCGAGTCTATGGAGCGCTACATTACCGACTCCCTGGCAGCAGGTATCATCCGTCCCTCCACCTCTCCCTTGGGTGCAGGCTTCTTTTTTGTTGAAAAGAAAGATGCGTCCCTACGCCCCTGCATTGACTATCGGGGACTGAACAAGATCACTATCAAAAACAAATATCCTCTACCTCTGCTCGCCTCAGCTTTTGAACTCCTTCAAGGGGCCACCCATTTCACCAAACTTGATCTCCGCAATGCTTATCACCTGGTCCGCATCCGCGAGGGGGACGAGTGGAAGACGGCCTTCAACACCCATCTGGGCCACTTCGAGTACCTGGTAATGCCGTTCGGACTCACTAACGCCCCTGCCATTTTCCAAGCCCTGGTAAATGACGTCCTACGAGATTTTTTGAACCACTTCGTGTTCGTTTACCTTGACGACATTCTGATTTTCTCCAGGTCCAGAGCTGAGCATGTTAAGCATGTGAGACTGGTGTTGCACCGCCTGCTGGAGAATCTGCTGTTTTGTAAAGCGGAAAAATGTGAGTTTCATGCCTCAACTGTCTCTTTTCTGGGTTTCATCATTGAACAGGGCCGGTTGCGAGCGGACCCGGCTAAGGTCAAAGCTGTGTTGGAGTGGCCTGTGCCCGGCACCCGGAAGAAGTTGCAAAGTTTTCTGGGATTCAGCAACTTCTACAGACGTTTCATCCGGGACTTCAGTAAGGTGGCATTGCCTCTTACTCAACTCACATCGCCCAAACAGCCGTACCTGTGGTCTCCAGCAGCTCAGCAAGCATTCGACCGTCTCAAGAGCCTGTTTGCCTCGGCCCCCATCCTGGCCCAGGCTGACCTCGCCCTGCCGTTCGTGGTGGAAGTGGACGCTTCTGATTCGGGAGTTGGGGCGGTTCTCTCTCAGCGCAAGGCAGGTAAATTACACCCCTGTGCCTTTTTCTCCCGTCGGCTCACTCAGGCTGAAAGGAATTATGACGTGGGCGACCGGGAGCTTCTTGCCATCAAGTTGGCGCTGGAGGAGTGGCGGCACTGGTTGGAGGGGAGCGAACATCCTGTTATCGTGTGGACGGACCACAAGAACCTCGCCTACCTCCAAGCGGCTAAACGCCTGAACGCCCGACAGGCCAGGTGGGCATTGTTTTTTGCACGGTTTAACCTAACCATTACCTACAGGCCCGGGTCCCGGAATACGAAACCAGACGCCTTGTCACGCCAGTTCGCGCCAGACACGGACCCTGAGGAGAAGGAGAGGCCCATTCTGCCAGCCTCATGCATTGTGGGGACCCTCACCTGGGAGATAGAAAGGGTGGTCCGAGATGCTCAGCGACAAGATCCCGACCCCGGCACCGGTCCAGCAGGTAGATTGTACGTTCCCTCAGCGGTCAGGGGTAAGGTCATCCACTGGGCACACACCGCACGGTTTACCTGCCATCCGGGCAGGAACCGAACTGTCACCTTTTTACAAAGACTGTTTTGGTGGCCCTCTCTCTCTCAGGACGTCCGGGAGTATGTGGCCGCATGTCCTGTGTGCGCCCGAAATAAGACGTCCAACTCCCCTCCATCGGGACTCCTCAGACCACTGCCTGTCCCCAGCCGTTCATGGTCGCACGTCGCTCTGGACTTCATCACTGGCCTCCCTCCGTCCTCTGGTAAAACTGTTATACTCACCATCATTGACCGTTTTTCTAAGGCTGCCCATTTTGTTGCCCTTACCAAACTTCCCACCGCTCTAGAGACTGCCCAGCTCTTGACCCAGCATGTTTTCCGCCTTCACGGCATTCCTCTGGACATTGTTTCTGACCGTGGGCCCCAGTTCACCTCTCGGGTGTGGAAGATGTTTTGTATCGAGCTGGGGGTCCAGGTCAGCCTGTCTTCTGGTTTCCACCCGCAGACTAATGGGCAGACTGAGCGAGCGAACCAGGAGCTGGAGGCCATGCTGCGCTGCGTCGTTTCCTCCAACCAGTCGTCATGGAGTGAGCAGTTGGCGTGGGCCGAATACGCCCATAACTCTAGCACGTCGGCCGCTACGGGTGTCTCTCCCTTCGAAGCATCCCTGGGGTATCAACCCCCACTCCTCTCCATCACGGAGGGAGAGGTGGCCGTGCCTTCTGTGCAACATCACATGAGGCGCTGTCGACGGATCTGGCGGGCAACTCGAGCGGCCCTACTGCGTACGAGCGCACAAAACAAGAGACTGGCTGACCGCCGCCGCATCCCTACACCGGCCTATCGGGTGGGTCAGCAGGTATGGCTTTCCTCTAGGAACATCACTCTGCGGACTGAGTCCAAGAAGCTGGCTCCCCGGTTCCTTGGACCCTTTTCTGTGCAAGCCATCCTGAATCCAGTGACTGTCCGACTGGCCCTCCCGCGCAACATGAAGGTACACAACGTGTTTCATGTTTCTCAAATTAGGCCGGTCCGGACCAGCCCGTTGTGCCCGCCTCCCGGGCCCCCACCACCCGCCCGGGATATCGCTGGCACTCCGGCGTATTCCATTACTCGCATAATGGACGCCAGGCGCCGCGGTAGGGGCTTCCAGTTTTTGGTGGATTGGGCGGGGTACGGTCCGGAAGAGCGTTCCTGGGTGCCGCGGTCTGCGATTCTCGATCACGGTATGGTGAGAGAGTTCCGCCGTCGGCACCCTGACAAGTTTCGTGGGTCGCCCGGAGGCTCCCATTAGAGGGGGGGTACTGTCATGGTCGGACAGTCCTTCCCGGGGAGACCTGCCTGTGTGTGTATGTGTGTGCTTCTCTCTCTCTCCTCCTCCACCCAGTGGCTGACACACCTGCACCTAATTTGCCACCCAGCTGTCACTGATCATCCTTCGTTGTGGGCTGAGGTATTTAACTGGGTGTCCAGATGGCAGTCGACGCTGGATTGTACTTGAAGCTCGGTAGTAAAGAGTGTTTTGTGACTTGCAGCTTAGCTTTAGCCGGCTAGCGTCCTCACCTGTGGTTTTTGCTCGTTTATAGGAGGAAGAGATATAGAGCTGGAGGTTGGAGAGAAGGAGCCCGTGGATTAAGCTATTGGAGGAGAACACACACTCTGGGAATCACTTTGGAAACTCACCTGCGCACCACTGGGAGTTTGGAGAAGATCACTGTTGGACTTTGCACTTCACTTTATGTTTTGAAACTGTGTTTGGGCACTGTAAATAAACGCACTGTGTACTTTGCATCCTGAGCTCCGCGACTGAGTCCGTACTTTCCCATTACCCGTGACAGAAACGAATCTTTACATAGCTTTGGGAGGAATTTTGGCCCACTTTCCTTGGCATACGTTTTTGTACTTTGAACAAGCATAATAAAAACAGAATCAGGGCCCAGTGCAAAAACACATGGCTTTTTTAAAAGGCTTAACCAGGCTATGAAGAATCTTTAATTTGACTGAAATATTGTTATTAAGGTATATTCGTCAGATCTGCAATAAGCCGGGTACAGACCTATTCAAATTATAGTAAGAGAGTCACTACGTTGTCATTATACTTAAAATCATCTGTCAGAATTTGAGGTGTTGTGTCTCTTTTGCATTTGATGACTAACTCAACCATAAAGCAGCTTTACAGTATATTAATCAGAACAATGCTGCTCTCTAATATATCTTGGTAAAGTGCAGAAAAATCTAATGTTTTATATGATACAGTGTGATTTCAGTAACATATCATAATGGAGGCTTCAGCAAGTACTTACGAAGGAAATCTTTCCTCTGCTCTTCAGTTAGTTCATCAAATACCTCCCAAAACATCTGTATGGTGGGGTGGCGGTCATGATATTTACAACCATAACTTGTGTTCTGAAAACAGTGAAAATGACTGCTATAAGAGAGTTTTTAAAGTCAGGCATATATACACTATATTCCCAAAAGTATTCCCTAACCCATCCAAATCATTCAATTAATGTGTTCCAATCACTTCCATGGACACAGGTGTATTAAATCAAGCACCTAGGCATGCAGACTACTTCTACAAACATGTGTGAAAGGATGAGTCGCTCTCAGGAACTGAATGAATTCCAGCATGGTAATGTGATAGGATGCACCAGTGCAACAAGTCCAGTCATGAAATTAAATATTCCATAGTCAGCTGTTAGTGATATTATAACAAAGTGGAAGTAATTGGAAATAACAGCTAGTCAGCTGATGCTAAGGCTCATAGTGCACTTAAGTCACCAATATCTGCAGTCTGCTATTGTTACAGATGTCCAAACTTCATTGGTTTCCATGGCTGAGCAGCTGCATCCCAGCCTTACACTGACAAACACAATGCAAAGCGTCAGATGGAGTGATTTAAGCATCTCAACACTGGACTCTAAAGCAGTGGAGATGTGTTTACTGGAGTGACGAATCACACTTCTCTGACTGGCAATCCAATGGATGTGTCAGGGTTTGGTGGCTGCCAGAAGTACTTGTCTGACTGCACTGTGCCAAGTGTAAAGTGTGGTGGAGGGGCGGTTTTCTTGTGGGGCTGTTTATCGGGAGTTGGGTTCGCCCCCTTAGTGCAGATGAAAGGAACTCTTAATGCTTCAGCATATCAAGACAATTTCATGCTTCCAGTTTGGGGATGGCCACTTTCTGTTCCAACATGGCTGGGCACCAGTGCACAATACAAGGTCCATAAAGACATGGAAGAGCGAGTTTGGTGTAGAAGAACTGGACTAGCCTGCACAGAGTCCTGACCTCAACCTGATAGAACATCTTTGGGATGAATTAGAGCAGCAACTGTGAGCCAGGTCTTCTCCTCCAACATTAGCGTCTGACACCACAAATGCACTTCTGGAAGAATAGTCAAAAAATTCCCATAAACACACCTAAACCTTGTGGAAAGCTTTCCCAGAAGAGTGGAAGCACTTATAGCTGCGAAGGGTGGGCTGACTATTATATTATACTATCATACAAAAGTCTGGATTAAGACTGACATGTGACTCAAGTTCATATTTGTGTTAAAGCAGCCGACTGAATGCTTTTGGCAGTATGCAGTACACAGTTATTGTGCTACAGGACAGCTGTGAAACTACAGCCTGTGTCTGTTTGGCTGACTGTACCTGTTTAAACTTTTCCCAGTCATACACGTCCTGGCCGACCAGCACTCCCTGCAGCTCCTCTGGTCGAAACAGCCTCACCAAATCCTGCTCACACACCAGGAAGAAGCCTCGCTTGAACTCCTGGAACAGACTCTCCACTGATGTGTTGAAGGCATGATTCACATAGGCCTCCACAAACTCCTTCCTGTTTAGGAGGGAAAATTTTAAATCAGCAAACATTTCACAGAGACAAAGGTGCTGCAGATGAACCTCACAAACACTTCATGTTTTATATGCTTACTTATTTTGACCTGTCAGTGGCTTTCCAGGAGTTTGAGGATCCAGGTCAACATCTGTTCCATCCCAGTTTATCTGTAAATTAGTTATAAATCAGATGAGTTTAGCTGCAAAACCTGAGAATGAGACAGATTACTGATCATCTTCTATAGTAAAACACATACCAAAAAGTTGCCCATGAGATTATCCAGAACATCATCTTCATAGTTTAAGATGGTCTGCAGACTCCTTTAAAGAAATTAAAACAAAAAGTTGTAACAAAAGAAGTTCAACTATGTACATTTTACAGCAGTCACAAGTTACTGTAGCCTTTGACACATGACAACTTAAAATACATCCATCCATACATTTTCTTCTGCTTGTCCGGGGCCAGGTTGTGGGACCAGCAGCAGCATGTGTTACTGAAATGAAATGGATACTTACCGTCCTACAGTCGGGCTGAACTCCATCATATCCTCCAGTGTCGGCTCTAAACTGAGTAGCTTCTTGAACAGAACCAGTGGGAATGGTAAGTGTATGATACACTGGTTGTACAAGGCCAAGCCACACAGTAGTCCAAACAGGAAGAAGTTTCTCTTGCTCTCCTCTGTTGCCTGCATTAACAACACTTTGGTTTATTTTTGGTTCATTATTGCTTATCGTTTAAATTTTAATCCTTTAACCAATTTTATACAGTTGGTGGGCTCAGTTTTAAAGTCTTACATTGGAGGGAAACCATGCCAGGGTTTTGGAGTCATTGAGCATGAACATCCCAGATTCTTCTGACACCATTTTAAGAAACAGGTGGTGAAAAAGGTCTCGTTTGTAGACATCTTTGCTGTTTGGATCCTCATCAAAATGGACCTGAGATATATAAATATTAGAGATGCTTCTGGAAAGAACAGTTGCAGAAGAATGGCTATGCATTAATCATCAGGTGAAAATCAATCAAATATTCACCACAAGTGGCTTCTTGAAGTCGCTGTGAGGAGCAGCTGCCAGCTCTCTGAAGGTGCTTTCGAGAAGTGATGCGCGCTGCAGGTGCAGTTTAAATTTGGGTTTTGACTGGGGAATCCATCCGTAAGGAAAAACAAAAACCATCTGTGGAGGCGCCTGCTGTTCATTCCGCAAGACAAAGTATCATGATTTTAAAATAAATTCTCTATTTAAATTCCAATTGTGATGTATATAAGGCAGCTGGTGAACCAAGTGAGGTAGACTGGCTCTTGCTTCTGTTCTGAGGTTCTGAAACTGACGCCTGCCTGAACTGTGAGTGAAAAGAGTGCTGAGAGAACTAAAACAAATAAAAAACAAAATGTTGGAATCTTTTGCAGCACTGAGGGCAGCTGCTGATTTATGATTGTATTCTGTTAGTTTATTTTCTGTTGTGACTCCTTTGTTTTTTATAGATGGTTGTTTTGTCTGTTATATAAAACTGCTGAATAGTGTAGCTTTAAAGTGCGATCACTAATACACACTAATGCAGACTGGAAAATTACAAATTCTGCTATTGTTTTCCTATAACAGGGTGGTGAAGTTACCCGAGTGAATGCAGAATTCATGTCAAAAACCAGCTTCTTTGATTTCAGATCCATCACAAATGGGTACTTGCAAAGAATCACAGGCAGATCATCTGTATTCTGGAAAAACAAAGAAACAACCCACATAAACAGTTAGTGAGCTTAACAGTGTGTTAACATGAATGAGTCGTTTGGTGGGTTGACTGCCATCTTAGCAGGTTCAAAGTACTTGTTGTTAGCTGACCTCACCTTGAGTTTTGACTTTGTTCGCCAACGTTTGAGATCCTCCTTTAGAAACATCTGGCTAAGCTCGAGGCAAAAAGTTGTTTCTGGGATTTTCTTGTTTATCTCATTGGTCTTAAAACAAGAAGTGGTAGTATTTGTTATGCTGGCTGTGTGAAAATCCAACTTTTTTTGTTGAAAAGCTGAGCAGTAATACATTTAATTAAATTTTGATAATTTCTGATACTGACATTGTACATATGCTGGAGGATTAGCAGTACGTTTCTGGCTTGAGCGTTGCAAGAAGCAGACTTAAAGATTGGGATCCACGAGAGGGCCGTCTTCCACACCTGAACATATCTGATCGTGTCGGAGGGTGACAGTGAGGACCACCATTCCCCTGAGGATGACAAAGTTACAGTCAGCTCTTCACTGGCTGATATCATGGATTAAGAAGTCTAGAGTGTTCGTTAGAATAAAATGCTATCATTTAATACATTGATGCATTTAAACAATATAGATTAATCCAATAAATACACTTTTAATAGACGTGCTGAAGATTTTAAAGTTGTTAAAGTCTGCCTAAATATATGCCTGAACAACAGACTTTAAAATTGCTTTAAAACAATTAAATTACATTAAATAATAATTGAGTTGTGACATAATTATGAGCTCTAAATCGCAAAGCTTCAGCAAGGTTTTGGACTAATTCCTCAGATTTGTTAAATTAGTTGTTAGTTTAGTGTTTTTTGCATAGGTGAGATTGTGTTATAAGAAATGCATTAACTGCTTTGAGAACTGTTGGAGTTGGATAGAATGATGTTGATGTGAGAACTGCACTAAAGTCGGGACAGCCAGTAAGCAAAATAGTAGGTGTCACTGTACCTAAAATCTGGACGCTTTCATTGGGGAGTCGTTGCATGGTAGCAGCGACTGCATCAGCAAGCTTTTTGCTCTGTTGCCATCTGCATTTCTGTATGCATGCATGCAGAAGTTCATTGAGAAGCAGGAAGATCCTCAATCCTTCCACTCCCACAGGGTTCATATCAACAGATGGAAGCAGCTGCAGAACAGCAGTCTCAGCCTGCTGATGCAACTTGTTATTAATTAAAGGTTTAATTAAAGTCCACTTCTTACTTTTTTAGTTAATTACTCATCAGGTTACAAACGTGTGTTAGTCACATTCCAGTTCAATACCTCTGCAAAAACAACATCTCGCATCACCAGCTTCTCAAAACCTCGCCGTGCAAGTGACAAGTCCAAACCGGAGTACGTTGGTGAAGTTTGGAAATGTTTATCTTTGCTGACATGAAGAAAATGACAAATGTGTATATTCAAATGTTAAATTCAACAGATATAAAGAAGTCATGGTCATGCTCATAAATGGTGTTCTTACCTCCTGTCAAGAAAGCTTTGATTCATACAGGATGGAGATGTGAGCATCCTGTGAATTTCCCTGTGAAGAGTTCAATTCAATTCAATTCAATTTTATTTATATAGCGCCAAATCACAACAAAAGTCGCCTCAAGGCGCTTCATAGATACAGAGAAAAACCCAACAATCATATGACCCCCTATGAGCAAGCACTTTGGCGACAGTGGGAAGGAAAAACTCCCTTTTAACAGGAAGAAACCTCCGGCAGAACCAGGCTCAGAGAGGGGCGGCCATCTGCTGCGACCGGTTGGGGTGAGAGAAGGAAGACAGGATAAAGACATGCTGTGGAAGAGAGACAGAGGTTAATAACAGATATAATTCAATGCAGAGAGGTCTATTAATACATAGTGAGTGAGAAAGGTGACTGGAAAGGAAAAACTCAATGCATCTTGGGAATCCCCCGGCAGCCTACGTCTATTGCAGCATAACTAAGGGAGGATTCAGGGTCACCTGGTCCAGCCCTAACTATATGCTTTAGCAAAAAGGAAAGTTTTAAGCCTAATCTTAAAAGTAGAGATAGTTTCTGTCTCCCGAATCCAAACTGGAAGCTGGTTCCACAGAAGAGGGGCCTGAAAACTGAAGGCTCTGCCTCCCATTCTACTTTTAAATACTCTAGGAACAACAAGTAGGCCTGCAGAGCGAGAGCGAAGTGCTCTAATAGGGTGATATGGTACTACAAGGTCATTAAGATAAGATGGGGCCTGATTATTTAAGACCTTGTATGTGAGGAGCAGGATTTTGAATTCAATTCTGGATTTAACAGGAAGCCAATGAAGGGAAGCCAAAACAGGAGAAATATGCTCTCTCCTTCTAGTCCCTGTCAGTACTCTTGCTGCAGCATTTTGGATTAGCTGAAGGCTTTTCAGTGAGTTTTTTGGACATCCTGATAATAATGAATTACAGTAGTCCAGCCTGGAAGTAATAAATGCATGAACTAGTTTTTCAGCGTCACTCTGAGACAGGATATTTCTAATTTTAGAGATGTTGCGCAAATGGAAGAAAGCAGTCTTACATATTTGTTTAATATGTGCGTTGAAGGACATGTCCTGGTCAAAAATGACTCCAAGGTTCCTCACAGCGTTACTGGAGGCCAAGGTAATGCCATCCAGAGTATGAATCTGGTTAGATACCATATTTCTAAGATTTTCAGGGCCGAGTACAATAACCTCAGTTTTATCTGAATTAAGAAGCAGAAAGTTAGCGGCCATCCAGGTCTTTATGTCTTTAAGACATTCCTGCAGTTTAACTAATTGGTGTGTGTTATCTGGCTTCATGGACAGATAGAGCTGGGTGTCATCTGCATAGCAGTGAAAATGTATGCTATGTCTTCTAATGATGCTGCCTAAGGGAAGCATGTATAATGTAAACAGAATTGGTCCTAGCACTGAACCCTGTGGAACTCCATAATTAACCTCAGTGTGTGAAGAGGACTCTCCATTTACATGCACAAATTGGAGTCTATTAGATAGATATGATACAAACCACTGCAGTGCAGTACCTGTAATACCTACAGCATGTTCTAATCGCTCTAATAGGATATTATGGTCGACAGTATCGAACGCTGCACTGAGGTCTAGCAGGACAAGCACAGAGATGAGTCCACTGTCAGAGGCCATAAGAAGATCATTTGTAACCTTCACTAAAGCTGTTTCTGTGCTGTGATGAGCTCTGAAACCTGACTGAAACTCTTCAAATAAACCATTCCTCTGCAGATGATCTGTTAGCTGTTTGACAACTACTCTTTCAAGGATTTTTGATATGAAAGGAAGGTTGGAGATTGGCCTATAATTAGCTAAGACTGCTGGGTCTAGAGATGGCTTTTTGAGTAAAGGTTTAACCACAGCCAGCTTGAAGGCCTGTGGTACATAGCCGATTATTAGAGATAGGTTGATCATATTTAAGATCGAAGAATTAATTAATGGCAGGACTTCTTTGAGCAGTTTTGTAGGAATGGGGTCTAAAAGACACGTTGATGGTTTGGAGGAAGTAATTATTGAAGTTAACTCAGAAAGATCAATTGGAGAAAAAGAGTCTAACTTAACATCAATGGTACTAAGAGTAGCTGTAGATAATATTACATCTGTGGGATGATTACTGGTAATTTTTTCTCTAATGATAAAAATTTTATTTGTGAAGAAGTTCATGAAGTCATTACTAGTTAACGTTAAAGGGATGGTTGGCTCAACAGAGCTCTGACTCTTTGTCAGCCTGGCTACAGTGCTGAAGAGAAACCTGGGGTTGTTCTTATTTTCTTCAATCAGTGATGAATAGTAAGATGTTCTGGCTTTGCGGAGGGCTTTCTTATAAAGCAGCAAACTATTTCTCCAGGCTAAATGATGATCCTCTAAATTTGTGACACGCCATTTCCTCTCCAGATTACGAGTCATCTGCTTTAGGGTACGTGTTTGAGAATTATACCACGGAGTCAGGTACTTCTGATTAGAGACCTTAGTTTTCACTGGAGCTACAGTATCCAGAGTCGTACGTAGTGAGGAGGTGAAATTATTAACAAGATAATCGACCTCTGTTGGGGTAGCGTTCAGATAGCTGCTCTGCTCTGTGTTGGTACAGGGCATTGAAGATGATAACAGTGGGTGGATTATATTCTTAAACTTAGTTACAGCGCTTTCAGAAAGACATCTACTTTGATAAAATCTACTCTCCACCGCTGTGTAATCAATTATTGTAAATGTAAATGTTATCAGGAAATGATCAGACAGGAGAGGGTTTTCAGGAAACACTGTTAAATGTTCAGTTTCTATGCCATATGTTAAAACAAGATCTAGAGTGTGATTAAAGTGGTGGGTGGGTTCTTTTACATTTTGAGAGAAGCCAATTGAGTCTAATAACAGACTAAATGCCATGTTGAGGCTGTCATTTTTAGCATCTACATGGATGTTAAAATCACCCACAATAATTATTTTATTTGAGCTCAGAACTAAATTAGATATAAAGTCTGAGAAATCAGACAGAAACTCTGTGTAAGGCCCAGGTGGACGATAGATGATAACAAGTAAGACTGGTTTCTGAGTTTCACAGCTGGGGTGGTCAATGTTAAGCATCAGGCTTTCAAATGAATTAAAAGTCTGTCTTGGTCTTTCATTAATTAATAGGCTGGTGTGAAAAATTGCTGCCACACCGCCCCCTCGGCCTGTGCTTCGAGGTTTCTGGTAGTTAGAATGACTCGGGGGTGTTGATTCATTTAAACTAACATAATCATCCTGCTGCAACCAGGTTTCTGTAAGGCAGAGTAAATCAATTTGTTGATCAATTATTAAGTCATGTACTAACAGAGACTTGGAGGAGAGAGACCTAATATTTAATAATCCACATTTCACTGTTTTACTCTTTGGTTCAGATGTGGATACTGTACTGTTCTTTCTTTGTAATTGTTTATGTTTAAGTTGTTTGTTGCTGGTTTTTAGTTTGTTTTTTTGTCTTTTTGGAAGCTGACACAGTCTCTATGGAGATGGGTTTTTGGGGGGGTAGCAGGAGGAGAGAAGCTGCAGAGAGGCGTGTAAGACTGCAACTCTGCTTCCTGGTCCCAACTCTGGATAGTCATATTTTTGGGGGTTTAATAAATTTGTCCATATTTCTAGAAATGAGAGCTGCTCCATCCAAAGTGGGATGGATGCCGTCTCTCCTAACAAGACCAGGTTTCCTCCAGAAGGTTTGCCAATTATCTATGAAGCCCACATCGTTTATGGGACACCACTCAGACAGCCAGCAATTTAAGGAGAACATGCGGCTAAACATGTCGCTCCTGGTCTGATTGGGGAGGGGACCAGAGAAAACTACAGAGTCCGACATTGTTTTGGCAAAGTTACACACCGATTCAATATTGATTTTAGTGACCTCCGATTGGCGTAACCAGGTGTCATTACTGCCGACGTGAATTATGATTTTACTGAATTTACGTTTACCCTTAGCCAGCAGTTTTAATTGTTTTTTTTTTTCTTACAAAAGCTTGGATCGAGGGCTGACTTTCAATAGATCGCAGCGATTAGCTGCTCTGCTACGCACAAGACCCTGACCCAGAATCAGGTCGTTTACAAGCTATTTAGCACCAGGTTCTCCACAAACATGAGTGCGTGATTGGAGAGGGGCGACCGTCGTCGGGCCGTCCCCCAGCCCAGTCACGAATGGCTCTACTTCACCGGCGGGCCGGCTATCCGAGACCAACCGAAGATCCACAGCGCTACGGTATCACTGCGTCTAGGCAGGATTCTGACAGAGCAATACATTTATAGCATTAGATAAGAATGCCTAATATGAAACGGCAGTTTTCAAGGGCAAAAAGCTATCCAAACATACTTGGTCCTATATGAAAAAGTAATCGCACGGAAAACCCGATACCTTGTGTGTCACCTCTGACACCAAGATCTGCAGCAAGCGTTTGGTGCTAGAGGTCACATTTTGAGTTTGTGAAGATATTTAAGGTAGACACACGTAATTAGCGGCAGCTGTGTTGTTGATTGGGAGGAAGCAAACAGTTTGCGACCTCTGCGCTGCTGTTAAATCCTGGAAATAAAGAATCTGAAGGACAAGATGAGTAAGGCTGGAGTTATTGGACTGTATCAAGTTTAATAACTTCATGCATACCAGTGACATCGCGTCACCGTCGCCAACGAACACCCCAGTGGCTTCAAGCCTTGGCTTAGCCTCTACAGGAGAGGTTTCAGCCATGAAAAGTGTGTCCATCACAAGTCCACCACCATGATCTCAGGTCTTGAGGCAACAATCATGAAAACTAATCTTAACTGAGAGTGTTGGATGTCCTCATTGTTGCAGAGCACATGGACAGCATACTCACCTGGTTCTGTGGGCCAGCAGCACATGTCACACCATCCATCACCCTTGTCATCACATTCAATCTTGATCTGAGAGACACCTGAAGACAGAAACGTTCAATGATAAAAACACACAGTAGAGTAAAATTGTAAGACGTCATCAGTTGATGCAGTTTAAGGACACTTGTTCTTCTGTGCAGTCTCACCTGGAGCTCACGTTTCTAGTTCATGCCATCATAACCAAAGATTCTTCAATTAATAGTTTAAAGATGTCCATGAATGCACTGCTAACTGCTCTTCACCCTTATAAAAATCAACATGCATTTTGAATAAGAAACACTTTTACAAAACCAAAAGCTTCACTGTACTTAGTAATTTATATGTCTAAAAAACAGGTTCAGTTTGTAACTGAGGGAGCGGCTCGGTGGTGCTGAATTATATTTCCAATAGAAACACAGTTTCATATGTTGTAGTAACAAAACACTGCCACAAGATGGCAGCCTAGGCCTACTTTACCATGCTGTTCAAGTGAAAAAGAAAAAGTGACAGAGCCCTGAAAGAGTGACAGTGACACTTTTTATGAACTCATCTGTAATGTGTCTCCTTTTCTGTAGAATGAAGAAGTGCTTCCCTTCTTTTAAAGTAAATACAGGCTTACAAAGATCCTCTAAACATGTTTCTGAAATAATCCTAAACACAATCATTAAATCAAAAATGCAAGAAACAATTTATTTCATCACTCTTCTTAACTTAATTCCTTAACTTAGTAAAAAAAACAAAATAGACAAAAACTTTTCTGCTGTCTCACCTCTGTCAGTTTTCATGCTGTTGCAAGAACAGGTGGAGGTGCAGGTGGAACTTTGACTTCACTGTGGTTTGTATGTGCAGGCAGGAGTGTGACATCTCAGAACAGCAGAGGATTGTCGAGCACGGTGACTCCCGCTGCGACGCCCCCGTCTGACTGTCCTGAGCTCTTGGTCCTCAGCAGACGGCCCACTCATTCATCACCATGTCTTTACCCTGCCTGTAAGAAAACCAAGAAAAGGCTAACATTAGAAACAGCCACCAATCCCTTTTACTCCACCACCCGAAAACCAGTGAGAAACACTAGCTAGTATTAACTTGGAATCAAAGTCCACTAATCCCCAGGCTCCCAGCATAACATACAGTCCAACACAAACTCCACAAACTGTCTTGCTTCAGCTGACTTTCCTTCACCTTCTCTCCAGACAATCTGTTGTGCTCTTTTCAGCACAAAGTCACACTCCTGCTCACTGATCCTCACCTCTTTTTAACTTAGTCTCAGCAACTTTGTCCCATAGCTCGCACATCCTTTCCACCTCCATCTTTCTTCCCAGCCAACTGATACATACCTTTTCTCCTTCCTTAAAAGCCAGCCTAAGAAATACGATTTTATAAACGCCCGATAAATGAAACTGCCATTTTCAAAAATCGTATCATCCAAATTCATGCAGCGTGGCTAAATTAAGAATGAACTACAAACCCGAGCTTCCTTGCTAACATGATTAACAGCTAAATACTATCATAGTGGAGGTGTAAAATTACTGCTAAAATAGCTCATATGAACCCTGATACTGGACTATGTATTTATCAAAATAAATGATCTGATATTACAAAGAAAACTAATGATTGCTTTTTACAGTATTAGCCCAGAGTGATGTAAGGCAGGGTGGTTAGTCAGCCATAACCTGCTGACAACTTGTATCTGGTAGCTTTTTCACATCCTGATCAATGTTGTTGTCAAGTGTGTCTCATATACACTATTATCTCAGTCACAGTACAGCATGCATGAATCACAGTAGATATACAGTAACGCAAAACAGCAGGCAGTCATGTATGTGTCGTCACTGTTTTGACTGAGGCTAGCTCATACATGGAATGCAAGAAAATGCTGCATGTGTGTGCAGATCCACACATGCACTGCTTAAACTTCCCTAGTTTAACAAATGGTGAGCAATAAACAGAAGTTTTCAACATTTTTAAAGACGCTTCTATCCCCCCGCTGTACCTCCTCCTTCTCGCTGAGACTTCAAGACAAACGGTTCTGCTGCTGACAAGGCCACTGATACTGTTTTGTCCCTCTGGACCCTGTAGACGAGCGCAACCACAGAGAAATAAATCAGAGGAATAAAATGCAAATGATATTGCTTACACTGAACAGCAACACCCACGTGAAGATTATCTAATGCCAAATTTTCCAAACAATGAAAAAACCGTGCCCTTTTTCTCACCATGTCTAGAGTGTAGAGGTCAGCCAATGTCGCTCGGATCTGCTGCACAGCTTGAGGCTGGTCTGGGAAGAATCTGTCCAGGACTGTAGCTGGGGTGGCTGTAGCTCAGGTGGCAGAGCAGGTCAGCCACTAATCAGAAGGTCGGTGGTTCGATCCCAGGCTGCCTCCTGGCTGCATGCCAAATATCCTTGGGCAAGATACTAACCCCATGTTTGCCTACTGGTGGTGGTCAGAGGGCCCGGTGGCGCCTGTGTCCGGCAGCCTCGCCTCTGTCAGTGCGCCCCAGGGCAGCTGTGGCTACAATGTAGCTTGCTATCGCCAGTGTGTGAATGACTGAATGTAGTGTAAAGCGCTTTGGGGTCCTTAATGACTAGAAAAGCGCTATACAAATGCAGGCCATTTACCATTTACTCCAGGTCTGGGGAGCACTTGCTGAACCTTCTTGGTATCAGCCAGGTGAGCGCTGATATCTGGACACTTCACAGCTCGAGAGCGCTCCATGAGGAGACGAGCATCCCAGCTCTGCAATTGAAAACAGACAATGAATTCTCTGCTTGTCTTTTTATCATTAGATGTATTTCTGTATTAAAAAATTCAGTTTATTGGGCCACTTTGTGCTAGAAGAATTTATCCAGCATAAAATAGCCTCTATCATTTCACTAACTTTTGGAATCTTATTTCACTGCTGCTAATGACGTTTCACAAACTGTCACAGGTTTTTTAGCTTCGTTCGTATAAACTTTCTTGTGGTTGAGATTCCCGAGAAAACAGCCAGCACACTGACCAGCAGAGGGTGACAACAGTTGGTTTATAATACGCTGAGATTTGACAGACAGAGACAGAAGAATGAAGGAGAACAACACAGAGTCACGCTATCAAGGAGAACCTGGACGGTAGATTCAGCAGTTTGGCTTGAAACTTGCAAACTGTTTTAACTTGTTATGTCCGATTAAGTTTTCCTTCCAGGATGCTCGCCAGTTTTCTTTCACTTGTTTCCTGTTCCTGCCAGCAGAATGCACACACAGCTGCAGTAACTACACACAATGTTGCAGAAAACATGGAGCAGCAACAAACATGTGTTGGTCTCTAATCACCCATTCAAACTGAGACGGCGACAGGTCTGTTGTCACTTACATCATCCAATCAGGGCAAGACTTGGTGTTGCTTAGCAGGGAAAGAAATAAACTCAATGATAATGACGCTCCAGTTTCTCATGAATACGAATCACTTTAAGCAAGTCTGCAGGTTTCATTTAGTGTTTTTAACTAAACTCTTTGATGTAATCATTCTGAGTGCAAATCAAAAGTTGGACCTGTTCAGAAGTGTAGTTGTCAGGCATGTAACCGTTCCTGAAACACACCACAGTTTGCCGTCCCTGAAGTGAAAGTGACACAAAAGACACAATCTATGTCGACACACAGCGACCTCCATTTCCTCTTCATCCAGTTTGGAGGCCTTCCTTGAAGTCTCTCGTGCTGCTGTCCACTGGGAATCCCCACATGTGCCTCTTCCCCGTGTCTACGACATGTAACAAATATAATAAAATAGCAAGAAATTATAAAGTAAATGACAAGATTTTCCATTTACTCTAATTTAACAGTAGTCATTTTGCAGAAGACAGTCATTTGGTTACTATAGTAAAAACTATTATGTCAAATTAACCAAAATGAAAAACAAAATCACCTAAACTTGCATTTTTCACTGCCTTCTGTAAAGTGTCAACAAATGCAGACATTTTGCTGTCTTCAGCAACAAAAACGCCATCATTTTTCCTTCTATTAGTCCCACATGTGATCGTTGTAAACTTGGAGAAGGCTCTCTCACTCATTTATGTTGGACTTGCCCCAAATTGCATAACTATTGGTTGGACATTTTTAAATGTTTTTCTGATATCTACAATTGCACATCAGAGCTGGACCCAATAACTGCATTGTTTGGATCTTCCTCTTCCCTTTTACACCTCAGCTCTGCTGCACAAACTACATTTTTGTTCGGGATGGTAATTGCTAAGAAAATGATCTTGACTCTCTGGAAGTCGGATATTGTAGCTCAATTCAAAATGTGGCTAAAAGAACTGGCTGCTCAGTTGCACGTGGAGAGGATTAGGTACACATCAGCGGACAAACTTAGTCATTTCTTTGATGTGTGGCAGCCATTTTTAGATCATGTATTAAAACAAAGTTCTCTTTGATCGATCGCAAATAATTCAGCGTACCACCTCAGCGTTTTATTTCTGTTTATTGCCGGTGCTGAAGTAGTATTTTTGTTGTTGCAGCGTAATATTTTGCCTTATTTGTGTGTTTTTGCCCTTGCTGTTGTGTTGTCTGCTTTGTTTTATTAGTTTTTTTGTTTGTTTGTTTGTTTGGTTTTTTTTGGGGGTGGGGGGGGTGTTGTGTCTTTTTTTTCTTTTTTTTTCTTATATCAAAAAATCTCAAACATACTTTAAAAAAAAAACGGCATCAAAAAAGTCACGGTCATCAGAGCAACATCAGAGAAACAATAAAGTCTAACCATGGAAGGTTTTTATAAATATGTGCATAAAAACACAAGCACAAAGAACATCAACAATGAGCACCTTTCTTTTTGCTTAAAGTGATATAGCTTTCTGTTACCATCAACTGAAACCGCCAACATTTCAGGTGTGCATGCTGGGCAGCTGAAGCTGACATCACAGCACAGCTGGTCTTCCTCATCAAGAAAGCTGTGCTGCAGTGCATCGCTTTTGGCACGCCCAGTCTGTATGTACAGAAATATAACAGAGGAATAAATATTTGCATCTGCTTATTGAAAAACAATATCAAAGAAATACTTCACTCACCCTTCCCCCACACTTGCAGCTGCTTGCAAAAGTATTCGCCCCCCTCAGATCTGTGGCAAGATCTGAAAACTGCTGTTCACAAACGCTGTCCATCTAATCTGACTGAGCTGGAGCTGTTTTGCAAAGAAGAATGGGCAAAGATTTCAGTCTCTAGATGTGCAAAGCTGGTAGAGACAGACCCTAAAAGACTGGCAGCTGTAACTGCAGCAAAAGGTGGTTCTACAAAGTATTGACTCAGGGGGCTGAATAATTACGCACACCCCACTTTTCAGTTATTTAAATGTAAAAAATGTTTGGAATCATGTATGATTTTCCTTCCACTTCTCACGTGTGCACCACTTTGTGTTGGTCTTTCACGCAGAATTCCAATAAAATTGATTCATGTTTGTGGCTGTAATGTGACAAAATGTGGAAAAGTTCAAGGGGGCCGAATACTTTTGCAAGCCACTGTAGTACCACGCTCCAACAGTTTTGCAAAAGCTTCCCTGGAGAATCATGGAGAAAATACTTTTAGTTCCAGGAAGGAGCTCAAGAGGTCTAAAGTGTAAAGAGTAGACATGTTGACAGATGCTGGCCAATATCCACTCCTAATCAGGTCCTTTAAATCAGGGCTGCACTGCTGCTGGCATGTTTGACATCTGTGTATCGCCTGGTGCACATCATAACGTCCTTGGACCAAAAAGAAAAAGAAGCAACATGAATAATACACCACTGCCTTCACGGGTGACTTCTGTTAAAGCAATACCATGTTCTGATTGTACAGCAAGGGCAGAAAACATGCTCCATCACACTATGTTCAAATCCATCACAGAAACCTAAATAGCAGGTTGCTGTTTACTATTAATGTTGATTAAAATCACGATTTTTCCTGCTGACACTGTGAAGTTTACGCAACCCACAGGAGCAGTTTGAAAGCTTTACTGTTGGCAGAATGCGAGCTACCAAGAAAGAGAAAACCACTTAAATAGATTCTTTCTAACTGGCTGTAGACACATATGAAAACCAAAATTGAGTGAATCTCATGAGGAAATATTTTATATATTGGTGCAATTTTGACCGTGGCTTTAAAAAACATCAATAACACTTTGTCTGTTGTGGAGTGGCTGATGTTTGTGATGTAGAACATCACAATCCCCACAGAACCATTCCTCTGGAAGACACTCTCTGCACATAGACAGGACTTTTAACAAATTAAGCAAAATTTGAACAACTGAAAGTAGTATGCACTCAGATCCAGCCACTCTTGACAAAGGTAGCAGCTTCTATTTTGATATTATAGCTCCGGGTGGCTCAGTGTACTTCACTATGAGCTGTCGGTTAAAAGGACATTTGTCAAATTCATGTGGTTTTATAATTATTAAAGTTCTCACACGCTCAAAGACATAAATGTCAGCCAACAAGGCATCGCTCATCAAGCTTAGCTATATAGAAATGTATGTTATTGAGACTTAATAACAGCAGGGTGAAGACAGTGGCAACACAGAGGATGGCCAACAGCTTCTGTGTCAGTGAGACCTTTCAGCTGGTGTGGCCGTGCTTCTTTCCAGCACTCAGCAGCTTTCTGCTGCCAAAAGGACCGTGACACTGCCCTACTTCTTTGAGCCTCAGGAGAACGACATCAATCCAAAACAGCAGACAGCCTTTTCAAATACTTTTCTCTAAAGAATCCAAATATGAAGTATTGTTGCTCCCCTTTGTTTCTGATAATGTCACTTTTACAAATCGTGTCCCATCAGCTCTCATGGCTGGTTTGGCTTTGAGGGTCGGGGAGGACAAAAAGCTATTAAGGACCTTTTGATCTGCAGTCCAGTTCTCCTCTAAAGTATTAAGGATGAAGCAACAGTGCTCCTCTTTGCTATTCTGAAATGTGTGTTAAACACAGTGTAGAAGGTAAGTAGAAGCTTACACAGCACCATCAGCCATCATGCTAAATTTGCATCTTCAAAAGTCAATGCAGCCAGACTCACACCTGATTATAAATGTTCAGGAGACACTGTTTAATGTTTAGTGTTAACTTAAATCACTCATCATTTACAGTATTACAGAGTTCGGGGTTATGGGTTAGCACTATCATGTTACCCGTAACTGTATTAACTATGGTAGCAACTTAGCTAGCAGTGTTGGTCAAGTTACTTGAAAAAAGTAAATCAGTAACTAATTACTTCCCCCAAAAAGTAATCCCATTAATTTACTGATTACTTATTTTCAAAAGTAATTAATTACTTAGTTACTTTTTAAAAACATGATTTACAACCTGAATAGGTAATAAAGCGATAGATCTTTCAGCCCAATTCTACTTTTTCTGCATAATCCATCATACAAAATGTAATCAAATGGAAAAGTCTGTTTTTAAAACTTGTTTTATTAGTTTGAATCTTTTAACTTTATGCATCAAGCAAAAATTTAATTATATGCAACATTCTGACTAGAAGAAATTTGTTTAACATTTAAACCTATTATCTGCACATTCCAGCACATAAAATATATATTTTTTGTGTTTACACTCAGTCTTTCAAATAAATGCAAGTGAAACACAGCAGAAAATAAATAAAATCAAAGACTCAGCGGTCCTGTTGCTCTATTTTCACCTGTATAGCAGGCGGATGTTTGCCCTGGACCTGGTGAAGGTGTGCTGCAGCGGTCAGTGGAAGAATCCGCGAGTCTCTCTGTGAATTTCCAATCCCGTAGTAGCTACTTGGAGCTTGCTCGGAAGTTAAGGGTTTTTTTCGCTGTAAAAAGAAGTTTCTAAAAGTTTTTGTTACTTTTTACGGAATCAAACTCAAAGTAAGGTCAGTACTTCAACGCTTTAAACGCTGCAGGGTCATACTCTCTCTGCACTCCTTGATAGATTATCCATTGTTGATCTGCACACAGCTGTTATTGTCATGAGACACTCTGGCAAAGAAATTATGGTTTTAGTAACGCAATAAGGCAGCCTGCTTACGGGAAAGTAACAGTAATCTAATTACCTTTTTTGCAATAGTAATCCCTTACATTACTCGTTACTTGAAAAAAGTAATCGGATTACAGTAACGCTTTACCCCGCGTTACTGCCCATCTCTGGCTGTGAAACACTAATAAAAAATGATTAACTCAAGTTTTTGCTGCTAAAGTTGGTTCTATCAGCTGCTGAATCACAGGATGTACTTGGTTATAGTCATTTGTGCATTTTGGGTTGCTTTAAATAAATAATGATGTGTTGTAATCATCCAGATCTAGAACCTTAAACTGCTTTTTCACGTGTCTGTAAATGAATTTCTTTCTTATCATTGTCCCGATTGGTGTCGGCTGACACTTGACACTCTGTGGCTCCTGATTTGTCTGTTGTCAAGGTCTCAGCTCAGTGCGATTCCTCACATTTTGTCATGATTAAAGGATGAATGTGAACACCGCTTCAGTCAGTGTGTTCACTTCCTGAACATGACACACTGCTGTAAACAGTGTGTCACATTACTTGAAAAAAGTAATCGGATTACAGTAACGCGTGGGCAGTTACTATCTCTATTAACTAGTCATGATAGAAGCCAATATTTCTGTCCTAACATGGTTTGAATATGTTTCACTACAAGCTAACATTTACAGCATGACTTTAAGCTAGCACCATATAAAGACGGTAAAAGACACTGTAATATGTAGAAATGCATGTGAAAAGTGTTATATTAGCAGTGGTTGTGCTACTCCACACAGCCACTTTAACATTACTGACACTGTATTTCTTACCTGTAAACAGTGGGTCGAGTGTGATAAAAGCTTGTGCAGAAAGTAGCAGGTGTAGACTGGCCCATAGCACTGTATGAAGTGATAAGATGTGAAAGGACATATATAGGGTACCTTAAAGGGCGCCTTAAAAGTGTTTCCCTGAGCTTTTACTTGCAGCTTGATATCTAAATAAATGTAAATAAATGTGAATGAAAAAAAAAAAGCGAGAAAAAGGAGGAGCCCGGAGCTTCGTCTTTCGCTCGGCCTATCCCGCTATAGCAGACGGACCGTCAGAGACTCGAACTTGGCCGTTAAACTCTGGGGTCTGAATGCTGGCCTGTTAACGCTGTGCACCACACAGCAGGCCAGTTCATGGTATAAAAAAAGGACATTTATCTTGTGTTCTTCAACAATTTTTTTTTTCGTTTTTCTAAATCTATTTAGCTTCTTGTGCAGTATTGTTCCACACAAATGACACATGGAAACATAGCTATTTTTTTATTGGCTTTCACAAAATGGGACTGCCAACGTTGTAGGTGTTACTGCGCCAAAGTCTTCCTGCTAGCCTGAAACCTGCTGTTGGCGCCACTATGTTCTCACCACACTCTTCAGCGTCAGCTTTGTTGCCTCTTTTCGGCACACCTACCTTGTCCCACTCATCCACTTTATCTGCTCATGGCAGATTTCCCCACACTGACCACTCCTTGGATTAAGGTAAATTCAAGCAGGTCATTATAAAAAAGACACACAGCTTATCATCTTATCCTTGTGCAACACCTAACAGCACTCTGTTCATTTGTTTGCTAGATTAGCCGCTAGCATACACACACTGTGTTAGAGGCTTGTTGCTACCTAGTTAGCGATGCTACACACCTGTTACTGTGTATTTTTCAATGATTCAGCACTCCTTGGATTTTTAGACAGCAATGAGATCATCTGCACACTCCACAGAGGTCCAGAGTCCAAATGTGATCTCTAGCACCAAACGCTTGCTGCAGTTCTTGGTGTCAGAGGTGACACACAAGGTATGGTTTTCGGTGGGATTACTTTTTCATATAGGACCAAGTATGTTTGGATAGCATTTTTCCCTTGAAAACTGCCGTTTAATATTAGACATTGTTGTCTAATGTTATAAATGTATTGATGTGAAAGGTGTAAGTGTGACAAATATGGAATAAGATACGAAATCAGAAAGGAGGCAAATACTTGTTCACAGGGCTATAGTCTGTAAATGGTCTTCTTTTGGCTATAGTAGATCTTTTACTTGTTCATTTTTTAATTGTTTGTTAAAATAGTTTTTTCGATCATATTGAGTATAGAGGAATACAACTGTGAGCTTTAGCGATTATCCCGTTTCAACAGGACCGTGATCCCATGTGTGAGACAGCAGGGTGTTGCCAACTCCTCAGTAAGGAAAATCGCTATTGGCTGTCCTAAAAGTCGCTAGAAGTCGCCAAATGACATCATCGCCTAATTTGCATAATTAGTCATGCTAATATAATTGTAACCTACGTTGTTGGGGAGAGAAATAACATCATGGAAGAGACATAAAGTGAGTAAAAAACGTCCTAAATGCAGTTAGAATTTATTTAGAACTACAAATTAAATTTCTTTTAGCAATTATTGTTTTTTTAATGTCACAATTCCAACCCTGCTCCTTTATCCAGGCCTGGACCGGCAAAAGTGACCCGAAACTGGCACTCTGGTGGAGTTACTTTGTGTGTGAGAGTGCGTGTTTATAAGTAGTTTTAAACCTTGTGATCCACAAAACAGCATAACAGTAAAGGAAGAACTGACTGCATTACAGTCAGTGCGGGAGCAGCGGCTTCGCTCATGCGCGATTCATTTGCCGTTTGGACGCACAGGCGTGAACGTCTCCTGCCCTGATAGCAGCGGGGGGAGGACTATCCTCCGCCTGGGAGCGCTTTGGCACGGGTGAGGTGCCCACCGCAGCACCGCTGCTTGTTGAGAGTAAGAGCCATAATGCGTTTTCACGTCAAAAAGTCGTCATAAATAAGTCTCCAATAATACCAGAAAAAGTCGCCAGATTTGTCGCTAGTCGCTTTTTAGAAAAAAAGTCACTAAGGGGGTCTGAAAACTCGCTAAATATAGCGACAAAGTCGCTAAGTTGGCAACACTGGCTGCCACTGGTGTTGTAATGTGTGATTTAGTTCCTCCTAACATTTCAGTATGCTTCCAGTATCTATCCTCTGTGATTACTGGCTCTTTAGACAGATTTAAATTAACACGTTCAGTAGCTGTTGTGAGATGAACTGGCATTTATAGTACATCTGTTCCAACACAGTGAAGTCACATGCAATGTAGATAGTCATCACAAGATGTTTTACCAAAAGCTTTTGTAATTCTTTTCAGTCTGTCAGTGTGGCATCTGTGTATACACTTGGATTTGAAGTTTATAGAGGTTAAAGAGCACATTGTACACGGGCCTTGAAGAAAAGGTATGTAGTCTTAAGCTCGATGTTTTGGTGGAGTCAGGGGTCTGTAGCATTTTGCACTTCCAGTAGACTGACGTTTGGTCATCATCATCATCATCACTGAGTCACAACATCTTCTCCTTCACCCTCACACTTTAACTCCACTCTGTTCCCTTTCATACATCATATATACTTAGTCTGCTACAAACCAGGAGGCGTAAAGCAGGATAAAGTTAAAAGTTTGACCCATTGTGTAAACTAACTTGAATGATCAACAACCAGGAGGAGTCAACGATTATGGAGGCACGGGAGGTGAGGACCACGCAGGTGGAGGAAGTGAGGAATGTGATGGAGAAGATTAAGCTCAACAAGGGACAGGATGACCCACTGAGCACTTCAGAGGGGCAAGTGGAGCACGCAGGCAACAAGACCAGCAAAGGTGATTTGTATGTTTGTATGTATTGTATGCTTTATATTTGGAGTCCAGGCTGAATTTTAGAGGAGTACCTGATGGCTGAAACGACAGTAATTTATGTTCCCTGACCAAGGATCAAGGAACATGTATTTTACACCAGCTGATACATGTACAGTCAAATCTATTGAATGTTGATAATATTACATTTAATGTAACCATTTAAAATGATTTTGTTTTTGTTTCTCCCGAAATCACGTACGTCAACACAGGATCCACCAGGGGGAGAGTTTTTGGTGAAAGCCACAAAAAGACAAAGATGGGTATGTCATTGTTTGTGGAAGTATTTAGACTAGTTTGATACACTGTAGTAGAGTGTATATGGTAGATTTGATTCAAGGAACATTATCATATGAAGATGAAAACAAAAGTTGTGCGATCTCTGAAAGTGTTTTGTTTATTTGCTTTTTGTTTGTTTATTGTTTATGAAACTGGTGACTTGGCTGTGATCTTCAGTCCCAGAGGCATCAAGATCCAGACCTAAGAAGAAAAGGCCACTAGTAAGTATGCTTTTGCTAATGCTTTTAATCACCACAGCTCATTCCATTCAGTACAAATACCTGTAGATATGTGATGATTCCAAGTTTACATTACACTAATGGCAGGAAACTGCATACATGTGTCACCTTATACACATACCACATACTATATAATTCAATCCCCTTTGCTTTTTGCAGTCTTATTGCAATATATAAGTACTTTTAACAGATGATGCAAGTACAGTTAAATGCATTCACTCCAGTACAAATGCTTCTAACACAATGCTGTTGCAAGCAGCAGATTTTCTTTTTCTGTTGTCGATGTAGATTAGATAGAACTTTATTAATCCCTCGGGTGGTTCCTCCAGGAAATTCAGTTTCCAGTATCAGAACACTGACAGAAGTTGCATATTACAGAGTTAGAATATCAGGACGGGACCAGGTTGGTGGGGGTCAAACAGCAGATCCAGTCATGCAGTGATAATTCATATTTAATGCAGCAGATTTTGTTAGAAATGTGTAAACGATTGTATTCTAATCACATTGGCTAATTTTATATGCATATATAAATAAAAGGTATTTGTATTATGTCAACAGTCCTCCAACAGCATCCAGGAAGTACTATCCTATTCCCATGTCTCTGTCCAAACCAGGCGAGTGTTTCCATGTCACTTCAATGTGTTCTTTGCCATCAATAATTTTATGTTGATTTTTTGTTACATAAGCATGCCTCATGTGACCTTCCACTTTTTTTCCCTTGTCATTTCTCACCTCCTTTGGATATGTATGTATGTATCTCTTATTTATATAATCCTCTTACCCAACTCTGTCCTCCTTCCTCTTCTTTTCCCCTTCAATCTCTCTCACCGTTCATCAATATCGCACATCCAGACTATACCCGTAAGATAGAGTTGATCCGCTACCTTGTGAGCGGCTATGTGAACGGCAAAGTGCTGGACACGCTGTCCGAGCACGCCAACTTCCTGGCGTCCTCTGCTGTGGCCAGTCTAGAGGACGAGGCTGACCAGCTCTCTCACTTCCCCTTCCTCCCAGTGACCCTGTGCTAACTGTCCCCAAGCATCATGGTTGGTACAGTGGACTCTGTTGTAGCTAATGAGCCAGACATTTGATGCTGGTTGCTGTAGTAATTAGAGTCGTGCTGTGCTCTTATAGTGCTCTGTGGCTGTAGGCGGTAGCATGGTAAAGCTCTGCTGTGGTTATGAGTGCTGCACCTTGCTGACATATCATTCACACCAAAAGAAGACGTGAATAGAGCAGTTTTCAAGTGTAATAACATTCCTTTCGATCATATTGAGTATAGACGAATGCAACTGTGAGCTTTAGCGTTTAGCCCGTTTCAACAGGACCATGATCCAGATGTGTGAGACAGCAGGGTGCTGCCACTGGTGTTGTAATGTGTGATTTAGTTCCTCCTAACATTTCAGTTTGCTTCCAGTATCTATCCTCTGTGATTACTGGCTGTTTAGACAGATTTAATAGAAGTGTGTGAGCTATTGGCTCAGTATAAAGGGTCAGTAGTGTTTTCACGTCACCTATCCATCCTCCATTTAGTCACCCAAAGCATGTAGTAAATACTCCTCACTTTTATTCATCTTCTCTTAAATTCAGACAAATTCCCACTTGTTAACGTTGAGCTTGTGTGTGTGTGTGTGTGTGTGTGTGTGTGTGGCAGTTGCAGCCACCAAGTTGAACACCATCACCAAATCCAACCTGGGTCAGTGTGTCAGCAAGTACGACCTGCTGGTCTGGTTTGAGATCAGTGAGCTGGAGCCCACTGGAGAGTGAGTATCCACCTGGAGTGTTATATTCACGCACAAGCTTTAAAGGAACCATAAAAATTATCTCCAGGAAGAATATTATACGTTGGGATGTTGTGTCACCTCCTCCCTCCATGCACAGGTACATCCCAGCCATCGTGGATCACAGTGGAGGCCTGCCCTGTCATGGTACCTACCTGCTGCACCAGGTACAGGATTGGTGCACATGTTGTTTTCTTATTACTCACACAGTGGTAACTGCTTCCTTTGTACACAGTTGAATATCTTCTTTTAAAGCGTAATGTTGCTCTAGCTGTGCTCACTGTGATCCTGAGCTCCTGTTATGTTTGCTGCAGGGGGTCCAGCGGAGGATCACAGTGACCCTCATCCACGAGAAGGGCAGCGAGCTCCATTGGAAAGATGTTCGTGAGCTGGTTGTAGGTGAGCAGCCTACCTTTAGGGTCTAGTCGTACTATACCTCTCTGTAGAAAACAAAAACCCCAAAGCACAGAAACAATGTTTTATAGTGTTTGTGTGCTTTTGATAGAGGAAGACAGGACAGAACATCATTAAAGGGATTTGACTTTGTGAGATCACACTGAAAACGCACCACTCGGTTCACTCTGAGATATTTTCAGTCTGGAAAGATGAATCTGTCGGGCTTTAGGCTGCTTCTCACTTTAAGCAGTTCATGCTGTAGCTGATGGACCAAAAAATGACATTTGATATTTTAGACATTCAGCTGCTGACTCTGAAGCCAACAGGCTCTTGAGTGTGGATGGTTGTGTTGGTACTGGATGCTGTGATAAAACAGCTGTTCTGATCTGTCTTCATTCATGCCTGTCGTTATTAAGCCTCCTAAGCTCCAAACCAGTAAAAGCAATCTTTGGAGGCAACACCCTTTTTAGTACTTTGCTGTATTTGTTTGTGATTGTGTGACACTGAACCACAGTGCTATGTATATCCTCTGTAACACTCAGATGTTTCCAGATCAGTGTTTTCCCCTCAGCTGTTTCTCACTATAAAGTCTTACCTCAGTAACAATGAGGCACCAGCAGAGCATATCTGGCTCTGAGTCTGTGGCTGATAGTGCCCCCTGCTGTTAGTAACAGGAACAGTGTAATCTTATATGGAGCTCATAGTGATGGTCTTAAGATTGCTGCTGCAAGGCAGTAATTTGTATCCATGTGTGCTGTCTATTCTGAGCATATGCAGTTATGTGAGCTCTCAGGTTTTATGTATCAGGACATAAATTTAAAAAAAATCAGGTCCTTAGTAGGTCTTAATATGAGGTAAATGCAACCTCAGATGAACAACACAGAACACATTATACCACGTCATTATTTATTTAACAAACACTGAGCCGAAATTCAGATGTTTAAAAAACTAAGTACATCCAAGACTATTTCCATAATTAGTTAAGAGGGTCAGTATCAGCCAAGTGCTAATCAAATGCACTAGATCATCAGTAAGTGTAACCACTACTGTCAGTTTGCTGGTGTGGTGTATTCAGGTAAGTGGTAACATACTGAGGAGAAGAGAAGCAGTTGTTGATACCCATGAATCTGGGAAGACTTTGAAGTCGATCATTTTACAGCAAGAAAGATTATTCTCAAGTTAAAAAAATCAAAGACTGTTTCCAATCTTACCAGGAGTGGACGTCCCAGAAAATTCACCCCACACATCTGAGGCTCTACAGGCCACAGTTAGCATGCTAAATGTTGGAGTTCATGACAGTGCAATTAGAAAAAGACTCAACAAATATGGCCTGTTTGGAAAGACTTCCAGGAGAAACCATTTTCCCTCTAAATACAACATGGCAGCATGGGTTAGGTTTGCAAAGTTGAAAACCTAAGCCCTAATGCACAGCTTCAACATTGGTGAAAACCAAACACGGCATATCAGCACAAACACCTCATACCAACGGTTTTGCTCGGGTGATGATTATTTGGTCTTTTTTTGCTGCCAAAGAATCTGCAAAGTGTCCAGGTCACTGAAGTATTCAAGAGTCAAAGAGATCATCGTTGGGTCAGTGACCCCAGAGCGCAGCAGCAAAGCAACAACAGAGTGGTGCTGCATGGCTCAAAGTTGAGACTTCAACATGATTGAACGTTAAGAAAGCTGTGAATGAATAAATATCTGCAAACTTCAATGAACCGAAGAAACATTGTAAAGACAAACGGGCCAGAAATCCGTCCACACTGCTGTGAAACACTAATAAAAAATGATTACCTCAAGTTTTTGCTGCTAAAGTTGGTTCTATCAGCTGCTGAATCACAGGATGTACTTGGTTATAGTCATTTGTGCATTTTGGGTTGCTTTAAATAAATAATGATGTGTTGTAATAATCCAGATCTAGAACCTTAAACTGCTTTTTCACGTGTCTGTAAATGAATTTCTTTCTTATCATTGTCCCGATTGGTGTCGGCTGACACTTGACACTCTGTGGCTCCTGATTTGTCTGTTGTCAAGGTCTCAGCTCAGTGCGATTCCTCACGTTTTGTCATGATTAAAGGATGAATGTGAACACCGCTTCAGTCACTGTGTTCACTTCCTGATATGTCAGAACTGTGCTCACCTCACTCACTTTTTTTAACAACATGACACACTGCTGTAAACAGAGACCCTGTAATGTTAGCACCAAGTAGGACTTCATAAAAAATAATGCTGTCAAGCTAACTTTTCCTCTTTCTGTCTTTTTCAGGACTTTGAGGCAGTGTGGGACAGCTCCCTGCACAACTCCCTCCTGCTCAACCGTGTCACTCCCTATGGAGAGAAGATCTACATGACCTTATCTGCGTATCTGGAGGTCAGCCGCTGCTCCGCCGTGTTGTACCTGTTTGTATGTGTTTTTAAGTCTCTTGATGTCATCGTGTCTAACACACACCCTGTATCTCCTTTCTGCAGCTGGACCATTGCATCCAGCCTGCCATTATCACCAAAGACATCTGCACGGTCTTTTACTCCCGAGACGCCAAGATTTCCCCACCCCGTTCTCTCAAGAACCTCTTTGGGACTGAATACTCCAAAACTCCTGACTGGTAAATCTGGGCTGCTGTACTGTGGCCATCTCTGCTTCACAATCAAAGATATCTGCCCTGTTACAAAGTTTCCTTCTTCATAACTTCTGCTTCATTATAGCAACCAAGTGACTGGGATCTACGAGCTGAGCTTGTGTAAGATGTCTGACACTGGAAGCCCAGGTGAGTGGACATGAAACATGTTTAAAGAACGGCAGCTGTTTTATCATAATTCTGCGGAGAGCTTCATGCTAATGAGGGCTCATGTCCTGAGCAGGGATGCAGAGGAGGAGGAGGAAGGTCCTGGACACATCAGTGGCTTACGTGCGTGGAGAGGAGAACCTGGCCGGCCGGAGGCCCAGAGGAGATATCCTCATCCTAGAGCACCAGTGGGAGCTAGAGAAGATGGAGCAGCTGCAGGAGGTGGGGCCTTAAAAGATTCATAAAGAAATAAATCTGTTTAATATCGTAGAGGGAAAAATGACTTTTCAACTCAAAGACCAAAGTGCTATTCTAAAAAGTTTTTTCTTAGAGTACAGACTTTACATGACTAACCCCCCCCTCTTCTCCCCACCTCACATTCGCCCCCATCTTTCGTCCAGGTGGAAAAGATCCGTCACCTTCTGGGAGAGGCGGCTCCCGTGGGAACAGCTCCCACCACCAAGTCCCTGAGTGAGTCTCAGTCCCCCAGCGTGAGCTCCGGCACTCTGTCCACGTCCACCTCCATCTCCTCGCAGATCTCCAGCACCACCTTTGAAAGCGTGAGAAGGAGCTGGCCACCAAGGTGAGAAAAACGTCGGCTTAGTGGGCGTTCTTGTTGCTGCCTTCTTCCTTCTCTGCTTGGAGCTGATCGGTCTTGTTCCTGTTGTGTTGTAGTGCCTGCGCCTTCTGACACACACCTTCAATAGTGAATACAACCAGCTGGTGAACAGCATCAGTGACTGCAAGGTGAGAAATACAAATAAATTAAAAAATAGCCTTTCTGTGTCACATCAGGGAGTTCATATATTGACGTCTACCTCATCCTGCTGTTGTTTCACTTCAGCTTTCTGACATCTCACCGACCGGACGTGATCCATCCGTGACGAGCTTCAGCAGTGCCACCCTCACCCCTTCCTCTACCTGCCCCTCTCTCGGACTCCCGCTGAGGCTCCATGGGCCAGAAGTAAACATATTTTTAGGAACATTGACCTCGATCTGCAAACGGTTATTGACAGGTTATCTATTTGATTCTAACTTGGTGTGATTTGTGTTAAAGGACCCCTGAGAACAGCTCACGTGCCTCCAGTCCCTCCTGCTCAGACTATGAAAACTTCCTGATGGTTCCCACTCTGGAGACCTCCTACCTTGCGCGGGCTGCAAAGAACGAGTTCCTGAACTTGGTGCCTGATATTGAAGAAATGCGACCAGGGTGAGTAATGCCATATTAACCCAAATACTGTCACTATGACATGTGTCTCACAGACCAAATGTAAGTCGACACTCATGTTCTCTAGTTCAAGCAGAAATGATGTGGATCGATTCAAATTCCTGAGCCTGGATGATTTCAGCTGGAAACAAACCAACTCTGCTTCTTCCTTAGAAAAACAAGCGCTCTCTTAAAAAATAAATAAATGAATAAAATCTCTTCTTTTCAGATCTGTTGTGTCCAAGAAGGGTTTTCTGAGCTTCATGGAGCAACAGCGACCAGGACCCCGTGGAGCGAGGCGTCCTCAACTTCTCCACAGCACAGGTGGAATACAGTGAAGACCAGCAGGCCATGCTTAAGGTTTGAGGCAGGATAGACGTAAAACTCTCCCCATAGATCTAAGCTGGCGAGGCGGCACAGCGGACTGACAAAGAACTGAGCGTGCGGAGCGGTACGCGGGAGAACCACCGCTTCCATCCTTTCTGAAAAGCCTTTGAAAATACCAAAAATATCAAGTGTTAAAACTTATTAATCATTGTGATTCTTGACAGTTTTCTCTTGTAAGTAGACTTGGGGCTTAAGTCTCTTTTCATGCGACTAAAACGTTTAAGTTCCTCAGAACTTTTGCCTCCCCGCCTTCCTCCAGCAACCCCGCTGCCAGCTTAGCTTCCCTCCCCTCAGCTTTTTGTGTTTTCGTTTCGATGACAATGTTTGCGTCTAATTTTGTTCCGCTTGGTTGTCATTCCCAAACTCCCCTAACTAAGTAGCATGTTGTAGTTGTCTACTTGTGTGTGCACGACTCTTTAGAAACTTTCCGTTTGCCAATCATCTGTACAAAAAAATGTCTCTATCAGTGTTATTTGTCTCCTGAAATGAGTTTCATTTTTTTTTTTGTTGTTGTTGTTGTTGTTGTTGTTTTTTTATTAAATGAACATGCTTGCATGATACCTGCAGCCAGAGCTGGACTGGGACAAAAAATCAGCCCGGGCATTTTGACTAGAGACCGGCCCACCAGGTATTATAGGAAAAACCATAAAGCCTTTGAATGAAAACAAACGTCGTTGTGACAGTGATGCACGCTGTCTTGTTGGTACATATGTATCAATCTAATAAACTTAAACCTACACCATCCTCCCTATTCTGGTATTCTAAACAGTACTTAGCCGAAACCCAAAGACTGCTTGGTTGAGTTAACTTCCTGAACTATCTACAACATATGGTGGAAACCTGAAATTAAGACAGAGAAGACTAGAGGTGAGACATGACCATTACTGAATATTAAAAATAATAAATGACAGATTTAGTGATATTTTCATCAACTATTTATTTACCACATCAATAAACAGCATGGCAGGGCAAAATATTTTTTCTAACATGGCAACCTTTTAAAAGTGAAAGGAGACAGAAAGACAGGTGAGAAAGAATAAAACTTAACTGACTTTTTGATGGCATTTTACACAAAGTACTAGTACAGTATCTAGAAAATGTGGGAAAATACTGGCATCATGTACAGTACTTTCTTCTGAAGAAATTATGTTGGGACCCTGAAAAAAACTTACTATGTACAATAATGGATTTCTATAAATTTGACATCAGATGAAAACTTTGGTTGTAAGATTCGGATAATTATTTGTTAAAAGCTAGAAATTTTAAATGAGAATAAGAAAGAAAAGTATTTCTTTGTGCCCCCCTTTCCCTGTTAATGCTCTACCTGGCCTCATGGCAAAACTTTGCTAGACCCGCCCCTGCACAGTTACCAGCTGTCAGCTACATAGAAAAGGATCCTGGTGTAAGTTGTCTCTCAGAAACAGTTCATAGCTTTCCTTCAACCCATTCATGTCACCTAAAAGGTAAACCTGTTTCTCCATCACCTGTTCAGCTCTGATGATTCAGTAAGGACATCTCCTGGTTTCATCTTCATGTTTCCCTCTCACCAGATAACCAAACCGATATCATGACCAGCAGCTTTTATGGCCGTGGCTCCAACAAACATCAGCTGATACTAGAAAGTAATATTAAATAAATTCTAACAACAGCTTATCAAGTTTAAAGGCGCTTCTGCTGTTTAACGCGACCTCTGCTAGTTTCCTCTTTCTGGCGCAAAGCGGGAGATAAACAAGCAAGAGAGACGGGACTTGTGGCAGAAACGCCGATCAGCTGATCATTGATCAGTTTCATGATTGAAGTAACAGCGGGAGAGGGAGGGGGGAGAGTGAGAGAAGAAGAGGCAGCTGTGCAGCAAAGACACAGAATAACTCCAGCTTTGTGTCTTTTTTTATTGTAGCTGAAGTACGGGACAAATCGCGTTTATTTTCAGCTCAATACAAAACGCATAATATTAACTCTGAATACCAGAGGATTCCGTTTTTTATGGGACAGTAGGCAACTCTACTAACTAACCATATGAATAAAATAAAGTTCACCAGTAACATCATAGCACCCACCCAACTGTACAGAAACTCCATCATGCTAGCTAGTACACAGTTATTGTAACTGACTGTAAAAAGTTAGCACAACGAAAATAAACTACACCTAAACTTGGTTTGACCCAGATAGACTGCAGGTCATAACTTCTTACCTGAAGCTCATTTCACCTGACAGTCGGACTGGCGGCCGCCTTGGGTCTCTCCACCTCCAGTCCTTTCCCCCATCCACCTGCTGGCCTCCACCACTTGCTAATTTTACTGAAACTGTGAAAGCTCCACCATAGCCACTACCAAACAATTGAGTTATTTTTACACGTCTGCCAGCATCTGTCCAATCCGCCACCTTTCACTGTTTACACGGTTATGGAAAAAAAGACAACAACAACAAAACGTCAGCCCATTTAAAACGAAAAATTACCATCGGCCCACCGGGCAAATGCCTGGTATGCCCGATGGCCAGTCCAGCTATGCCTGCAGCAGTCCTCAGGAGAAGACCAGGTTTGCTCAGTTTAAAACAAAAACCAAAAATGAACCAAATCACCCAGCTTACATTTGAAACCATGAAGGAAAAATCTACAGTTATCTCCAAGTGACGTGTTAGTTTACGCTCTGCTACCTAAACCATAGCTGCTAATAGATTTATAGGGTATTTTTCTTCTAGCAGTGAATTTACATCAGGCTGAACCGTCTCTGAAACAAAAACTCAAAGTGGGAATGAACTTTGACAGGAGGGCCACGCCCGATTTCCTCTGTCATCCACGTCATACTTAGATCCTCCTCAATCTGTGTACATACGCCGCCTCTAAACCGCCCATAGTGCCAGTGTCAGTTAGTGAGTCAGTAAAATACTCATGCATTTGTGTTAACATAAAAACTGCAGACTAACTAGAGACAAACAAGCGAGGATCGCTTCATATCTCAGCAGTTTAAAAAACAAACAATGACCGATTGTTCCTGCAGGAGTAGATTTGGGCCCCTTTTTGCTTTTTCATCCCAAGGAATAAAAACAGGGTTACAAGGAGATGAGGAGGAGGACTAGGAGGATGAAAACGAACTAAGGAGAGAACTTGATTTGTACATGCGGTCTGTTCTGGGATCAGTGTGTTAGTTAACCCTCATTTAACACATTCCTCTCTGCTCCTCTAGCTCGCTCTATCTCACTGAGAATCAGAAAGCCTTGACATTTACTGCTATTAACTTTACACTCTTGTTGTAAAGACTCAAAGAAAACACGGTGAAAAGGTCAGAAGGACGTAAGAAAAAAAGAATGAAGGTGCAATGTTTCTTTAGTTTTTTTGCTTTGACGGCAGTGGTTAGCCAGCAAAGCTGCTTTTAAATGGCCCACAGGACAGATTACGATGTAGTCCCATGACTCCCTTTGCTGTCACACCAGTGTCGGCTGAAATCTCTGAAGTGAAGTACTCGTGTTCAGCAGCATCACAGGGAACCATGTGTTCATTTTTTTATTCTTATTCTTGAATCAAAACCTCATCTAACTCTCATTGTGTTCAAATTTTTTATTTTAACATTGTTATTTTTTTTCTTATGCTTTTAATCATTCCACAATGAAGGTTTCTATGAAATGTAACAGAGGGCATTTATTTCTTAATTTATTTAACCTTATTTTGCACAATAACACATATCTATAGCAAGGACAGAGACACAGCCACATATGTTGAGTCCAGGATTGTATCTGAGCATCAGGAACAAATGATAAGAGCACATGTCAGAGGACACTGGATGGCTGTTTGTCAAAGGGTTTAATAGAAGGAAAGAAGTTAAAGGGACTACATATTCAAAGGTCTTATTTCTGATACTACCCCATGAAAATATTTGCTCTGTGTGCCGTGCTGCAGCTGCTACATTCGGCTCCGGATTCACTTTTTGGCACCTACGCCTCTCGAGAAGTGTTAATGCAGACAAGCACTGAAAAACTCTGGTCAACCAACCAGCAGTCTGCCTGCTGTGTGGTATGAAATGCGTGGAAGGAGAGCTACCAACTGTCTGTTACATATAGATAAAAAATAAAGCTCTGACGTGACCTCGGATCAGCCAGCCTGACGGTCAGAGAAACAGAAACGTGCTGGATTGTGGATCTCTGAGCTGCACATCAAAGATGCACCTATGCACAGATCAAATCTCAAAAGTGCCTCATATACATGTTGATGCGAAGCGCTGCAAGAGCAAACGTTTCCACTTCATTTGCAGAGGTGTTTTTATTTTGGAACGTGTATTTATTGTTTGCAATGTATATATATTAGTTTGCAGCTCTTTGCACATATTTGCAGTATTTACAGTTTATAGTAGGGATTTTAGCCAACAGCTAATGTTTTTTTTGTTTACTGGGAAATGAAATGCTGCCAATTCCCAAAGCTGTGTTTCAGCTGCACTTCCTGTTGTAGACTTGTGATGCACACAGGCTCTGTTCCAGCACTCAGCATGTTCCTAAACTATGACATCCTGATAGGAGTGAACCAGGGAGAGGGGCTGAAGTTTGTGGACGACAGTGAGGACAACGACGGCATCTCAGCTGCGGCGTTCGACTACACCATCTCCAACTTTGTTGACAACCTCTACGGATACCCAGAGGGTGAGGAACGCCACCTCTGTACACTGCCACTTTTTCAGTTATTCCATTTTACAGCCTCCTCTCACTTAACTGCGTTTTGCAGCATCATCAGGTTTTGTCTTATTAGGAGCCGCGTTTGTTAATTTGTTAGTTTTTTTCTGTTTGCTGTATTCATTAAAATAAACGGATAATCGTCAAAATGACAAATGTGGACAATTATCAAAGCTTACATTACAATTCTGACAGCTTGAGTTCACATGAATTTTCAAAAGAATATAAAAACCCGTGAAAGTGCTTTAAGCGTTTAAAACATGCAAGTAAAGAATGGAATCAGTAAAATGTGAGCCCAGTGAAGTTACTGTGACTCAAACATAGAAAAATGAGATTTTTTTTTATTTCCCACACCTAATTAATTAGAGATTATTTTATTTAAAAGTATTTTATAGCATATAACACCTTTGAAAATATGCTTCGGTTCACATTTAACTCCAGAAAATCATCAATCAAAATATGGATATTACCTGACCACAGATTCATGGTGACGTCACTGCTCTTTTAACTGTTTGGTGTCTTTGCTTTGTTTGGTGGTTGTAGAAATGGTTTATTTGAGCTTTGAGCTGAGATTCAGAGGTTTCTGTGGACATTGCTCATGTTGGCACTTATATTTCTGACCTTTTCTTATAACCGATTAAACATGCCATTTTTGATGGTGTGGGTGCAAATGATCAGTCATGACATAATCTCATAATAAATAAGATACTGCAAATAATTATTTCTGCATTTGTGCGATTGGAGTGAATTGAAAATGTGTATGCAATGACACTGTTTTAAAGATTTAGCCTAAATAATTTTGGAGTGAATGAGCCTAAACATGATGACCTAACTAGTGATACCCTGTCACCTGTCTCACACACTCACACACACACACACACACACACACACACACACACACACACACACACACACACACACACACACACACACACACACACACACTCAAGCATGTTATGCCAGTTTCAGCTGAAACAATGTTTCAAACCATATTCCGGGGTTTTTAGTTCACCATTTATGAGGTTTCAAGAAGAAAATAAAAGACAGATCTGAATGTTTGAAAATGTTTTGGAAAAATTCTGTAAAGATGAGATGAAAAATACTCAAAGGATAAATTCAATTGGTTTTTAGATAAGTTGAAAAAAAAAAGTTAAACAAGCAAGTAAATAAAGAAACAAGGTAAAACGAAGTAATAATGAAAAAAGTTAAACAAGTAAATGAAGATAAAAGGCAGAGGAGAGAAAACCCCAACAATCCCCTCTGAGCACGCACCAGGTGACAGTGGGGAGGAAAAACTGCCTTTAAACGGGCAGAAACCTCCGGCAGAACCAGGCTCAGGAGGGGACAGTCAACTGCCGGGACTGGTTGGGGGGGTTAACAGAGGTGGAGCAAGACGAGGCTACATCAGGTGAGGAAGCAGTAGCGTCTCTCCTCCGGAACAAGTGGAACCATTTTTTCTTTTTTTTCATGCACTTTTCCACGAGCGCTTTTTTCTCCAGGATGAGATTTCTCAACTCATCGATTGTTTCTGTGTTTTGCTTTTCAAGTTTCTCACATCTTTGTTCCATCTCTTCTAATGTTGCTTGTTGTTCTTCAAGCTTGTCTTTGAGTTGTTTGGATGTTGCCTCCTGTATCAGCTTGTCCTTGTGCATGTCTGCATTTCTCTGTTGGACCTCCTTGTGCTTGTCTTCTAACTGCTCGTTTCTTTTCTGGATTTCTTGGAGTGTGAGCTGCAGGTCTTCACGTATTTTGTCTTGTTGTTGTTTTTGTGCCTGCATTTGAGTGTGTTCACGCTTCAAGTTATTGAATTCCACCAAAATCCCTGTGAGCATCTGTGAGCACCGTTTCTCCAGTTTGTCCTTTTCTTCTTCCACTTTAGTTGCTTTGTCCTCCGGCTGATTACAAAACTCTTGCAGTTTTAGATTTTTAGACTCAAAGTCCTGGACAATATGTTTTCCTTCTTTCAGTCTTTCTTGTTGTTGCTCTTTCTGTTGAAGAAGGTCTTTATTTTGGCGCAGTGTTTCATCCAGGCTTTCTTTCAGCATTCGGTATTTTTCCTGCATGCTCTTCAGTTCGTGCTGCATGTCTCTTTGCTTTTTGTCATGCTCTTCCTTCTGTTGGAGGATTTCTTTCTTTTCTTCCACAGCTTCATGGAGCTGTCTTTGGAGGAGCTGATTCCTTCGGTCCATGTATTGGAGATCCCATTGTATCTTATCAGTCATCGTTTTCTTGTCTTGGAGCTGGTTGGTCATTTGTTTTAGTTCTGCACTCTTTTGCTTGTTTTCTTTAATGAGGTGCACAATTTGCTCTTGGGTCTGAGCAAACTTGATTCCCCAGCCCTCATTAATAATTTTTATGTCCGGCTGGCGCTGTTGTCTGTCTTCCAGCTCTTTATTTTGGGCTTCCATTCGTCTACACTTGTCCTCCAGTTGAAGTTTCTCTTCTTCAATTTGTTGCATTTTTTTCTGGAGATGGTAGTTTTCCTTCCTACTCTCCTCTAATGCCCTTTGGAAGGATGAGACGCCATTTGGGGAAATTGGCCGGCCACGCCAGGAAGGAGAGGCGGCGTAATCTTTTTGAATTGGTTGTTTTTTTCTTGGAAACATGTTGGAGTTAATTAATTAAGAAATTAATTGTCACAAACATCCCTAATATTATATAACACACAACAGAAAACAAGACAGTTTTTGTTCTACGCAATAGAACTATAATACAAGTTTTTTTTAATTATCCTACTTTTTATAAAAGATAACATTTATTAAAGAATATGCATTTAATTAAAAAACTCTATTCATCTAAAGGGTAACAAAAAGGGGGAGCTTCCTGCTCGAAAATGAAATGTCCCCATTTTTCTGGGCGTGGGTGCTTAACTAGTTAAAAAGAACAAAAACAAACAAACATCTGTCTCCTATTTTTTATGTCACACAGGAAAGAAGCTTCAATATCTGATGAGAAGACATTAATTTGTTGGTGTTTGTGGTGTTTGGTGCAGTTTTCTTGTTTTCTGGGTTGTTGTTTATTTACAGTGGAGATGAAGATCTCTAACAAGTTGATTTGTTCACATTTGCACATCTTAATTTTTAAGAGGAATGTGTTTGTTGAGTTTGTACACTATATGCATGTAAGGCAACCGTTTCCTTTTTCAGTATTTTGTGAGGTGCATTTTTCTCTGTTTTAACAAAAAACAGACATAAAAGACATTTAAGTCGACCTAAGATGATTTGTTTAAATTTCTACATGGTCTTACTGAGGTGATGCAAAGTGAAACATGCTTTCTTCTTTTTTGGTAATGTGCTGGAAAAGCTTGAAAATGGACCTTGAATGTGCTTAAACAGTGCTTGAATTTGACCCTGAAAGATGTGTATGAACCCTGATATTAATAAAAGGTTGACCTAACTGATCAAATAAAGTCTGTGCGGTTTAGTTGTTCCACTCATATTAAACCAAATGATGGTGTGGCGGCCTGTTCTAGTGTGAACTAAGAGAGGGTTTGAATGTAAGAGAGAGAGAGAGTTAAAATGTAACCCCTGCACCTCGACTGAGGAGGTGAGTTACATTAGTGCTTCCTCTTTATTAGAAAGCGGTTTGAGTGAATTAGAAGTCTGTTGTTTTTTTTGGAGGATCTACTCATTAGTCATGCTAGGCATCCATCTGAACTCTATCAAAATAAAGGTGTATTTTAACTCATTTAAATTATTTCTAATATCAGAGATATAGGACTATACAAAGTAGCTGCTGACATCTAAAACGACAGCAGACTTATTGTGTCTTTCTTCACCTCATCACTTTTTTCTGTGTGTGTTTTTCTGTTGATGCCTTTCAAACAAAACTAGCCATGATATTTTCCACCTTCCTCCTCTGACAATTAATATCAGTTAACCCCAGATGTGTCATGCAGATATCCTAATTATGTGTATGGTAATCTTGCACCATTAAACTGTTAGTGAATGAGGCAACAATAAAAGTGTGAAACGTGCATTAGCAGATCAAGTGGTGCCTGCTTATTTCCTGCTTTATGTGAGCTTCTGCTGTAGTTTATTATGTGCTTTAGTCCCAAGAAACCACCCTTTTACTGTGGCACACAATAAGATCTTCTGATGTTTGGTGTCATCTTCCTGTGATCTCCTGTGAACAGGTGGATTAATTCACTTCAAGTTTATGTATGTAGCACCAAATCACATCAGGCGCTGAACACTGTAAAGACTCTAGAATAATTATGGAGGCACAACATTTAAAGCTCCTATCCTTCTATCCCACATACCTAAAAGTTAGTTATATGATAAATAGCCCCGTGTTTGTTTACTTGATTTGTAAAATGCAAAGTGGTGACTTTTTCTTTTCAAGTACGTCCTCATATGGAGACAGTTTTTTAATGGCATAAAACAAGTCATTGTTTACAAAAATTAGTACATTTTATTGGGCAGAATGAGGTAAACAGTGAAGAAAAGTATGAGAAAACAGAGCACGTCTCCGGAGACTATGGCAACTAGAATTATTGTATACGTGTGTGTATTAAGGACTGACACAGACAAAGAATGAATCAGACAATGAAGCAATGTCCTTTTTAAATGTTTATTTATAAACAGGATAAAACCATTCAAGTATTGAGTCATGAATAAAACAGCAACCTCTGATCTGCTAATTGGGAAACAGAGGATGTCAGTGTATTTTTCAGTGCTAGTCCAAATTGAGTGAGATGACTTGAAGGATTTGAATAGATTCGATTACAAGTTATATTTGGTTTTAAGTGAATGCAGTTCAATTTGATTTAAATCAAGCCAGTTCACAACATATTAACTTGAAATATATGGTAAGATAAAGGTTGTGCAATAGTACAGAGAAAGCCCCAACAATCAAATGACCCCCTATGAGCAAGAACTTGGCAACAGTGGGAAGGAAAAACTCCATTTTCGGCAGAACCAGAATCAGGGAGGGGCCATCTGCCTCCACCGGTTGGGGTAAGAAAATGAAACTAAACTACAGGAAGACAAAGAGGAAAGATGTTCATGATATATATGAAACTTTCCGCTAGCCCTGACTAAAATATTGTTTTTGACAGGAAAGTATTGTTTCATTCATGTTTATTCCACGAGGTGGACAGCAGGAATAAAACAAACCAGATACTAAGAAAAAAAGTATATAATGAAATATTCTCGATATGCTAAAATTCCCACTGAGACTGGATAAGATTATTCTAAAACTGGTAAAAAATACAATTCTCTTCATGCACAAAAATCCCACCACTGGGCCCATCACATCCCAGCCCAGTTCGCATTCTGCATTGGAGTCCGTCGCTCGATACCACCGCGGTCCGCGGCTCGCCTCACGTCATCACCTGTAAGTAAAAACAAACAGGAGCCAGAACCATCATCCCGGAAGTTGCCCTGGCTTATAGCCATGGCGACCCTCTCCCAACATGGCTGCACCCAGTGAACAACAGTGAGACACTACTCACAAATGCAGGCAGTGGTATACATCTGCCCTGATGTCAATCACACACGTTGACTCCTACTGTCGCCGCGCCATTCCTGCTGTCGGGACTGGGTCACCACATCACGCTGACCGGTCTCCAGACGAGGCGTCGCACCCCCCCACAATCACGCAGCGGCTCCCTCTTTTCCACCTGGCCTTCATGCGTTCCTCTTCCAATCTAGGGCCTGTCTCCTTCCAGTGCTCAGCTTGCTTCCTTTTAATACGACCTTTAAACAGCTGAAAGGACACCTCTGGACACACCCATGCCTCAACATGTGATCACTATCAGCTAATTTGTCCCATTGCCAGCCAATCCACAGTGGATTAAAACAATGTAAAATAACACACTGAAACAATGTGATGCAAACAGAATAAAATCATGCAAATAAAAACTACACTCACGAATAAAAACTGAAATCAGAAAAAAAAACCCAATATGAACGATGAATACAAATTTCTACTGTGTGAATCAGTTTCACTCTTTGAATATTTTTCATTTCTTACAATCAGAATTCTCCAATAGATTTTTAGAAGAAAATTATTTTCTTTCATGCATCACCAACTGAACCTTTTATGTTAACGTCTCATTCTCCAGCCTAACCTCATTGAATTTTGCTTAGCAAAGTACTTTTCAACTCCAATAATTAGTAAGATTATATTTCTTATCATCTGTTGGTCGTCTGACCTGATAAACTTCAATGAACATGATAACACAGGAATGATTGTCTCTAAAAACGGGCTCCTGCACGTTTGCAGACATTTTTCCATCACAACTTATGGATGATGAATGATTTGATTAAAGCTGTGAAACATTACTGATAAACTTCATGTGATGTTACATTAAAGCCAATTTTCTATTAAAATCAGGGACTTTTCCTAACTGACCTCTGACCTTTGAGCAGTAGTGTGTACTGTATGCTTGTATGTAACTGTATCTGACCTGGATTTTATCACCAGTTTCAAATAAGAATCTTCTTTAAAGTCTGTCTTTCAATACAAAATAAGTCAAACTTTATCAAGGCTGATGGTAAACTGTCCCTAACAAGTCCACTTTATTGCGTGCTCAGTGACTTTCTCCTATCAGAACTGTTTAACAAGTCCACTTTATACATGCTTATTAATCTATCACGCTTATCAGTGGCTCATGGTTGCTTAAAGCCTATGTCTGAACTTGAGCACAGAGGCAGAGCATCATTCAATCTTGGCAACAGCTCCAGGATGACAAACTCCACTTTCTCTGCATCAAGACAGCTCATAACTTTTTAACAGTCTCTCCTGATAGTCTCATATCATCTGCTCTAATCAATAACCATACACTATCATTACAATGTAGACTACAGCTCAAAAGTCTGAGGTGAATTAGAAATGTCTTGTTTTCTGAAAAGACTCAAATTTGGTTTCAGATTGAATCACAGCAATTTATCAAAAGAATCATATAAATGCTTAATATTAACACTGATCACAAATCATGAATGATTTTTAATAGAATATCTACAGAGGTGTTCAGAGACCCATTTTCAGCAATAATCCCTCCTGTGTTCAGTGGTACATTGTCTTATCTAATGCAAGCTTAACACATTAAAGCCTAACTTATAACTCAAAACAGCTTTTTAAAGATTTTTGCACAAACTCAAACTATTGTGGTGATTAAAGAAAGAATAAATGTGTCTGAATCATCCCAGTGTTTGTTTTTAACCTCATGAAACCAAGTTTCCATTTTCCTCTAAAGGGGCTGCAACACCCAGCTGCACAAAACCTTCGTTTTTTTAAAAAAAGTTTCACTCTTTGAATATTTTTCATTTCTTACAATCAGAATTCTCCAATAGATTTTTAGAAGAAAATTATTTTCTTTCATGCATCACCAACTGAACCTTTTATGTTAACGTCTCAATCTCCAGCCTAACCTCATTGAATTTTGCTTAGCAAAGTACTTTTCAACTCTAATAATTAGTAAGATTATATTTCTTATCATCTGTTGGTCGTCTGACCTGATAAACTTCAATGAACATTATAACACAGGAATGATTGTCTCTATAAATGGGCTCCTGCACGCTTGCAGACATTTTTCCATCACAACTTATGGATGATGAATGATTTGATTAAAGCTGTGAAACATTACTGATAAACTTCATGTGATGTTACATTAAAGCCAATTTTCTATTAAAATCAGGGACTTTTCCTAACTGACCTCTGACCTTTGAGCAGTAGTGTGTACTGTATGCTTGTATGTAACTGTATCTGACCTGGATTTTATCACCAGTTTCAAATAAGAATCTTCTTTAAAGTCTGTCTTTCAATACAAAATAAGTTAAACTTTATCAAGGCTGATGGTAAACTGTCCCTAACAAGTCCACTTTATTGCGTGCTCATTGACTTTCTCCTATCAGAACTGTTTAACAAGTCCACTTTATACATGCTTATTAATCTATCACGCTTATCAGTGGCTCATGGTTGCTTAAAGCCTATGTCTGAACTTGAGCACAGAGGCAGAGCATCATTCAATCTTGGCAACAGCTCCAGGATGACAAACTCCACTTTCTCTGCATCAAGACAGCTCATAACTTTTTAACAGTCTCTCCTGATAGTCTCATATCATCTGCTCTAATCAATAACCATACACTATCATTACAATGTAGACTACAGCTCAAAAGTCTGAGGTGAATTAGAAATGTCTTGTTTTCTGAATAGACTCAAATTTGGTTTCAGATTGAATCACAGCAATTTATCAAAAGAATCATATAAATGCTTAATATTAACACTGATCACAAATCATGAATGATTTTTAATAGAATATCTACAGAGGTGTTCAGAGACCCATTTTCAGCAATAATCCCTCCTGTGTTCAGTGGTACATTGTCTTATCTAATGCAAGCTTAACACATTAAAGCCTAACTTATAACTCAAAACAGCTTTTTAAAGATTTTTGCACAAACTCAAACTATTGTGGTGATTAAAGAAAGAATAAATGTGTCTGGATCATCCCAGTGTTTGTTTTTAACCTCATGAAACCAAGTTTCCATTTTCCTCTAAAGGGGCTGCAACACCCAGCTGCACAAAACCTTCATTTTTTTTTAAAAAGTTTCACTCTTTGAATATTTTTCATTTCTTACAATCAGAATTCTCCAATAGATTTTTAGAAGAAAATTATTTTCTTTCATGCATCACCAACTGAACCTTTTATGTTAACGTCTCAATCTCCAGCCTAACCTCATTGAAATTTGCTTAGCAAAGTACTTTTCAACTCTAATAATTAGTAAGATTATATTTCTTATCATCTGTTGGTCGTCTGACCTGATAAACTTCAATGAACATGATAACACAGGAATGATTGTCTCTAAAAATGGGCTCCTGCACGCTTGCAGACATTTTTCCATCACAACTTATGGATGATGAATGATTTGATTAAAGCTGTGAAACATTACTGATAAACTTCATGTGATGTTACATTAAAGCCAATTTTCTATTAAAATCAAGGACTTTTCCTAACTGACCTCTGACCTTTGAGCAGTAGTGTGTACTGTATGCTTGTATGTAACTGTATCTGACCTGGATTTTATCACCAGTTTCAAATAAGAATCTTCTTTAAAGTCTGTCTTTCAATACAAATGAAGTTAAACTTTATCAAGGCTGATGGTAAACTGTCCCTAACAAGTCCACTTTATTGCGTGCTCATTGACTTTCTCCTATCAGAGCTGTTTAACAAGTCCACTTTATACATGCTTATTAATCTATCACGCTTATCAGTGGCTCATGGTTGCTTAAAGCCTATGTCTGAACTTGAGCACAGAGGCAGAGCATCATTCAATCTTGGCAACAGCTCCAGGATGACAAACTCCACTTTCTCTGCATCAAGACAGCTCATAACTTTTTAACAGTCTCTCCTGATAGTCTCATATCATCTGCTCTAATCAATAACCATACACTATCATTACAATGTAGACTACAGCTCAAAAGTCTGAGGTGAATTAGAAATGTCTTGTTTTCTGAATAGACTCAAATTTGGTTTCAGATTGAATCACAGCAATTTATCAAAAGAATCATATAAATGCTTAATATTAACACTGATCACAAATCATGAATGATTTTTAATAGAATATCTACAGAGGTGTTCAGAGACCCATTTTCAGCAATAATCCCTCCTGTGTTCAGTGGTACATTGTCTTATCTAATGCAAGCTTAACACATTAAAGCCTAACTTATAACTCAAAACAGCTTTTTAAAGATTTTTGCACAAACTCAAACTATTGTGGTGATTAAAGAAAGAATAAATGTGTCTGGATCATCCCAGTGTTTGTTTTTAACCTCATGAAACCAAGTTTCCATTTTCCTCTAAAGGGGCTGCAACACCCAGCTGCACAAAACCTTCATTTTTTTTTAAAAAAGTTTCACTCTTTGAATATTTTTCATTTCTTACAATCAGAATTCTCCAATAGATTTTTAGAAGAAAATTATTTTCTTTCATGCATCACCAACTGAACCTTTTATGTTAACGTCTCAATCTCCAGCCTAACCTCATTGAATTTTGCTTAGCAAAGTACTTTTCAACTCTAATAATTAGTAAGATTATATTTCTTATCATCTGTTGGTCGTCTGACCTGATAAACTTCAATGAACATGATAACACAGGAATGATTGTCTCTAAAAATGGGCTCCTGCACGCTTGCAGACATTTTTCCATCACAACTTATGGATGATGAAGGATTTGATTAAAGCTGTGAAACATTACTGATAAACTTCATGTGATGTTACATTAAAGCCAATTTTCTATTAAAATCAGGGACTTTTCCTAACTGACCTCTGACCTTTGAGCAGTAGTGTGTACTGTATGCTTGTATGTAACTGTATCTGACCTGGATTTTATCACCAGTTTCAAATAAGAATCTTCTTTAAAGTCTGTCTTTCAATACAAATGAAGTTAAACTTTATCAAGGCTGATGGTAAACTGTCCCTAACAAGTCCACTTTATTGCGTGCTCATTGACTTTCTCCTATCAGAGCTGTTTAACAAGTCCACTTTATACATGCTTATTAATCTATCACGCTTATCAGTGGCTCATGGTTGCTTAAAGCCTATGTCTGAACTTGAGCACAGAGGCAGAGCATCATTCAATCTTGGCAACAGCTCCAGGATGACAAACTCCACTTTCTCTGCATCAAGACAGCTCATAACTTTTTAACAGTCTCTCCTGATAGTCTCATATCATCTGCTCTAATCAATAACCATACACTATCATTACAATGTAGACTACAGCTCAAAAGTCTGAGGTGAATTAGAAATGTCTTGTTTTCTGAATAGACTCAAATTTGGTTTCAGATTGAATCACAGCAATTTATCAAAAGAATCATATAAATGCTTAATATTAACACTGATCACAAATCATGAATGATTTTTAATAGAATATCTACAGAGGTGTTCAGAGACCCATTTTCAGCAATAATCCCTCCTGTGTTCAGTGGTACATTGTCTTATCTAATGCAAGCTTAACACATTAAAGCCTAACTTATAACTCAAAACAGCTTTTTAAAGATTTTTGCACAAACTCAAACTATTGTGGTGATTAAAGAAAGAATAAATGTGTCTGAATCATCCCAGTGTTTGTTTTTAAACTCATGAAATCAAGTTTCCATTTTCCTCTAAAGGGGCTGCAACACCCAGCTGCACAAAACCTTCACTTTCTTTTTTAACAGTTTCACTCTTTGAATATTTTTCATTTCTTACAATCAGAATTCTCCAATAGATTTTTAGAAGAAAATTATTTTCTTTCATGCATCACCAACTGAACCTTTTATGTTAACGTCTCAATCTCCAGCCTAACCTCATTGAATTTTGCTTAGCAAAGTACTTTTCAACTCTAATAATTAGTAAGATTATATTTCTTATCATCTGTTGGTCGTCTGACCTGATAAACTTCAATGAACATGATAACACAGGAATGATTGTCTCTAAAAATGGGCTCCTGCACGCTTGCAGACATTTTTCCATCACAACTTATGGATGATGAAGGATTTGATTAAAGCTGTGAAACATTACTGATAAACTTCATGTGATGTTACATTAAAGCCAATTTTCTATTAAAATCAGGGACTTTTCCTAACTGACCTCTGACCTTTGAGCAGTAGTGTGTACTGTATGCTTGTATGTAACTGTATCTGACCTGGATTTTATCACCAGTTTCAAATAAGAATCTTCTTTAAAGTCTGTCTTTCAATACAAATGAAGTTAAACTTTATCAAGGCTGATGGTAAACTGTCCCTAACAAGTCCACTTTATTGCGTGCTCAGTGACTTTCTCCTATCAGAGCTGTTTAACAAGTCCACTTTATACATGCTTATTAATCTATCACGCTTATCAGTGGCTCATGGTTGCTTAAAGCCTATGTCTGAACTTGAGCACAGAGGCAGAGCATCATTCAATCTTGGCAACAGCTCCAGGATGACAAACTCCACTTTCTCTGCATCAAGACAGCTCATAACTTTTTAACAGTCTCTCCTGATAGTCTCATATCATCTGCTCTAATCAATAACCATACACTATCATTACAATGTAGACTACAGCTCAAAAGTCTGAGGTGAATTAGAAATGTCTTGTTTTCTGAATAGACTCAAATTTGGTTTCAGATTGAATCACAGCAATTTATCAAAAGAATCATATAAATGCTTAATATTAACACTGATCACAAATCATCAATGATTTTTAATAGAATATCTACAGAGGTGTTCAGAGACCCATTTTCAGCAATAATCCCTCCTGTGTTCAGTGGTACATTGTCTTATCTAATGCAAGCTTAAAACATTAAAGCCTAACTTATAACTCAAAACAGCTTTTTAAAGATTTTTGCACAAACTCAAACTATTGTGGTGATTAAAGAAAGAATAAATGTGTCTGAATCATCCCAGTGTTTGTTTTTAACCTCATGAAACCAAGTTTCCATTTTCCTCTAAAGGGGCTGCAACACCCAGCTGCACAAAACCTTCATTTTTTTTAAAAAAGTTTCACTCTTTGAATATTTTTCATTTCTTACAATCAGAATTCTCCAATAGATTTTTAGAAGAAAATTATTTTCTTTCATGCATCACCAACTAAACCTTTTATGTTAACGTCTCAATCTCCAGCCTAACCTCATTGAATTTTGCTTAGCAAAGTACTTTTCAACTCTAATGATTAGTAAGATTATATTTCTTATCATCTGTTGGTCGTCTGACCTGATAAACTTCAATGAACATGATAACACAGGAATGATTGTCTCTAAAAATGGGCTCCTGCACGCTTGCAGACATTTTTCCATCACAACTTATGGATGATGAATGATTTGATTAAAGCTGTGAAACATTACTGATAAACTTCATGTGATGTTACATTAAAGCCAATTTTCTATTAAAATCAGGGACTTTTCCTAACTGACCTCTGACCTTTGAGCAGTAGTGTGTACTGTATGCTTGTATGTAACTGTATCTGACCTGGATTTTATCACCAGTTTCAAATAAGAATCTTCTTTAAAGTCTGTCTTTCAATACAAATGAAGTTAAACTTTATCAAGGCTGATGGTAAACTGTCCCTAACAAGTCCACTTTATTGCGTGCTCAGTGACTTTCTCCTATCAGAGCTGTTTAACAAGTCCACTTTATACATGCTTATTAATCTATCACGCTTATCAGTGGCTCATGGTTGCTTAAAGCCTATGTCTGAACTTGAGCACAGAGGCAGAGCATCATTCAATCTTGGCAACAGCTCCAGGATGACAAACTCCACTTTCTCTGCATCAAGACAGCTCATAACTTTTTAACAGTCTCTCCTGATAGTCTCATATCATCTGCTCTAATCAATAACCATACACTATCATTACAATGTAGACTACAGCTCAAAAGTCTGAGGTGAATTAGAAATGTCTTGTTTTCTGAATAGACTCAAATTTGGTTTCAGATTGAATCACAGCAATTTATCAAAAGAATCATATAAATGCTTAATATTAACACTGATCACAAATCATGAATGATTTTTAATAGAATATCTACAGAGGTGTTCAGAGACCCATTTTCAGCAATAATCCCTCCTGTGTTCAGTGGTACATTGTCTTATCTAATGCAAGCTTAACACATTAAAGCCTAACTTATAACTCAAAACAGCTTTTTAAAGATTTTTGCACAAACTCAAACTATTGTGGTGATTAAAGAAAGAATAAATGTGTCTGGATCATCCCAGTGTTTGTTTTTAACCTCATGAAACCAAGTTTCCATTTTCCTCTAAAGGGGCTGCAACACCCAGCTGCACAAAACCTTCAGTTTTTTTTTTAAAAAGTTTCACACTTTGAATATTTTTCATTTCTTACAATCAGAATTCTCCAATAGATTTTTAGAAGAAAATTATTTTCTTTCATGCATCACCAACTGAACCTTTTATGTTAACGTCTCAATCTCCAGCCTAACCTCATTGAATTTTGCTTAGCAAAGTACTTTTCAACTCTAATAATTAGTAAGATTATATTTCTTATCATCTGTTGGTCGTCTGACCTGATAAACTTCAATGAACATGATAACACAGGAATGATTGTCTCTAAAAATGGGCTCCTGCACGCTTGCAGACATTTTTCCATCACAACTTATGGATGATGAATGATTTGATTAAAGCTGTGAAACATTACTGATAAACTTCATGTGATGTTACATTAAAGCCAATTTTCTATGAAAATCAGGGACCTTTCCTAACTGACCTCTGACCTTTGAGCAGTAGTGTGTACTGTATGCTTGTATGTAACTGTATCTGACCTGGATTTTATCACCAGTTTCAAATAAGAATCTTCTTTAAAGTCTGTCTTTCAATACAAATGAAGTTAAACTTTATCAAGGCTGATGGTAAACTGTCCCTAACAAGTCCACTTTATTGCGTGCTCAGTGACTTTCTCCTATCAGAGCTGTTTAACAAGTCCACTTTATACATGCTTATTAATCTATCACGCTTATCAGTGGCTCATGGTTGCTTAAAGCCTATGTCTGAACTTGAGCACAGAGGCAGAGCATCATTCAATCTTGGCAACAGCTCCAGGATGACAAACTCCACTTTCTCTGCATCAAGACAGCTCATAACTTTTTAACAGTCTCTCCTGATAGTCTCATATCATCTGCTCTAATCAATAACCATACACTATCATTACAATGTAGACTACAGCTCAAAAGTCTGAGGTGAATTAGAAATGTCTTGTTTTCTGAATAGACTCAAATTTGGTTTCAGATTGAATCACAGCAATTTATCAAAAGAATCATATAAATGCTTAATATTAACACTGATCACAAATCATGAATGATTTTTAATAGAATATCTACAGAGGTGTTCAGAGACCCATTTTCAGCAATAATCCCTCCTGTGTTCAGTGGTACATTGTCTTATCTAATGCAAGCTTAACACATTAAAGCCTAACTTATAACTCAAAACAGCTTTTTAAAGATTTTTGCACAAACTCAAACTATTGTGGTGATTAAAGAAAGAATAAATGTGTCTGAATCATCCCAGTGTTTGTTTTTAACCTCATGAAACCAAGTTTCCATTTTCCTCTAAAGGGGCTGCAACACCCAGCTGCACAAAACCTTCATTTTTTTTTAAAAAAGTTTCACACTTTGAATATTTTTCATTTCTTACAATCAGAATTCTCCAATAGATTTTTAGAAGAAAATTATTTTCTTTCATGCATCACCAACTGAACCTTTTATGTTAACGTCTCAATCTCCAGCCTAACCTCATTGAATTTTGCTTAGCAAAGTACTTTTCAACTCTAATAATTAGTAAGATTATATTTCTTATCATCTGTTGGTCGTCTGACCTGATAAACTTCAATGAACATGATAACACAGGAATGATTGTCTCTAAAAATGGGCTCCTGCACGCTTGCAGACATTTTTCCATCACAACTTATGGATGATGAATGATTTGATTAAAGCTGTGAAACATTACTGATAAACTTCATGTGATGTTACATTAAAGCCAATTTTCTATTAAAATCAGGGACTTTTCCTAACTGACCTCTGACCTTTGAGCAGTAGTGTGTATTGTATGCTTGTATGTAACTGTATCTGACCTGGATTTTATCACCAGTTTCAAATAAGAATCTTCTTTAAAGTCTGTCTTTCAATACAAATGAAGTTAAACTTTATCAAGGCTGATGGTAAACTGTCCCTAACAAGTCCACTTTATTGCGTGCTCATTGACTTTCTCCTATCAGAACTGTTTAACAAGTCCACTTTATACATGCTTATTAATCTATCACGCTTATCAGTGGCTCATGGTTGCTTAAAGCCTATGTCTGAACTTGAGCACAGAGGCAGAGCATCATTCAATCTTGGCAACAGCTCCAGGATGACAAACTCCACTTTCTCTGCATCAAGACAGCTCATAACTTTTTAACAGTCTCTCCTGATAGTCTCATATCATCTGCTCTAATCAATAACCATACACTATCATTACAATGTAGACTACAGCTCAAAAGTCTGAGGTGAATTAGAAATGTCTTGTTTTCTGAATAGACTCAAATTTGGTTTCAGATTGAATCACAGCAATTTATCAAAAGAATCATATAAATGCTTAATATTAACACTGATCACAAATCATGAATGATTTTTAATAGAATATCTACAGAGGTGTTCAGAGACCCATTTTCAGCAATAATCCCTCCTGTGTTCAGTGGTACATTGTCTTATCTAATGCAAGCTTAACACATTAAAGCCTAACTTATAACTCAAAACAGCTTTTTAAAGATTTTTGCACAAACTCAAACTATTGTGGTGATTAAAGAAAGAATAAATGTGTCTGAATCATCCCAGTGTTTGTTTTTAACCTCATGAAACCAAGTTTCCATTTTCCTCTAAAGGGGCTGCAACACCCAGCTGCACAAAACCTTCATTTTTTTTTAAAAAAGTTTCACTCTTTGAATATTTTTCATTTCTTACAATCAGAATTCTCCAATAGATTTTTAGAAGAAAATTATTTTCTTTCATGCATCACCAACTGAACCTTTTATGTTAACGTCTCAATCTCCAGCCTAACCTCATTGAATTTTGCTTAGCAAAGTACTTTTCAACTCTAATAATTAGTAAGATTATATTTCTTATCATCTGTTGGTCGTCTGACCTGATAAACTTCAATGAACATGATAACACAGGAATGATTGTCTCTAAAAATGGGCTCCTGCACGCTTGCAGACATTTTTCCATCACAACTTATGGATGATGAATGATTTGATTAAAGCTGTGAAACATTACTGATAAACTTCATGTGATGTTACATTAAAGCCAATTTTCTATTAAAATCAGGGACTTTTCCTAACTGACCTCTGACCTTTGAGCAGTAGTGTGTACTGTATGCTTGTATGTAACTGTATCTGACCTGGATTTTATCACCAGTTTCAAATAAGAATCTTCTTTAAAGTCTGTCTTTCAATACAAATGAAGATAAACTTTATCAAGGCTGATGGTAAACTGTCCCTAACAAGTCCACTTTATTGCGTGCTCAGTGACTTTCTCCTATCAGAGCTGTTTAACAAGTCCACTTTATACATGCTTATTAATCTATCACGCTTATCAGTGGCTCATGGTTGCTTAAAGCCTATGTCTGAACTTGAGCACAGAGGCAGAGCATCATTCAATCTTGGCAACAGCTCCAGGATGACAAACTCCACTTTCTCTGCATCAAGACAGCTCATAACTTTTTAACAGTCTCTCCTGATAGTCTCATATCATCTGCTCTAATCAATAACCATACACTATCATTACAATGTAGACTACAGCTCAAAAGTCTGAGGTGAATTAGAAATGTCTTGTTTTCTGAATAGACTCAAATTTGGTTTCAGATTGAATCACAGCAATTTATCAAAAGAATCATATAAATGCTTAATATTAACACTGATCACAAATCATGAATGATTTTTAATAGAATATCTACAGAGGTGTTCAGAGACCCATTTTCAGCAATAATCCCTCCTGTGTTCAGTGGTACATTGTCTTATCTAATGCAAGCTTAACACATTAAAGCCTAACTTATAACTCAAAACAGCTTTTTAAAGATTTTTGCACAAACTCAAACTATTGTGGTGATTAAAGAAAGAATAAATGTGTCTGGATCATCCCAGTGTTTGTTTTTAACCTCATGAAACCAAGTTTCCATTTTCCTCTAAAGGGGCTGCAACACCCAGCTGCACAAAACCTTCAGTTTTTTTTTTAAAAAGTTTCACACTTTGAATATTTTTCATTTCTTACAATCAGAATTCTCCAATAGATTTTTAGAAGAAAATTATTTTCTTTCATGCATCACCAACTGAACCTTTTATGTTAACGTCTCAATCTCCAGCCTAACCTCATTGAATTTTGCTTAGCAAAGTACTTTTCAACTCTAATAATTAGTAAGATTATATTTCTTATCATCTGTTGGTCGTCTGACCTGATAAACTTCAATGAACATGATAACACAGGAATGATTGTCTCTAAAAATGGGCTCCTGCACGCTTGCAGACATTTTTCCATCACAACTTATGGATGATGAATGATTTGATTAAAGCTGTGAAACATTACTGATAAACTTCATGTGATGTTACATTAAAGCCAATTTTCTATGAAAATCAGGGACCTTTCCTAACTGACCTCTGACCTTTGAGCAGTAGTGTGTACTGTATGCTTGTATGTAACTGTATCTGACCTGGATTTTATCACCAGTTTCAAATAAGAATCTTCTTTAAAGTCTGTCTTTCAATACAAATGAAGTTAAACTTTATCAAGGCTGATGGTAAACTGTCCCTAACAAGTCCACTTTATTGCGTGCTCAGTGACTTTCTCCTATCAGAGCTGTTTAACAAGTCCACTTTATACATGCTTATTAATCTATCACGCTTATCAGTGGCTCATGGTTGCTTAAAGCCTATGTCTGAACTTGAGCACAGAGGCAGAGCATCATTCAATCTTGGCAACAGCTCCAGGATGACAAACTCCACTTTCTCTGCATCAAGACAGCTCATAACTTTTTAACAGTCTCTCCTGATAGTCTCATATCATCTGCTCTAATCAATAACCATACACTATCATTACAATGTAGACTACAGCTCAAAAGTCTGAGGTGAATTAGAAATGTCTTGTTTTCTGAATAGACTCAAATTTGGTTTCAGATTGAATCACAGCAATTTATCAAAAGAATCATATAAATGCTTAATATTAACACTGATCACAAATCATGAATGATTTTTAATAGAATATCTACAGAGGTGTTCAGAGACCCATTTTCAGCAATAATCCCTCCTGTGTTCAGTGGTACATTGTCTTATCTAATGCAAGCTTAACACATTAAAGCCTAACTTATAACTCAAAACAGCTTTTTAAAGATTTTTGCACAAACTCAAACTATTGTGGTGATTAAAGAAAGAATAAATGTGTCTGAATCATCCCAGTGTTTGTTTTTAACCTCATGAAACCAAGTTTCCATTTTCCTCTAAAGGGGCTGCAACACCCAGCTGCACAAAACCTTCATTTTTTTTTTAAAAAGTTTCACACTTTGAATATTTTTCATTTCTTACAATCAGAATTCTCCAATAGATTTTTAGAAGAAAATTATTTTCTTTCATGCATCACCAACTGAACCTTTTATGTTAACGTCTCAATCTCCAGCCTAACCTCATTGAATTTTGCTTAGCAAAGTACTTTTCAACTCTAATAATTAGTAAGATTATATTTCTTATCATCTGTTGGTCGTCTGACCTGATAAAGTTCAATGAACATGATAACACAGGAATGATTGTCTCTAAAAATGGGCTCCTGCACGCTTGCAGACATTTTTCCATCACAACTTATGGATGATGAATGATTTGATTAAAGCTGTGAAACATTACTGATAAACTTCATGTGATGTTACATTAAAGCCAATTTTCTATTAAAATCAGGGACTTTTCCTAACTGACCTCTGACCTTTGAGCAGTAGTGTGTACTGTATGCTTGTATGTAACTGTATCTGACCTGGATTTTATCACCAGTTTCAAATAAGAATCTTCTTTAAAGTCTGTCTTTCAATACAAATGAAGTTAAACTTTATCAAGGCTGATGGTAAACTGTCCCTAACAAGTCCACTTTATTGCGTGCTCATTGACTTTCTCCTATCAGAACTGTTTAACAAGTCCACTTTATACATGCTTATTAATCTATCACGCTTATCAGTGGCTCATGGTTGCTTAAAGCCTATGTCTGAACTTGAGCACAGAGGCAGAGCATCATTCAATCTTGGCAACAGCTCCAGGATGACAAACTCCACTTTCTCTGCATCAAGACAGCTCATAACTTTTTAACAGTCTCTCCTGATAGTCTCATATCATCTGCTCTAATCAATAACCATACACTATCATTACAATGTAGACTACAGCTCAAAAGTCTGAGGTGAATTAGAAATGTCTTGTTTTCTGAATAGACTCAAATTTGGTTTCAGATTGAATCACAGCAATTTATCAAAAGAATCATATAAATGCTTAATATTAACACTGATCACAAATCATGAATGATTTTTAATAGAATATCTACAGAGGTGTTCAGAGACCCATTTTCAGCAATAATCCCTCCTGTGTTCAGTGGTACATTGTCTTATCTAATGCAAGCTTAACACATTAAAGCCTAACTTATAACTCAAAACAGCTTTTTAAAGATTTTTGCACAAACTCAAACTATTGTGGTGATTAAAGAAAGAATAAATGTGTCTGAATCATCCCAGTGTTTGTTTTTAACCTCATGAAACCAAGTTTCCATTTTCCTCTAAAGGGGCTGCAACACCCAGCTGCACAAAACCTTCATTTTTTTAAAAAAAGTTTCACTCTTTGAATATTTTTCATTTCTTACAATCAGAATTCTCCAATAGATTTTTAGAAGAAAATTATTTTCTTTCATGCATCACCAACTGAACCTTTTATGTTAACGTCTCAATCTCCAGCCTAACCTCATTGAATTTTGCTTAGCAAAGTACTTTTCAACTCTAATAATTAGTAAGATTATATTTCTTATCATCTGTTGGTCGTCTGACCTGATAAACTTCAATGAACATGATAACACAGGAATGATTGTCTCTAAAAATGGGCTCCTGCACGCTTGCAGACATTTTTCCATCACAACTTATGGATGATGAATGATTTGATTAAAGCTGTGAAACATTACTGATAAACTTCATGTGATGTTACATTAAAGCCAATTTTCTATTAAAATCAGGGACTTTTCCTAACTGACCTCTGACCTTTGAGCAGTAGTGTGTACTGTATGCTTGTATGTAACTGTATCTGACCTGGATTTTATCACCAGTTTCAAATAAGAATCTTCTTTAAAGTCTGTCTTTCAATACAAATGAAGTTAAACTTTATCAAGGCTGATGGTAAACTGTCCCTAACAAGTCCACTTTATTGCGTGCTCAGTGACTTTCTCCTATCAGAGCTGTTTAACAAGTCCACTTTATACATGCTTATTAATCTATCACGCTTATCAGTGGCTCATGGTTGCTTAAAGCCTATGTCTGAACTTGAGCACAGAGGCAGAGCATCATTCAATCTTGGCAACAGCTCCAGGATGACAAACTCCACTTTCTCTGCATCAAGACAGCTCATAACTTTTTAACAGTCTCTCCTGATAGTCTCATATCATCTGCTCTAATCAATAACCATACACTATCATTACAATGTAGACTACAGCTCAAAAGTCTGAGGTGAATTAGAAATGTCTTGTTTTCTGAATAGACTCAAATTTGGTTTCAGATTGAATCACAGCAATTTATCAAAAGAATCATATAAATGCTTAATATTAACACTGATCACAAATCATGAATGATTTTTAATAGAATATCTACAGAGGTGTTCAGAGACCCATTTTCAGCAATAATCCCTCCTGTGTTCAGTGGTACATTGTCTTATCTAATGCAAGCTTAACACATTAAAGCCTAACTTATAACTCAAAACAGCTTTTTAAAGATTTTTGCACAAACTCAAACTATTGTGGTGATTAAAGAAAGAATAAATGTGTCTGGATCATCCCAGTGTTTGTTTTTAACCTCATGAAACCAAGTTTCCATTTTCCTCTAAAGGGGCTGCAACACCCAGCTGCACAAAACCTTCATTTTTTTTTAAAAAAGTTTCACTCTTTGAATATTTTTCATTTCTTACAATCAGAATTCTCCAATAGATTTTTAGAAGAAAATTATTTTCTTTCATGCATCACCAACTGAACCTTTTATGTTAACGTCTCAATCTCCAGCCTAACCTCATTGAATTTTGCTTAGCAAAGTACTTTTCAACTCTAATAATTAGTAAGATTATATTTCTTATCATCTGTTGGTCGTCTGACCTGATAAACTTCAATGAACATGATAACACAGGAATGATTGTCTCTAAAAATGGGCTCCTGCACGCTTGCAGACATTTTTCCATCACAACTTATGGATGATGAATGATTTGATTAAAGCTGTGAAACATTACTGATAAACTTCATGTGATGTTACATTAAAGCCAATTTTCTATTAAAATCAGGGACTTTTCCTAACTGACCTCTGACCTTTGAGCAGTAGTGTGTACTGTATGCTTGTATGTAACTGTATCTGACCTGGATTTTATCACCAGTTTCAAATAAGAATCTTCTTTAAAGTCTGTCTTTCAATACAAATGAAGTTAAACTTTATCAAGGCTGATGGTAAACTGTCCCTAACAAGTCCACTTTATTGCGTGCTCATTGACTTTCTCCTATCAGAGCTGTTTAACAAGCCCACTTTATACATGCTTATTAATCTATCACGCTTATCAGTGGCTCATGGTTGCTTAAAGCCTATGTCTGAACTTGAGCACAGAGGCAGAGCATCATTCAATCTTGGCAACAGCTCCAGGATGACAAACTCCACTTTCTCTGCATCAAGACAGCTCATAACTTTTTAACAGTCTCTCCTGATAGTCTCATATCATCTGCTCTAATCAATAACCATACACTATCATTACAATGTAGACTACAGCTCAAAAGTCTGAGGTGAATTAGAAATGTCTTGTTTTCTGAATAGACTCAAATTTGGTTTCAGATTGAATCACAGCAATTTATCAAAAGAATCATATAAATGCTTAATATTAACACTGATCACAAATCATGAATGATTTTTAATAGAATATCTACAGAGGTGTTCAGAGACCCATTTTCAGCAATAATCCCTCCTGTGTTCAGTGGTACATTGTCTTATCTAATGCAAGCTTAACACATTAAAGCCTAACTTATAACTCAAAACAGCTTTTTAAAGATTTTTGCACAAACTCAAACTATTGTGGTGATTAAAGAAAGAATAAATGTGTCTGAATCATCCCAGTGTTTGTTTTTAACCTCATGAAACCAAGTTTCCATTTTCCTCTAAAGGGGCTGCAACACCCAGCTGCACAAAACCTTCATTTTTTTTAAAAAAGTTTCACTCTTTGAATATTTTTCATTTCTTACAATCAGAATTCTCCAATAGATTTTTAGATGAAAATTATTTTCTTTCATGCATCACCAATTGAACCTTTTATGTTAACGTCTCAATCTCCAGCCTAACCTCATTGAATTTTGCTTAGCAAAGTACTTTTCAACTCTAATAATTAGTAAGATTATATTTCTTATCATCTGTTGGTCGTCTGACCTGATAAACTTCAATGAACATGATAACACAGGAATGATTGTCTCTAAAAATGGGCTCCTGCACGCTTGCAGACATTTTTCCATCACAACTTATGGATGATGAATGATTTGATTAAAGCTGTGAAACATTACTGATAAACTTCATGTGATGTTACATTAAAGCCAATTTTCTATTAAAATCAGGGACTTTTCCTAACTGACCTCTGACCTTTGAGCAGTAGTGTGTACTGTATGCTTGTATGTAACTGTATCTGACCTGGATTTTATCACCAGTTTCAAATAAGAATCTTCTTTAAAGTCTGTCTTTCAATACAAATGAAGTTAAACTTTATCAAGGCTGATGGTAAACTGTCCCTAACAAGTCCACTTTATTGCGTGCTCATTGACTTTCTCCTATCAGAGCTGTTTAACAAGCCCACTTTATACATGCTTATTAATCTATCACGCTTATCAGTGGCTCATGGTTGCTTAAAGCCTATGTCTGAACTTGAGCACAGAGGCAGAGCATCATTCAATCTTGGCAACAGCTCCAGGATGACAAACTCCACTTTCTCTGCATCAAGACAGCTCATAACTTTTTAACAGTCTCTCCTGATAGTCTCATATCATCTGCTCTAATCAATAACCATACACTATCATTGCAATGTAGACTACAGCTCAAAAGTCTGAGGTGAATTAGAAATGTCTTGTTTTCTGAATAGACTCAAATTTGGTTTCAGATTGAATCACAGCAATTTATCAAAAGAATCATATAAATGCTTAATATTAACACTGATCACAAATCATGAATGATTTTTAATAGAATATCTACAGAGGTGTTCAGAGACCCATTTTCAGCAATAATCCCTCCTGTGTTCAGTGGTACATTGTCTTATCTAATGCAAGCTTAACACATTAAAGCCTAACTTATAACTCAAAACAGCTTTTTAAAGATTTTTGCACAAACTCAAACTATTGTGGTGATTAAAGAAAGAATAAATGTGTCTGGATCATCCCAGTGTTTGTTTTTAACCTCATGAAACCAAGTTTCCATTTTCCTCTAAAGGGGCTGCAACACCCAGCTGCACAAAACCTTCATTTTTTTTAAAAAGTTTCACTCTTTGAATATTTTTCATTTCTTACAATCAGAATTCTCCAATAGATTTTTAGAAGAAAATTATTTTCTTTCATGCATCACCAATTGAACCTTTTATGTTAACGTCTCAATCTCCAGCCTAACCTCATTGAATTTTGCTTAGCAAAGTACTTTTCAACTCCAATAATTAGTAAGATTATATTTCTTATCATCTGTTGGTCGTCTGACCTGATAAAGTTCAATGAACATGATAACACAGGAATGATTGTCTCTAAAAATGGGCTCCTGCACGCTTGCAGACATTTTTCCATCACAACTTATGGATGATGAATGATTTGATTAAAGCTGTGAAACATTACTGATAAACTTCATGTGATGTTACATTAAAGCCAATTTTCTATTAAAATCAGGGACTTTTCCTAACTGACCTCTGACCTTTGAGCAGTAGTGTGTACTGTATGCTTGTATGTAACTGTATCTGACCTGGATTTTATCACCAGTTTCAAATAAGAATCTTCTTTAAAGTCTGTCTTTCAATACAAATGAAGTTAAACTTTATCAAGGCTGATGGTAAACTGTCCCTAACAAGTCCACTTTATTGCGTGCTCATTGACTTTCTCCTATCAGAACTGTTTAACAAGTCCACTTTATACATGCTTATTAATCTATCACGCTTATCAGTGGCTCATGGTTGCTTAAAGCCTATGTCTGAACTTGAGCACAGAGGCAGAGCATCATTCAATCTTGGCAACAGCTCCAGGATGACAAACTCCACTTTCTCTGCATCAAGACAGCTCATAACTTTTTAACAGTCTCTCCTGATAGTCTCATATCATCTGCTCTAATCAATAACCATACACTATCATTACAATGTAGACTACAGCTCAAAAGTCTGAGGTGAATTAGAAATGTCTTGTTTTCTGAATAGACTCAAATTAGGTTTCAGATTGAATCACAGCAATTTATCAAAAGAATCATATAAATGCTTAATATTAACACTGATCACAAATTATGAATGATTTTTAATAGAATATCTACAGAGGTGTTCAGAGACCCATTTTCAGCAATAATCCCTCCTGTGTTCAGTGGTACATTGTCTTATCTAATGCAAGCTTAACACATTAAAGCCTAACTTATAACTCAAAACAGCTTTTTAAAGATTTTTGCACAAACTCAAACTATTGTGGTGATTAAAGAAAGAATAAATGTGTCTGGATCATCCCAGTGTTTGTTTTTAACCTCATGAAACCAAGTTTCCATTTTCCTCTAAAGGGGCTGCAACACCCAGCTGCACAAAACCTTCATTTTTTTAAAAAAGTTTCACTCTTTGAATATTTTTCATTTCTTACAATCAGAATTCGCCAATAGATTTTTAGAAGAAAATTATTTTCTTTCATGCATCACCAATTGAACCTTTTATGTTAACGTCTCAATCTCCAGCCTAACCTCATTGAATTTTGCTTAGCAAAGTACTTTTCAACTCCAATAATTAGTAAGATTATATTTCTTATCATCTGTTGGTCGTCTGACCTGATAAACTTCAATGAACATGATAACACAGGAATGATTGTCTCTAAAAATGGGCTCCTGCACGCTTGCAGACATTTTTCCATCACAACTTATGGATGATGAATGATTTGATTAAAGCTGTGAAACATTACTGATAAACTTCATGTGATGTTACATTAAAGCCAATTTTCTATTAAAATCAGGGACTTTTCCTAACTGACCTCTGACCTTTGAGCAGTAGTGTGTACTGTATGCTTGTATGTAACTGTATCTGACCTGGATTTTATCACCAGTTTCAAATAAGAATCTTCTTTAAAGTCTGTCTTTCAATACAAATGAAGTTAAACTTTATCAAGGCTGATGGTAAACTGTCCCTAACAAGTCCACTTTATTGCGTGCTCATTGACTTTCTCCTATCAGAACTGTTTAACAAGTCCACTTTATACATGCTTATTAATCTATCACGCTTATCAGTGGCTCATGGTTGCTTAAAGCCTATGTCTGAACTTGAGCACAGAGGCAGAGCATCATTCAATCTTGGCAACAGCTCCAGGATGACAAACTCCACTTTCTCTGCATCAAGACAGCTCATAACTTTTTAACAGTCTCTCCTGATAGTCTCATATCATCTGCTCTAATCAATAACCATACACTATCATTACAATGTAGACTACAGCTCAAAAGTCTGAGGTGAATTAGAAATGTCTTGTTTTCTGAATAGACTCAAATTTGGTTTCAGATTGAATCACAGCAATTTATCAAAAGAATCATATAAATGCTTAATATTAACACTGATCACAAATCATGAATGATTTTTAATAGAATATCTACAGAGGTGTTCAGAGACCCATTTTCAGCAATAATCCCTCCTGTGTTCAGTGGTACATTGTCTTATCTAATGCAAGCTTAACACATTAAAGCCTAACTTATAACTCAAAACAGCTTTTTAAAGATTTTTGCACAAACTCAAACTATTGTGGTGATTAAAGAAAGAATAAATGTGTCTGGATCATCCCAGTGTTTGTTTTTAACCTCATGAAACCAAGTTTCCATTTTCCTCTAAAGGGGCTGCAACACCCAGCTGCACAAAACCTTCATTTTTTTAAAAAAGTTTCACTCTTTGAATATTTTTCATTTCTTACAATCAGAATTCTCCAATAGATTTTTAGAAGAAAATTATTTTCTTTCATGCATCACCAACTGAACCTTTTATGTTAACGTCTCATTCTCCAGCCTAACCTCATTGAAATTTGCTTAGCAAAGTACTTTTCAACTCTAATAATTAGTAAGATTATATTTCTTATCATCTGTTGGTCGTCTGACCTGATAAACTTCAATGAACATGATAACGCAGGAATGATTGTCTCTAAAAATGGGCTCCTGCACGCTTGCAGACATTTTTCCATCACAACTTATGGATGATGAATGATTTGATTAAAGCTGTGAAACATTACTGATAAACTTCATGTGATGTTACATTAAAGCCAATTTTCTATTAAAATCAGGGACTTTTCCTAACTGACCTCTGACCTTTGAGCAGTAGTGTGTACTGTATGCTTGTATGTAACTGTATCTGACCTGGATTTTATCACCAGTTTCAAATAAGAATCTTCTTTAAAGTCTGTCTTTCAATACAAATGAAGTTAAACTTTATCAAGGCTGATGGTAAACTGTCCCTAACAAGTCCACTTTATTGCGTGCTCAGTGACTTTCTCCTATCAGAGCTGTTTAACAAGTCCACTTTATACATGCTTATTAATCTATCACGCTTATCAGTGGCTCATGGTTGCTTAAAGCCTATGTCTGAACTTGAGCACAGAGGCAGAGCATCATTCAATCTTGGCAACAGCTCCAGGATGACAAACTCCACTTTCTCTGCATCAAGACAGCTCATAACTTTTTAACAGTCTCTCCTGATAGTCTCATATCATCTGCTCTAATCAATAACCATACACTATCATTACAATGTAGACTACAGCTCAAAAGTCTGAGGTGAATTAGAAATGTCTTGTTTTCTGAATAGACTCAAATTTGGTTTCAGATTGAATCACAGCAATTTATCAAAAGAATCATATAAATGCTTAATATTAACACTGATCACAAATCATGAATGATTTTTAATAGAATATCTACAGAGGTGTTCAGAGACCCATTTTCAGCAATAATCCCTCCTGTGTTCAGTGGTACATTGTCTTATCTAATGCAAGCTTAACACATTAAAGCCTAACTTATAACTCAAAACAGCTTTTTAAAGATTTTTGCACAAACTCAAACTATTGTGGTGATTAAAGAAAGAATAAATGTGTCTGAATCATCCCAGTGTTTGTTTTTAACCTCATGAAACCAAGTTTCCATTTTCCTCTAAAGGGGCTGCAACACCCAGCTGCACAAAACCTTCATTTTTTTTTTAAAAAGTTTCACTCTTTGAATATTTTTCATTTCTTACAATCAGAATTCTCCAATAGATTTTTAGAAGAAAATTATTTTCTTTCATGCATCACCAACTGAACCTTTTATGTTAACGTCTCAATCTCCAGCCTAACCTCATTGAAATTTGCTTAGCAAAGTACTTTTCAACTCTAATAATTAGTAAGATTATATTTCTTATCATCTGTTGGTCGTCTGACCTGATAAACTTCAATGAACATGATAACACAGGAATGATTGTCTCTAAAAATGGGCTCCTGCACGCTTGCAGACATTTTTCCATCACAACTTATGGATGATGAATGATTTGATTAAAGCTGTGAAACATTACTGATAAACTTCATGTGATGTTACATTAAAGCCAATTTTCTATTAAAATCAGGGACTTTTCCTAACTGACCTCTGACCTTTGAGCAGTAGTGTGTACTGTATGCTTGTATGTAACTGTATCTGACCTGGATTTTATCACCAGTTTCAAATAAGAATCTTCTTTAAAGTCTGTCTTTCAATACAAATGAAGTTAAACTTTATCAAGGCTGATGGTAAACTGTCCCTAACAAGTCCACTTTATTGCGTGCTCAGTGACTTTCTCCTATCAGAGCTGTTTAACAAGTCCACTTTATACATGCTTATTAATCTATCACGCTTATCAGTGGCTCATGGTTGCTTAAAGCCTATGTCTGAACTTGAGCACAGAGGCAGAGCATCATTCAATCTTGGCAACAGCTCCAGGATGACAAACTCCACTTTCTCTGCATCAAGACAGCTCATAACTTTTTAACAGTCTCTCCTGATAGTCTCATATCATCTGCTCTAATCAATAACCATACACTATCATTACAATGTAGACTACAGCTCAAAAGTCTGAGGTGAATTAGAAATGTCTTGTTTTCTGAATAGACTCAAATTTGGTTTCAGATTGAATCACAGCAATTTATCAAAAGAATCATATAAATGCTTAATATTAACACTGATCACAAATCATGAATGATTTTTAATAGAATATCTACAGAGGTGTTCAGAGACCCATTTTCAGCAATAATCCCTCCTGTGTTCAGTGGTACA